>NW_020954571.1:3780852-3876527 GCF_900497805.2 Vombatus ursinus | reverse complement strand
TTCCTTCCTTCCTTCCTTCCTTCCTTCCTTCCTTCCTTCCTTCCTTCTACCTTCATTTCTTTCCTCCCAAGGGCAAGTTGTGGTAAGTGTTATGAGGAGGCCAGAGTATAAGACAATATTGCAGCCCTTAGGGATTTTGGAATCTCATAGAAGAGGCACATCCGTATAATGATTCAGGTGTGGGCCAATGAAGATGTGAAACAGGACTGGGAAATAGCTGAGATGTAAATTCCACAGGATTTGGTGATCTGTTGAATGTGAAGAGTGAGGAATAAAGCATGACTGAGGTTTCCAGCCTTGTTGCCTGGGAGAACAGTGGTACCATTTTATACATGAAGGGCTGGAAGCTCAGAGAGATGAAGTCACTTGCCCAATGAGTCAATAGAGACAAAATCCAATGTTTTTCCCACTACATTAAGCCACCAGAATCACAGAGATGTGCTAGAGGGAGAACTAAAAAGGAAGTGAGAGGAGGAAAGTGTGGCAACTCTGTGACTGGGCTGGTCAGACCTTTGTCATCTCATCTTGGGAGAATTGCTTTTGGAAGGTCTTCATGGGAAGAAGGAAAAAAAAGTGATGCTAGATGAATCAGCCTCCTTATTCTCTGCTGGGAATATTGGAAACCTCTCTCCCACATAGGCCAGCCTTTTGCCTCTTGGGAAAATTTCCAGTCATTACACATCAGAAAATCTGAAGCAACCCCAAATCATTCTTATTATAGCTCTTTGAAGCTTGATTAAAAGTCTCTGCTCTCTGTCATTCGACATGCTTCGAGCAGCAGGCAGCAGGGCTGGAGGTAGTGAGGGGCATAAAATGAGCAGGAGACTCAGACAGAGCACTCCTGCTCTGCCCCTTACTGCCTGTGTGTCCCGGGGCAAATTGCATCACCTCTCTAGGCTTCGGCGTCCTCATCTTTAAGATGAGAGGATGAACTAGATGACCTCAGAAGGCCATTCTTGCCAGAAACTTTAGGCATTTTAGGATTTAATTTAATAATGTTTAATCTAATGAAAATCTATGTCTTCTAAAATTAACATTTAGTCTCACTGGTCATACGAACTCATTTGAACATTGTAATAATTGAATACTAGAATGTTTGGCCTGAAAGGGACTTTGGAGATGATCTAATTCTAAATTTACTTACATTTTAAACATTTAAACATTAAACTTAAATAACAGTGGGGGCCCCCCCCCCCCCAAAGGCTCTGTCCTGGGCCCTCTTCTCTTCTCCTTCTACATTATTTCACCTGATATTATCAGCTCCCATTTAGATAGCATTGCTATCTTGCCTCTGTCCTAGAGGATTTCTGTTGGTTTTTATCAGTAGGTGCATTGAGCTGATCTCTTTGTTGAGAGTAGAGACTCTTAGCTATTTTTATGTCCTAGATCCTAACTCTTGGCAGGCTGGTGAAACCTATGGATCCCTTTTCAGAAACATGTTTTTAAATGCATAAAATAGAATTAGAAAGGAAACCAATCATATTGAAATTCAGTTACAAAAATGTAAACAAAACTCATGGACTGTGAAGCACCTTGGGTTTAGAGGAAGGCAGGCCCTGGAACTTTCTCAGGGGGCCTTTGTACTCTGCATTACAACTATTCTGGTCTATCCTATATTTGTCTTTGGGTTTTCTTACATGGTGACCTTGTAATAAAAGTGGAAGGAATGAGTTTAAATCCTAGTTCTGTTACTTTCTGAGTGACCTTGGGCAAGAAACTTGACCTTTCTTTCCTCATCTTTAAAATGAATGGACTGGGCTAATTCTCCAATGCTGGAATTTAATTTTTAAAGACCTTTCTAGTTCCAGCATCCTAAAATCATTTCTAAGTTTAGGAGGCCAATAGAAACATATTTCCATTCAGGGCTATTTATTGGAAAAAGCGCCGAGCAGACTTGGTTTTCTTTGCTTCCATGAGATATCCCGTATGCTCTCACATGTGCAATAAGGTGGGGAAAATGCTAGATTTGGAGTCGGGAGATCTAGGTTTGAAGCGTGGTACTGCTACTTAAAATCTCTGTGTTTTCGGGCAAGTCTCTGAACCTTTACGGACTTCAGTTGCCTTGTTTGTAAAATGAGGGTTTTGGATTAGATGACCTCTAACATTCTATTTGGCTCTAAGTCTATGATCCTAAAATCTTTTGGCAATTTTCCACTGCCTTTGTTAGGACTCTTTGCATTCATGTACATCCATGTCATTTGTGGAGGGAGTACCTAGTTACAGAGAGCAGAAGTGATTTCCTCGAGGAAACCCAGCAAGTTAGTGACAGAATCAGGACTAGAACCCTCTTTCCAGTTTGCAAGTGAAAGAGGATTGGATTTGGACTCTGAGGACCTAGATTTGGATCTAAATTCTCTTATTTAACTATTTGTGTGACCGTGAGAAAGTCACAATAACTTGGCCCCAGTTTCTCCTTCTGCAAAATGAGAGGGTCAGCCAGGAGCGATAGGAAGCGCCTCTTGTTCTTGCCATAGGGGAGGCTGAGGCTGGTGAATTGCTTCACCTCAGGAGTTCTAAGCTGAGCTGAGCTGATTTTGTAGGGCTAAAGCTGATCAGGGATACGCACTATATTTGATACTAATATGGTGAGCCCTCATGAATGGGGGCCCAATGGGTTGCCTAAAGCAGGGCAAGCTGTTCCAGGTTAGAAAAGGAACAGGACAAACTTTTATGCCAACCAGCAGGGGGGTTAGGTCTGTGAGTGGCTGCTATACTCTGTCTAGCCTGTGTGAAATTGGGAGGCCCAGTCTAAAAAAAAAATGATATGCTTTCTGAAGTTTCTTCCAGCTGTAAATTTTATTATTCTACGCATCTTGTGTTGTCTGAACTCAGACAGTGTTTTTGCCTTCTCAGGCCTGTTTTCACATCTGTAAAATGAAGAGGTTGGGCTAGATGATTTTTTATTTTAAAAAAATTATCTTCTTTTTTTACAATACCTTTATTTCCAAAAGCATCCATCCCCTCTCTAATCATGGAGCTATCTCTTGTAACGAAGATTGAAAAAGAGACAGGGAAAAAAGGAATTCAGCAAAACCAATAGTACATTAACCAAGTTTGATCATATAAGCAATGATCCATACCCATAGTTCCCTAAGATGAGAGGGAGGCATATTTTCTCATCCCTTCCTTGGAGCCAAGCTTAGTCATTATAATTACCAAAACAGCATTCAGTTTTTATTTTCCTTCCAATTACATTGTTGTGGACTACACTCTAAGAAGTCTATCATTCCATGACCTCCTAGTCCAGGTATGTGTAAGGCCAGCTATTTTTCAATTTGTAATTTCTGGCCTTAACTTTAGGGCCAGCAACCAAGTGCCTTGAATATCCACAGCTTCCTGTAAAGAAGGCTGCATCATCAATCTACAAATGGTCTGTAGTTCCTCCAGAACTTGGAAGACCCACCATAGTAAATGCTCATATAGCTTCAGAACTGAAGTTCACTGGCCCAAGAGTTTATTAAAAACCAACCTGCATCTAATACCCAGAGACTAATGAGCCTCAGATGGACTGGGAATGCCTCCAAATCTGTATTTTCAAGGTTATGTAAGAGTATTTTCAGCAGCTCCATTGTAGCTGGCATGGGGGTGGGGGCAGGGATAGGGTAATTCTCTATTGGGACAGCTTGAAAATCTATGTCTTCTAAAATTAACATTTAGTCTCACTGGTCATACAAACTCATTTGAACATTATAATAAATGAATACTAGAATGTTTGGCCTAAAAGGGACTTTGGAGACTATCGAATCCAATGCCCTCATTTACTGAGGCCCAGGGAACACAAGTGACTGGTTTAAGGTCGCATAGCAAGTTTATGGAAGAACTGGGATTAGAACCCAGGCTGGCGCTCTTTCTACTCTATCATACTTAGCACACTCATGTCTTCCCCCTCCCATTGGACAAATTGGGAAAGAGCCCAGAGTGAGAAAGTGACTTCATAGAGTCATGGAGTTGAAAGTAACCTTGAAGGTCATCTAAGTTACCCCCATCATTTTACAGATGAGAAAATTGAGGCCCAGAGATGAAAGTCCAAGGTCACACAAGTAGCAGAGCCATCATTTAGACTCCAAACCCAGGGCTCTTTCTACTATATCATTTATTTGAGGTCAGACAGACAGCATGTGGCAGACCTAAGACAAGAACCCTGGTGTTCTCAGATCAGGAATGGGCAAGGACTTGTCAGTAGCTCCTGTGCCAAGTACAAATCAGAGTCTAAGGAGGATCTGAAGAGTGATTTAACTTGTCTGTCTGTCTTACTTTCCTGGCTTGTATTTTCCTGCAGTGCAATGGGTTTGTAAGTGTAAAGTCCAGATACTGAGTTGGTAGCCATCTTTCTGGCCACTGCCAATGGCATTCAAAGGTTTTCAAGGGAGGCATATTCTTCCTAGCATACCTTAGACCCATCAGCTGGTCATGTTTCTCAATCAGCATGAATTTACTGTGCCCCTTTAATATGCAGGTTCCTGTAGTAGAGTATAAGACAAGGTCAGTGGTCTATAATAAGCACCCTTGAAAGGTTTATAGTCAGATGGAGGAGGGAACAGTGATTTATTAATACACAGACCACATTTACATAGCACTTCAAGGTTAGAAAAATACATAATATACAGTATCTGTTTTTTTATCCACACAACAACCTTGTGAGATATGTTCTATTATAAACTCCATTTTGCAGATGAGGAAATTGAGGATCAGAGAAGTTAAATGACTATCTTAGGGTAACACAGCTAGTTAGCATCTGAAGCAGGATTTATACCCAGATCTTTCTTATCACAGTGCCTGTTACATAGTAAGTGCTTAATAAATGCTTTTTTATTCATTCATTCTTGATTCCAAGTTCAGTTCTCTATTTGATACACCAGAGTTGTCAAACATGGTACTCATGCACAAGCAACACTCTTGAACTCATTTTACTAAAGTAAAATGTAACTGAAAAATAATTAACAAAATAAATAAAAATAGAAGATAACATAGATAATGTTAATATGTGGTTTTCTGTGTCAATATGAAGGCTGCAGGGATCTATTTGTATGACTTAGTGGCCTCATTTCTATTTTGGTTTGACACCACCCCACTATACCATGTCACTTCTCAATAAGACTAATACACATGAAATTATTTTCTTAGCACAAAGTTGAGTCTATAACAGGTGTCCAATAAATACTTCTAAACAAATAATGTTGAATCTACTAGAGAAAAAATAAATGCTAATGGAAAAAGGGGCAGGCTTAACTCCAAATATTACCGCCATTGTGTAAAGGCTGTGTGACCATGGGCAGATCACTCAATCCTTTCTGAGCCTCGGTTTCCTGATCTATAAAATGGTAAAAGTAACACCTCTAGTCCCTAACTCCCAGGGTTATCGTAAAGACTAAGTGAGATAAGTTTGTAAGGCATTTTGTAAAACTTAAATGCTATTACATAGCACTGACTCTGCTGTAGGAATTCAGATATAGGAGGGCTCAGTATACATTGGAGCTATCCAAGAAGGTTTCCTGCAAAAGGTGGGCTTTGAACTAAATCTTGAAGGCTGATTTGGGACTTCTTAATCCTGTGATTAGGCTAGTAATGATGCTAAGTTCTGTCAGGCTCATCTGCCACAAAGACTAAGCTGCTTTAAAGAGAAGTGGATCCAAACCCATATTAGGGAAAATAAATAGAACAGTTTCACAAATGTTCCAGGGAAGCCTGCTCCCCAGAAAACCTAAATATGTTTCTAAAGAATTTTTAAAGTATGATCATGAAAACAAAGTCCATAGGCTTCAGAAATGACTGCCCGCACCCTCCAGCAACATCTGCTGCTGATTAAGTATCAGTGAGTTCTTCCCCAGACACTTGGAACTTCACTGGCTTTCATAATTTCCAAATAAATTATTAGAACTGAAGGCATCTTCCATGTTTTCCTATAGCCAGTCCTATAGGGAATCTAGCCTTAATCTCTTTTGCTCCAAAAGACTCCCAATGAGCCCCAAGTCTCTGATTAAGTGTCTTCTGCTTGCTGAGCATCCATTGGTTAAACATAACTTGGAACAACAGCTTCCTGAGAAATATTTAGTCAATTAACAGCTTTCTCACCCCTCTAATAATACAGCTAGCATGCTCTAGCTTAGCTTTCCTGTGCCTGGTATGTGTTAATGGGATTCCCACTGTCAGATCTGTGAGCAAGCACAGGGGCAAAGTTTGATGATTTCTGGGAAACTTTGTTCCCTCTTGACCTGATTTTTCAGCCACAGCAACACATCCCAAATTGGACTTATTCTGTTGCAACTAAGATACAGCCATAGGATGTTACAGCTGGAATCCTCCTTAGAGATCAGCATATCCAACCCCTTCATTTTACAGAGGGCCCCAGGGAAGGAAAAAGACTTGCCCAAGTTCTTGGGGTTAATTAGTGGCACAACTGTCCTTAGAACCTAGGATTCCCTGATTGCTAGTTCTTGCTGCCACACCCCATGAGATTGGGGTAGGCTGGGTGGGGAAGTCTTCTGTTCTGTGAGGACAGGGGGTGGAGTGGAGCTGGCTAGAGCTTTCTTGGGCAGACAATGTAGCAGGATTCTGACACAGATTTTCCAGCCTGCCTGTCCATCTTGACCCTGACCTGATCCCGGGTAGAAGCTACTGAGGGCAGTGCATGACTCATAGGAACAGAGCCTGCATAGGAATGACACTTTGAACTGAAACTGGGACCAGCTGTCATCTTAGCCTTCTGGAGTTTCCTCTTCTACTTATAAAAAAAAAGAAAAAGAAAGAAAGAAAGAAAGAAAAGTCATTTACAATGGACATTCCTGACTGCTGACCTTGCCTAGAATCTTTAGCCCTGAGCTCTAGGAAAGGATGAGGTTTGTGCCTTATAAACATGTATAGGAGGAACACCCTTGGAGTCTGAAGATTCAAGAAACTGAGGCCCTGGGTGGGGGGAGTCAGAGTCAGAGGGGTGACTAGAATTCAAGCATTATGACTCCCAGATCTTCACTACAGTGTGCTGCCCCTGAAGAGAACAATTCAAGAGAGTGTATCATCATGTTCTAAGGCTGGATTGGAGTTGCCTGGCAAGGCTTCAAGGAGAAGATAGGACTTGGGGGTAGGAAGTGGATTGGAGTTGTGTGTGGAGAATTAGTATCCCAAGGTTGAGAAGCTATATGTTCTTATGGTGTTCTTTCTTAAAAAACAAACAACAGGGAAGAGTTTAGTGATTTATATACACTCATATCCCTTATATACTATATTTCCTTCTGATGTAACAGGAAAGGGGGAAAATGCCATGCATGGATCCTATGTCTTGTTGTATTTTGAGTTTCCATAGGATGTCAAGGAGCTTCAGGGGCAAAAAGACTGATCCAGGGGATCTAAACTTCAGGTAGGCTGCCCTTCCCCAGGGAGTCTACTTGCCCGGGAGACAATTCAATAAATATTCGTTAAACACCTACTATGTGCAAGACATGGGGGATAAAAAAAACACAACAAAAACAAAACAGTTTCTGTCCTCATGGATCTTACATTCTACTAGAGGGAGTTAGAGAGGCAAAGACCCCCTGGAGGGCATTTTAGGATGATACCCTTAGGATGATACCCTTAGAAGATACCCCCCCAACTCCCAGAAGTTGTAGCTCTAGTAAATGAATGGTCCTCTCTGTTCTCACCTTCTTTCCCTCATGAAGCCTTCATCAGGGAGTTGTACTAACCTCTGAGACCCTCAGTGGTCCTTTCCAACACTAGGTTTCAATGGCCTGTAGATGGAAGAGCAGCACCATGGGCTTGATGTCTCTTTGGGACAAGGGCAGCTGGTGATGATGGGCTCAGGCTGTCTTAGAAGGGGCTTTTCTCTAAGATTAAGCATATTTTCACTAGGTGGTGCTAAAGCTTTGATTTTTCTGAAAGCTCATCTCCCAAAAACTCACTGAGAGTCCATCAAGAAGTTGTTGCATTCCTGAGCAATCTCTTTTTTTTCATTTCCCATGGTACTTCTTTATACCATGCCACCAGGTATTAGACAGCATGGCATGATGGAGAGAGCCTGGGATTGTAAGTCAGATGATCTGGGTTCAAATCCAGGTTCTACCAGTAAGTCATCTCCTGATGTTGGACTTTTCCTTCTTTGGGCTTCAGTTTCATCATATATAAAATAAGGGCGTGAGACTAGATGATCTAAAAGGTCTCTTCCACTTCTAAAATGCTGTGTTATGGGGCATGCTCTTGTAACAGCTAGAATGTAAGTTTCTAAGTTGGCTTTTTCTAATGTATATTGCTTAGTATGAGACTGGGTCCATAGTAGGCAGTTAATAAATAACTTCTTATATTTGTATAGTACTTTATACTTTTCAAAGTTCTCTCAAATAAATAATATTATATTCTTGATAGAATATAAACTCCCTGAGGGCAAGGACAGTTTTGTTTCTATCTTTCCATTCTCAGCACCTAGGACAGTGCCTGGGTCATAGCAGACACTAAATAAAGACTTGTTGATTGAAGGTTAGTAAAAGATAGATACTATAGTTCCTATTTTGCAGATTAAGAAATTGACACCTATAGAGGTAAAACAATTCACCCAAGGTCACACAGTGGTAGAATCAGGACTATAATAATAGGTTAGGGGGTTTGTAGCTTGGTGGTGGTTCTACTACAGGTTAGGGGGTTTATAGCTTGGTGGTGGTTCTACTACATAGCACTGCCTTAACGTGGATAGATGAAGCGATCATCAGGTTAGCTCTTGATATGTACCATTGGGGCAGAATCCTGTATCTGACCCTTTAGACATAGCTTTGCCCCTAGTTTTTGGTCTGTAGAAGCCAACTTGGGAAAGATGGATTGCTTTACTTGATAGCTAGAAGACTCATGCCATGGAATAGCTGTATTTCATTAGGTCATTGCCCATAGTAGGTGCTTAACAAACATTTATTAACCATGAATATAAATTCCTTAAGAGCAGGGATTTTCTTTCTTTCTTTCTTTCTTTTTTGTCTGTGCATCCTCTGTGCTTATGCTTAGCATAGTACCCAATACATAGTCGATGCTTAATAAATGCTTGCTGATTAATTGATTTGTTAAATTGAGTGGTTCTTCCCCTTGATCAACAAATGACATTTTCAGAGAGCAAAATTTCAATGCAATATAAAATAAAACTTTTTTATTTAGTTTTTTTTCTTGAACAAAAATTTATTTTCTCTCCTTCCCATGTCCTGCCCCCCTGCTACTTGGCAACACACACACACACACACACACACACACAGAGACACACACATACACACACACACACACACACACACACACACCACACAGAGTCAAGCAAAACACATTCTTGAATAGTCTATATCTGAAAAATAAAAGAAGACAATTGACTTATCAATGAATGCATAGCTAAGGAAGTAGTCCTAGCACTTGAGGTCCTCAAGTGAAAGCTGCCAGTCAGGCATTCAATATTTATCAAGCACCTACTTAATATCTGCCAGGTGTTTTGTTAAATGTGGGGATACACATATTAAAAAAAAGAAAGTTTCTGCTTCCAAGGAGTTTATAATCTAATGAAGGAAGACAACACACAAAAGGAATCTGAAAAGAGGATGTGGGGGAAGGCATCTGGCACAGGGTATGATAAAGTTCAAAGAGCTATAGCCAGGTAAGAAATGAAGAGGTTGCTGGCCTGGGCCCCCTCCTTAATGGAAGTTTGGGGAAGAGCTCATGTTTGGCAGACGGTGCTGAATATACTGATGAGGGGTGAGTACCTTCATTCCATTGTCTGTTATCTTTATCTCATTTAATCCTTTGTCCATCCTTTGTCAGGGATAATGTGGTGGGGGATTCTGTTCAGGCAGGAGTTAGCCTAGAAGTTCTCTGAAGTTCCTTCCAACTCTGAGATTCTGTGACTCTGTATATTAAACAGAAAGCCAGCTCTCTACTAGGGAGATTTAGACAAGAGTTCTGAGGAAGTGTCAATTTCCATTTTGGTCTTTATGTCCCCATTGCCTTGCAGAGTACCTGGCAATTGTAAGCACTTAATAAATGCTTGTTGAATTTAGTAGAATCAAATTACTTGCCTGGTTTTCTTCCCTAGTGCCTTGAGCCAGGTGTGAATCCTTAGGCTGGCCTCCTAAGCTCACTTGCCAACGTTTCTTGTAGTGAAGATAGAACTCTCTGCCACTTTATTGGTCCAGCGACAACTCTCTGGCAAGGCTTTCCACTGTGTGTGAAGCCTTGAACCTGGATTCTGGACTCTGATCCGGCCTCTTGGTTCAGTCTTAAAGGGCAGACTTGGGATCTTCATTCAGAGGTATGGAGGATGGCTTTGCAGGGTGGGTGGGACTATGACAATAGAAAGTGGAGAGAAGTTAGAACTATTGAACTCCTATTTTTGTTCTATTTTTCTTCCAAAAGAATAAAATTTTGATTGGTAAGGATGGAAAATATGAACAGCAAAGAATTGAGACCCAATATATGTGAGGAGATGATAGGAGAACACCTAAGCTCTTTAATGAGTCCAAAGCACCAGAACTGAACAAACTACCTCCTGTGATATGGGAAGAACCAGTGGGTACAATGACTAATCTGCTTTCAGTGATTCTTGCAAGAGTGTGTAAACAGAAGAGATATCACGGAACTGGAGAAGAGCAAATATCATCTTAATTTCCAAAAAGGGAAGAGAATTTAGTCTGCAAACTATAGAATAATGAGCTAGAGTTGAGTTTGGGAATTTAGAGCAGTGGTAGATTACAAAATGGAATTTTGTTATTATGTTGATAATAACAACAATAATAATATTAGTAGAACTCCTTATAAACACTCAGGGAAACAACAGTGGTCATCAAGAGCCCGCTTGACTTATTCAACAACAAGTCATATCAGACTAATCTAATTTTTTTTTAAATAACAGGGTTATTTGACTGGTAAATCAGGGAAAGCCATAGACATAGTATATTTAGATTTATATTATCCTCATGGACAATCCAGAGAGATACAGGGTAGATGATAGTAGCATTAGGTAGATTCAGAATGGGATGAATAACGGTTCCAAAAAAGAATGGCCTTTAATGGATAGATATGAACTTGAAGAAAAATCTCTAATGGATAGCACAAGCATAATGTTGGACATTCTATACAATTTTATCCTAGTACAGTTGTTCTGTTTAAACCTCAGTGTAGGGTGTTACATTTATTTCTATTAATTCTCCAAATTAGTTTGAGCCCATGATTCAAGCTTGTCACAATCTTTTTGGATGCTGACTATGTCATCCAGTGTATCAGCTATCCTTCTCAGTTTTGTATTATCTGCAAAATTGATAAATCTACTGTTTAAAATAACAGAGATGCCCATTGATTGGGGACTAGGTAAACAAAATTTGGTACATGGAGGTAATGAAATATGCGATGGGATAAATGTAAAGTCTTAGACTCTGGTTCAGAAAATCAACTTCACATTACTGTGAAGTGATGAATATGAGGAATTCAGAAAAGCATGGGGAACCATTTGACATGATGCAGAGGGAAGTAAACAGCACCAGGAAAAACAATACATTAATGTCAATGGAAAGAAGGGAGGAAAAGGACAACTGAACATTATGTGGTTATGATGATGAAGCCTGACCCTGAAGAAGAGAGGAGAAAATATATTTTCTTCCCTTTTTTTGTAGAGGTAAGGGATTGTGGATATGAAACATTGCCTATATAGTTGATATTTTGGCTAATTTTACTGAACTACATCCTTACTATTACTTCCAATTGAGATTCCTTGTTCCCCCTCCAGACCACCCCCTCCCCAGGTCATCACTTCTGCACTGGCTACACTCTCCTCTCTTTCTCATATGACCTCTTGGTGAACCAGTTCAACTCTACCCTTTCTTCTTCTCTAGAGTCCTTTGCTCACTTATCCTATCACTGATCTTGCCCTGCTAAGCTTTAATCTTCCCACTCCCACCATTGCTATTGAATGAAGCTAGAGAAACTCATGAAACCATGCTGACTAGGTCCACTCTAAGTTTGTTACGTAATCTTGTTTTGCCTCTCACTGAGGCAAGGCAATCCTTTAATACCTCCCTTACTCACTATTCTATTTAGCATAGTAGCTCTTCAAAATATTTTTTTCATCCCTCCTCAAACCTCTCAATGCTCTCTTTCCTTCCACTCCTTCAGCAGAGAATGTTGCTTCATATTTCACTGAAAAAAAATGAGGCTATTTGCTAAGAGCTCCCTTTTCTCCTCTCCTCTTTTTCTCAGATCATTCAGATGCCTTCTTTTACTATATCCTCTTTGACTCTTTTCTCACATGAAGAAGTGGCTCTTTCCCAGGTACAAGTGATCCCATTCCACCCTGTCTTCTCCAACAGATTGTCTCCTCTATCATCTCCCCTTTTTCCACTTTTAATTTCTCCCTTTGTACTGGCTCCTTTTTCTCACACACGATACTCCATATCTCCTGACTCTGAAGATTTTTTTTTTTGGTGAGGCATTTGGGGTTAAGTGAGTTGCCCAGAGTCACACAGCTAGTGAGTATTATGTGTCTGAGATCAGATTTGAACTCAGGTCCTCCTAACTCCAGAGCCAGTACTCTAATCCACTGTACCACCTAGCTGCCCGCTTCTGAACATTTTCAATAGCTACTCCCCATGCCTGGAATTAATTCCCTCTTTCTAACCACTTCCTGACTTCCTTCAAGTCCTAACTAAAATCCCACTTTCTACAGACTTTCCCTATCCTCCTTAATCTTAAGTAAGGCCTTCCAGCCACTGATTATGTTCAATTTATCCTGTATATATATTTTGTTTATATGTCATTGTTTGCCTGTAGTCTCCCCCTTTAGACTGTGGGCTTCTTGAAGGCTTGAGTTGTTTTTGTTCTTTTCATTTCTTTGTATCACTGGCACTAAACACTAGGCACATAGTAGGAACTTAATAAATGCTTGTTGACTTAGTTTTTTCTCTTTCTTTTTTTTGTCAGAAGGGGTAGTTTTCTGAGGTGTGGGAAGGCTATATTTTGAAATGAAGGTGATATAAAAAGTGTCAATAAAAATAGAAAACATTTAAGTTATGCTATCCAAATATTGCTAATGATGTTAAACACCACAGGACCAAGGACATTTCCTTGGGGGATTGTACTAGAGATCTCTCAAGTTGATACCAACCCATTAATGACTACTTATTGTGTCCTGTCATTCAACTTATTCCAATTCCAAGTCATGTAATTACACAATCATGATCACCTAGTTCACATTTTTCTATCTTTTCTGCTAAGGAAGCATGAGATTTTGCTAAATCCTTTACTGAAATACAGGCATAATATAGCTATAGAATCTCTCTGATCCTCCCACGCGTTCTATAATGAAACAAAATGAGGTCAATTCATTATTACCTATTCTTGATGAAGCAACATTGACTGATCACTAGCGTCCTTTCTAATGTTCTCCCTTTAATAAGACATTCTAGAATTTTGTCACCAGGAATCTAGGTCAACGTCACTAGATTACAGTCATCAGATCTTGTCTATGTTTTTTTTTTTTGTTTGTTTTGTTTTTTTTTAGTTTTCAGGCAATTGGGGTTAAGCGACTTGCCCAGGCTGACACAGCTAGTGAGTGTCAAGTATTAGTCTGAGGCCGGATTTGAACTCAGGTCCTCTTGACTTCAGGGCCGGTGCTCTATCTAGCTGCCCCATCAGATCTTGTTTAAAAGAATTATTGGGATAATACTTGCCTCTCTTTAATCTGTGATGCCACTCTCTTTCTCACTATTGTTTCAGAGATTCTCAATAGTGGCTCAGCAGTCACACCTGATGCTCTTTTCAATACTCTAGAATGTAGTTTGTCTAAACCAGGTGACCTGAATACCTTGAGACTTCTTTTCTATTTTCTTACTTGTCTTACATGGAATTTCTGTTGCCATTGTCCCTGTCATTTTCTGTCTTGCATCATATTTATTTGTGTATATGCTGTATCTACTCCACTGCCTCCATTAGGCTTGAAGCTCCTAGAACATTTACTGTAATTTTTCTTCTTTGGAATCCTCAGCCTTGAAGGTTCTCAAAAAATGCCTGTTGAATTGAATTGAATTGAATGAAGTGAATTGAATTGACATTACCTGATATGAGTCCAGAGGGCTGTTCCCCTTCTAGTTAGTCAGAAGCTTTGTAGATGGCTGCCTACATGGTCCTGTTTCTGAGTGACAAGAAGGACCTTTGTCCCACAAATTAACTCCTTCAGGTCTTACTGATGCGTGAAATTCCTTTAAGAGGGAAAAGATTTCCTATAATATCCTGTAAGAGAGAAAGCTGAGTACCTCTGGGATTTGACAATTTCACACTGAAGTAGAAATGACTGATTTTGGAAACTTTTCCAAATGTTTGGATGTTTTTAGTGAGTGAGGGGGGAAATGGTACTAGATGACATTAGGGGCTTGAAGGTGGGGGAAAGAATACTAGAGGAGAAGGAAAATGGGAGGGAAGATTGTTTAGGAGGTTGAAGAATAAACTTTATGACCTTTGTGATTTTGATTTCCATGGACCCTAGTGCTGAGGTCCTTGATGTATGTCTCCAAAGAACTTTCTTTGTATGCCTATGCCAATCTCCTTGGGTATTTTTGGTTTCTTGCAGTTTAAAAAATATATCAAAGGCATTGAGGTTGAATGCAAAGGCAGAGCAGCAATAAATAGTGGGAGTTGAGACCAAGTAGGGGTTGCGGTGTCTCCTTCCATAGAAGTTGGAACAGTATATAGCTGAAGTCCTGAAGGGAGTCTTAGGGAGTCTTCTAGTCAGCTTCTCTTCTTTTAGGCTTCTAAGCTATCCCCTATGGTTTTTTGCCTTGAACAAACTCTAAACAATTAATACTTTAACATCCACTCTGAAGCATATGATGCTCAAAAGTCACTGAGCTTTGGAAGGAAGTGAGGGATTTTTGGATTTGTCTTTTTAGTCAAGAAGACAGAAACACTACTCACTTGGTAGATAAACGGAGGGGATAAAAGGTTCTGGATGATATTTCTTCTCTTTAACCCATCTCTAGCTTTTCCTTCAAGAGCACTGAGCATCAAGTCAGAGCCCCTGGGTTCTAGATCTGACTCCTTTAATAACTCCCTGTGTTAATGACTGTTAGTGACTACACAAGTCATGGTCTCTGGGCACCATTTTCCTCCTCTCTAAAAGGAGATAGGTTGAACTACAGGATAAAATGAGATAATATCATCAAATCTCTTTGCAAACCTTAAATGCTATATAAATGCTAGCTATGAGTAATAATAATAATTAATAATAATAATGACTACTACTACTGTTCCTCCTGCTACTCCTACTACTACTTACTGGGTTGCAGCCACTGTGTATGCTACAGCATTTTGGAGCCGCAGGTGAGAGTTGGGTCAATCAGGGGGATGCAAAAGGTGAATGAGCAACCCTGAAAAGATCTCACACAAGAGGTGCTAGTCCTCCTGAACACCAGGTTGAGGGTAACCGACAGGCTTCAAACCCATTGGTGAGTTAGGGGGATGTCTACCCCAAGCATATGAAGACTTTCCCCAGTGGAATGGGCAGATGAGAACAATTTGTTCCAATAGCCATGAAGGCAGCTGAGGCAGACACCACGGAGCATTTAGAGCTTGGTTAGACATTGAAGATACCAAGGTTATCCACTGCATCCTGGGCTATTGCCAGTCATCTTGACTTTGTCCTGCCACTGGACTTCAGTGACCCAGGAAGAAAATGAGGCTAACTACTTTGTGGAACTCTGCCTCACTTAAATCCAATTCATGCACAAGTTAAGACATTAACCAGTGATGTCATTGGGCCTCTTCAAAAACAAAGAACAAACAACAGGCACCTCTCCTTTTCTTTGTAGAGGTAGGGGACTATGGGTGTAAGATGCAAATAAGATAGACTTTTTTCATTTTGTTAGTTTTGATGAACTATTTTTCCTATTCTTTTCCATTTTTTTCTTATAAGGGATGGCTTTCTGGGATGGGGTAAAAGTGGAGAGAGGTATTGGGAATAAAGGTAAAGTAAAAAAAGAGATCAATAAAATATATTTATTTTAAAAATGTATTTTATAGAATTGTCTAAATGAAAACCTCTGTCTTGAGTTCGCACACTGCCCACCTTTCCAGCAGGAAGAGTTGACTGACAAGTGCTTTGTAGACCCTGAAGACATAACCTTTAAATACAAAGTAGCCATGGGTAGCCATGGCCTGGCTTGAGAGTATTTTTTTTAAGCCAGATCCCACTTGACCTGAGGAGCCTTCTCATAATGTCACCTCTGTCCCTAGTGGGAGTCTATGCTTTGTATCTGTGCTTTTTTTCTTCTTGACCTACGATCCATTAATTAAGGACACTCAAATGTGTCCCAAATCAGATGAAGGAACATGTTCTTTACCCCATCCCACTAGTACACGGTGTTCTTCTCCCTCCATCTGTTCCTGGTTAGAACAACTGCAGACAATTTCTCTCTCCACCACCATGTTCACAGTGCCAACACTTGATACTGTGCCTCTGGTAAGCGGTAGAAAAGAATGTGTGTGTGTGTGTATGTGTGTGTGTGTGTGTGTGTGTGTGTGTGTGTGTGTGTGCAGCAAGTTTCCAGCATTGGGCACGATTTCTCTCCTGATGTCTGGGGCCCAGTTAGCCCAAAATCAGTCTCTGGAGACAGGCAGTTGCCTTCTAAGTCATACACACACACACATACACACAAATTCCTGGTAAAGACTATTCTCTGGTTTGGCCATGGCTTTTCAATCACTTTCTTCCTTCTTTAATGTATGTTGAGTGTTGAGTTTCTGGCAACTATGTGCATGTGTATACAAGACATATAGACTCAGAGAAGGACTGGTGGAACCAGGGCTGCTGAATGAATATAATTTATATTTGGAATCCTCTAACTGAGAAAACAGTTAAATACTAGAGCTGAACTATCCATCAATTACTCAATAAACATTTATTAAGTGCCTACTATATGCCAGGTTCTATGGATTTAGAGAAAAAATGAAACATAAGCTATCAAGGAGCTTACTTGGGCAGATGACATGGACACTTATAAGTACATACAAAGTGCACAAAATAAATATAAACTTCTGAGACATGTGACCACCAAGATGGAGAATTAGACATTTTCTCTGATTCTCATGATGTTTCAAATCTCTCTAAGATAGAAATTATGCACCAAAAGTAAAGCAACTTCAGTTGTCTCTATGGTCTAGGATACTTGGAACCCCCCAAAATATTACAAAACTCCAAACATACCATGAAATGACATCTGCCCTGAGCTCACACATCACCCCTCTCCCACTGCCCACCATGATACTGGCAGTGAGACTGCACTAGATGACCCAAAGACCTGACCCATGCAATTGCAACAAAATCCAACTCTATACCCTGATAGACTCCTCCTTATCTCTTGCAAGTGCTTTGGAGATCTGGGCTCCAGGTTGTGGAAGTTTATTAGAGCCTCAGTGGTCAGTGCCATGACGACATTCTGGGCTGCAAAAGATTTCTGTGATTTCTGTGATTTCAGGGGAACAGAGGAAATAGGGAAAGACATGATTTTGGGCTTGAAATAGAGCTCAACCTCATGTTCCAAGACCATCTAACTCCTCCCAGAGCCTTGGAGATACAAACTCCAAATGACAGAAAGTATCCCTGACTGTAGTGGCACCGATATAGGAGCACTCTGAACTGCCAGGCTAAGGACCTGAGGAATAAAGGCAATTGGGCAGGACACCATCTGTGTGGGACTGTGTGAGGCTATGTCCCACTTCACTAAGCCTGAGAGAAAGAGCTTAGCAACCAGCTGAGGCCAATTCTGTCCCCTCAAAAATCTTCTGGGATAGATATCTAAGCTGATGAACCATAATTGCCCAGAATGGAAGAAGGCTGAGATGCTTGGAGATCTAGCACCTGAAGAAACCACCATCAACAGGGAGGAAGCCAGAAACTGAGGAATAGGGGAAAGTAGAGATTGAAATTACTAAAGATCTGAGGAAGAACATTCAAAGACTTTGGACATAAGCTGATAAATTAACAAGGAAATCATTGACAGCAGAAGGAAATATGGCCTCCAGATCTAGTAAATGAGTCCAGTTGTCAATAAACACTGGAAAACAAAGGAAAATTATCCATTGCTTGATGAGATAAAGTACTCTATGAAGTTTGAAGAAAACATGGAACCACAATACCTACTATTCCTGAGTGGTTTAAAAGAGGAATAAGAATTATAAGAGCAGAATTTATGACCTACACAGCAAAAATAATTGGTTGAATAGAAACCTTGAATCTGACAGCAAGATTCATTTAAAAAAAGAGAATATTTGAATGGAAATGAAAATACACAGAAGTGAAAGACAATCTATATGAGAAGAAAAAAAAACCAAAACCAAAACCAAAACCAAACCAAACCCAATTACATTAAAATAAAACATGTCTCTAGCTGAGCAAAACATAATGATCTCAAAGATAGGATGTGTAGAGACCACTTAAGGATTATACCTCTCCCACAAGAAAGCAAGTCAGAAAACCTGAATATCATAATGCAAGAAATAATATAGGAAAAATGCCCAAAATACCTGAGTACAGAAGATAAAATGTCAATCGAAAGAATTCATAGATTGCCTCCAAACAACAACAACAACAACAACAACAACAACAACAACAACCAACCTGCAAGTTTTAAGAGGGATAGTGGATAATTGAATAATTCAATTCAAAAGCAGCAAGTTCTGCCACCAACCAGGAGAAACTCCTGGATTGAGTTTGAATGAAAGAATGTTTGAATAACACAAGATTATTCTATATCCACTTGAAAATGCAGAAGGGAATGGAAAAACATGTTTCTAAGAGCAATAGGAGCTCAGGATGCAGCCCAAGGTAACTTAACTTGCAAATCTGAGCTTAACCAGAAATGGAAAAAGATAGATGTTCAATAATAATGGGTATTTGAAGTATTTTTGGAAAGAAAACCAGAGCTGAAGAAATTATTTGCCTCTCAAACACTGTAGACAACAGAAAATGCAGGAGAGGTTAATGAATGTATTGAGGGCGGGGCTCGGAACATTCAGGGAGGGAGTCAAGGACAGCAACAGCAACACAGTGACAACAAAGAGACCATCAAGAGTCTTCTTTCTAAATTTACACGGGAGTTGGGGTGATGATGAAAATTGGGTGGATATCTCGGAGTCT
This sequence comes from Vombatus ursinus, assembly GCF_900497805.2. Taxonomy (NCBI): domain Eukaryota; kingdom Metazoa; phylum Chordata; class Mammalia; order Diprotodontia; family Vombatidae; genus Vombatus; species Vombatus ursinus. Next base: position 3,857,398 of record NW_020954571.1, on the reverse strand, counting down.
TGGGCATATGGACAGAACTCTGGGATGTATTGCTTACAAGTGAATCAATGTTTTTTGTAGGACTACTTTACAAAATGGAAGGGTTCATGTGGTTGGGGAGGACAGTAGAGGGAAAGAGAGGAGTGTATGATGTTTCTAGTTCATATTGAGGGCTAGCAGTGAGGGGCAGGTGACTCCTGTGATCTCTTAGGAAGAGAAGAGCCTGAAGGGAAGTGGGTAAAGAAAAAGGGGAAGGAATGTAAAGAGAGGGGAAAGGAGGTAGGTGTCGTTTGGGTGGTGGGAGAGGGTTCCATTAATGAATGTGCCTATGGATGAAGAGAGATATTTTGTGAAGGGAGATGGGGATATTGTACTGAATATTGTCTGGGGGACTTAGCGCATTAAAAAAAAACACCAAACTATCCTACCTCAGAAGTGGGGGAGTTGGAACTTCTAGGGAAAACTGGCACCTAGGAAAATTAGAGAGCATAGACAAAGGGAAGAATTCTGAGGCAAATGGAGAAAGAAAGTAACCAGGAGGAGAGTATAGATCAGTAGCAGAATGAATAATCAGAGTCGTGGTGGGGGTATGTGTGTCCTACCATGGGAAAGTACCCTCTCTCTCGCTTATAAAAATTGGCATTGTTTTGGGAGTGAGGTATGATGGAAAAGAGGAATCCATGGAGTAAGCTCTATAAGTCAGTGGCAGAAACTGCGTAGAGGGGAGAGTCCAGAATGGATACCTTGAAGGTTTGAGGAATGAGGAATACAGAGAATAGAGAGGAACTAGATAATTGTAGAAGTCATGAACCAGAGAATGGAGGTCAAGAGTAGGTAGAAAGAGAAGATACAGGAGAATGAAGGGAATGAGAGGAATCCTTTCTGGAAAGGGATGCAAAGATGAAATTTTAAAAAAAATGCTAACGAATAGGACTAATTGAAAGAGAGGAGAGGAAGGGTGACTCTACTTGACTAACAAAGAAAAAAAGAGGGGAAGAATTAAATAAACAAATCAAAGTAGGAAAGAAAACGGAATTATTAAGTGAAATTCCAAAGGAAAGGGATAAAACGTAGGAGAAGATTGGGGGCTTGGGGAAGAGTTACAGAGGGAATAGTGCTACCTTTAAAAAGATTAAGCTAAAGTAACTGAAGAGACATAGTACCGTATTTATAATGGAAAAAGAAAAATCATAACTTAAAAACTCAACATTAGAAACAAATAGAGGAAAATATACATCTAACTCATAGCTTTAAATGTGAACGGATTGAACAATTTGATAAAACTAAAAAGTGTGACAGATTAGATAAGAAAGTAAAACTCTACAATCTGTTGCTTACAAAAAACACATTTAAAAAACAAAGACATACACAAAATAAAACTGAGGGGATAGAAATTTTTTTTTTACTATGCATCAAGTAAATAAAAAAAGCAGAAGTTTTAATCATACTATCCATCAAAGCAAAAACAAACATTCAAAATTTAAAAAAGATAAACAAGGAAACTACATTATGATTAAAGGAACCATAGGTGACAAGCCAGCATCATTAATAAACTTACATATTCTAGATGCTTGGCATCTAAATTATCTGAACTACAAGAAAAAGTAGAAAGTAAAATAATAGTGACCCAACACTTCAATACCCCTCCCTCAATTCTGAATAAGTCTAACTGAAAGATCAACAAAAGGAAGAATAGGGAGTTGAACAAATTGCTGGAGAAATTAGAGTTAACCAGAAGTGAGAGTTTAACTTTTAAACTAAAGGTAAAAGGCATTTTTTAAATGTGACAGCAAAAGAATATGAATATTTCTCAGCACCACATGGAGCTTTTTCAAAAAACTGACCATATATTAGGGCACAGAGATATTATAAACACATGTAAAAAGGCAGAAATAGTAAATATATTGTTTGCAGACCATAGTATAATAAAAATAGTCATTGATTCAGGGACCACAACCAAAAGAAACAGGCCCAAATGGAGACTTCTTAAAATCTACCTACCTACCTATCTATCCGTGTCTCTCTCTCTCTCTCTCTCTCTCCATTTAATACATACTAATTTCTAAATTTTGAATTCCAAATTCCTTCTGTCTCTCTCACCCCTCCCCTATACATGAAGAATGCAAGCAATATGATAACCATTATACATGTGAAGTCACACAAAATATATTTCCATATTGGACATGTTGCAAAAAAAAACCCCAAAACAAAACCAAACAGCTATAAAAATAAAGTGGCAAAAAATATGCTTCAATCTGCACTCAGATTTCACCAATTTCCCCTCTGGAGGAGGATAGCATTTTTTAGTATGAGTTCCTTGGAATTTTCAAGGATCATTGTATCGATCAAATTAGCTAGGTCTTTCACAGTTGATCATTGTTACAACATTGTTGTTACAGTGTACAATGTTCCCCTGGTTTTGCTCACTTCATTTTAAATCAGTTTATATGTCTTCCTAGATTTTCCTGAACCCATACCATTTGTCATTTCTTATTTTTTTTTAAATTTTTAAAAATTTTTAAAATTTTTTTTGTTTTCAACAGTTACTTCCACAAGATTTTGAGTTCCAAATTTTCACCCCATCTTGCCCCTCCCCCCACCCCAAGGTGGCATGCATTCTAAATACCCCTTCCCCTAGTCTGCCTTCCCTTCTATCTCTTCCCCCCTTCTCTTATCCCCTTCCCCTTCAATTTTCCTGAAGGGCAGGTTGGATTTCTGTACCCCATTTCCTGTATTTCTTATTTCCCAGTTGCATGTGAAAACATTTTTTTTAAAACATGTGTTTTTAAAACTTTGGGTTCCAAATTTTCTCCCTTCCTCCCTCCCCACCCACCCTCACTGATAAGGCAAGCAACTAAATATGGGTTATATATGTGCGGTTATGTAGAACACTTCCACAGTAGACATGCTGCGAAAAACTAACTTTATTTCCCTTAATCCTGTCCCACCCACCCATTTATTCTATTCTTTCTTTTGACCCTGTCCCTCCTCAGAAGTATTTGTTTCTGATTACTCCCTTTCCCAATCTGCCCTCCTCTCAATCATTCCTCTACTCTCTTGTCCCCTTCCCCCCCTATTTTCCTGTAGGGTAAGACAGATTTCTACACCCAATTGAGTGTGTATGTTATAACCTCCTTAAGTCAAATCCTGTGAGAATAACATTCAGTCATTCCCTCTCACCTTCCCCTGTTTCCTCTCCACTATAAGACCCTTTTCTTTTCTGGGTTTTTTTTTTTTGTGGGATAATTTACCCTGTTCTACCTCTCCCTTTCTCCTTCTCCTAGTATATTCCTCTCTCACCTCTTAATTTTATTCTCCAGATATGACCCCTTCATTTTCAACTCACCCTGTGCCCTCTATCTATATCTACATATACATACATATAATTTTTTCCCCTCCAACTACACTAACACAAACAAAGGTCTCATGAGTTACAAATATCATCTTTCCATGCAGGAATGTAAACAGTTCAACCTTAATAAGTGTCTTATGATTTTCTCTTTCCTGTTTACCTCTTCATGTTCCACTAGAGTCTTGTATTTGAAAATCAAATTTTCTATTCAACTCTGGTCTTTTCATCAAGAATGCTTGAAAGTCCTCTATTTCACTGAATGACCATTTTTTCCCCTGCAGGATTATACTCAGTTTTGCTGGGTAGGTGATTCTTGGTTGTAATCCTATCTCGTTTGCTCTGGAATATTGTATTCCATGCCCTGCAGTCCCTTAATGTAGAAGCAGCTAAATCTTGTGTTATCCTGATTGTGTTTCCACAATACTTGAATTGTTTCTTTCTGGCTGCTTGTAATATTTTCTCCTTGACCTGGGAACTCTTGAATTCGGCTACAACATTCCTAGGAGTTTTCCTTTGGGGATCTCTTTCAGGCAGTGATCGGTGGATTCTTTCAATTTCTATTTTGCCCTCTGGTTCTAAAATATCAGGGCAGTTTTCCTGGATAATTTCTTGAAAGATGATGTCTAGGCTCTTTTTTTGATCATAGCTTTCAGATAGTCCAATAATTTTTAAATTCTCTCTCCTGGATCTATTTTCCAGGTCAGTTGTTTTTCCAATGAGATATTTCACATTGTCTTCTAATCTTTCATTCTTTTGGATTTGTTTTACAGTGTCTTGATTTGTCATAAAGTCACTAGCTTCCAATTACTCTATTCTAATTTTTAAGGAAGTATTTTTTTCAGTAATCTTTTGGACTTCCTTTTCCATTTGGCCAGTTTTGATTTTTAGGGCATTCTTCTCCTCATTGGTTTTTTGGACCTCTTTTGCCATTTGGGTTAGGCTATTTTTTAAGGTGTTATTCTCTTCAGTATTTTTTTGGTTCTCCTTTAGCAAGCTGTTGAGTTGTTTTTCATGATTTTCTTGCATCACTCTCAGTTTTTCCTCTACTTCTCTTACTTGCTTCTCAAAATCCCTTTTGAGCTCTTCCAAGACCTGGGACTGATTCATATTTTTCTTGGAGGGTTTGGATGTAGGAGCTTTAGCTTTGTTGTCTTATTCTGGTTGTATGTTTTGATCTTCTTTGTCACCATAGTAAGATAATATAGTCTGACTCTTTTTGAGCTGCTTACTCATGATCCCGGCCAATTACTTGAGTTTTAAACTCTTTGTTAAGGTAAAAGTCTGTTTCCAATGTGAAGAGTATACTGTCCCAAGCTTTAGGGGTTTATACAGCTGTTTTCAGAGATACTTCTAGGGACCTGAAAATTTTCAGTTCTTCCAGGGTGGTATGATAAGGGGCGAGGTGTTTTCTCTCCACCACCATAACAAGCTCCACCACACCAGCGTTCCTCCTTGCCCCAGGACTGCCCCTTAGAACTATGACCCAGATCCAAGCACGGGCAAACAAGAGATTCTTGCCTCAGCACTGGCAAAGAGATCCCTGTAATCCCTGTCTTATCAGCCACTCAATTCCCCCTCAGTCTGTGGGCCGGAAGCTCAGGAAAAAGCTGCGGCCCCGGGCCGAGCTCAAGACTTGTGGCTGAGACCTAGCTCCTTCTCTCACCGCAGACACAGACTTTTCCCACTGACCTTCTAAGTTGTCTTTGGCGTTCAGGGGTTGAGAAGTCTGGAAACTGCCACAGCTGCCTGCGATTCAGTCCTCTGAGGCCTGCTCCAGAGTGGCCTACGCACCCACGCTGCACTGCACTCCTCTCCCCGCCGTGTGATATACCTTTCCAATCAACCATCCAAGCTGTCTTTGGCTGGAAATTTGTTTCACTCTGTCTTTTTGTGGGTTCTGCTGCTTTAGAATTTGTTTAGAGCCATTTTTTACAGGTATTTGGAGGGGTTTGGGGGAGAGCTCAAGACAGTCACTGTTTTCCTTCCACCATCTTGGCTCTGCCCCCCCCATTTGTCATTTCTTATAGCACAATAATGTTCCATCACAATCATGTGCTACAACTTGGTTATCTCCTCAATTTCCAATTTTTGCTTCCATAAAAAAGAGCTGCTATTAATATTTTTGTACATATAGGTCCTTTCCATTTTTATTTCATCTCTTTGGGATATAGCTGTAGTAGTGGTATCACTGGGTCAAAAGGTATGCACAGTTTTATAGTCCTTTGGATAATTCCAAATTGTTCTCTAAAATAGTTGGACCAATTCACAATTCCACCAAAAATGCATTAATGTTCCTCAGCATTTCTCATTTTCCTTTTCTGTCTTGCTAGCCAATCTAAAAGGTGTGAAGTGGTACCTCAGAGTTGTTTTAATTTTCATTTATCTAATTATTAGTGATTTAGAACATTTTTTCATATGCTTACTTGTAGCTTTGATTTCTGATCAAATCCTTTGATCATTTATCAATTGGGCAATGGCTCTTAAAATTTTTTTCTAAATTTGGCTCAGTTCCCTTTATATTTGAGAAATGAGGCTTTTATCAGAGGAACTTGCTGTAAGTCCCCCCTCCCCCAATTTTCTGCTTTTCTTCTAATTTTAACTCCATTGGTTTTGTTTGTGCAAAAGCTTTTTAATTTCAAGTAACCAGAATTATTTTCCCTCCCCTTATCTGCTTTATCTTTTGTTTGGTCATACACTTTTCCCTTATTGATAAATCTGAAGAGCAATTTTTTTCAATGGTTCCCTAATTTGCTTAAGATATCACCTTTTATGTCTAAATCATGTACCTATTTTGACATTATCTTGGTATATGATATGTGAGATGTTGGGCTATGCCTAGTTTTTGCCAGACTACTTTCAGTTTTTTCAGTGAACAGTGAGTTCTTGCCCCAAAAGTTTGGATCTTTGGGTTTATCAAGCCCTAGATTATTGTGTTCCTTTACTTCTGTATATTGGATGACTAATTCAGGGGTGGTGAGCCTCCATTTACCCCTCTACTGTAAAAGCTTGTCCTTGTGCATATTTTTTAATGTATGAAACATTTCCCCATTCTACCTCTCCTTTCCCCCTTCTCCCAGAGCATCCCTCTTCCTCAGTCTTTTATTTTTTTTGGAGATCATTCTAATACATTCTACTCACACCCATGCCCTCAGCCCACTCCATACAAAAGGAGTATGTAAACACTGCTATAATGATAAAATTTTTAGGCATTACATCTATCATTTTCCCATATAGGAATGTAAATAGTTTAACCTCATTGAGTCCTTTATGGTTTACCTTTTTATGCTTCTCCTGAGTCTTGTGTTTGAATGTCAGATTTTCTATTTAGCTCTTATCTTTTCATCAGAAATGCTTGAAAGTCCTCTATTTAATCATTCCATTTCCCCCCAAAGGATTATACTCAGTTTCTCTGGGTAGGTTATTCTTGGTTGTAGTCCAAACTCCTTGGACCTACAGAATATCATATTCGAAGCCCTCTTCTCTTGTAATGTGGAAGGTGCTAAGTCTTGTACAATCCTGACTGTGGATCTATGATATTTGAATTGTTTCTTTTTGGCTACTTGCAATGTTTTCTCCTTGACTTGGAAGCTCTGGAACTTAGCCATAATAATTGTAGGAGTTTTCTTTTCGAGATCTCTTTCAGGGAGAGATCAGTGGATTCTTTAAATTTCTATTTTACCTTCTGGGTCTAAGACAGGACATTTTCCTTGATAATTTCCTGAAAGATTATGTCTAAGCTCTTTTTCTGATCATGACTTTCAGTTAGTTCAATAATTCTTAAATTATCTCTCCTTGATCTTTTGTCCAGGTCAGTTGTTTTTCCAATAAAGTATTTCACACTTCTGTTTTTTTCATTCTTTTGACATAAAGGGACCTTTTAAATATCATGAAAAACAACTTTCTAAAACCAAAAACAAGCATCATAAGCAATAGGGACACACTAGAACCTTTTCCAATAAATACAGCAGTGAAGCAAGGATGCCCACTCTCTTAACTATTGTGTAATATAGTTTTGGAAATGATAGTGGCAGCCAGAAGACAAAAGAAATAAAATTAAAGGCATAATGATAGATAAAGAGGAGATAAGCCTATTCCTATTTACTGATGATGTGGTGATAAACTTGGAAAATCCTAGGAAATCAGCAAAGATACCAATTCAGAAAATTAATAGCTTCAGCAAGATTGCAAGCTACAAAATAAACCCTCAATAGCATTTTTGTATAATAATAAGAAAACCCAAGAAGCAATAATAGAAAAGTAAATTCTATTTTATATAACTACAAAATTCATAAAATATCTGGGTATTGATCTATCAAAGCACACAAAAGACTTGTATAGATTCAATTACAAAGTGCTCCTTAAAAACCAAACAAACAAACAAAAACAAAGATCAATTTAAATAACTGAAGGAACATTCAATGTTCATGGCTAAGCCATGCCAATATAATAAAAATGACAATACTACTGAAGTTAATTTATACTTTTAATGCCACACTAATCAAATTTTCAAAGGAATATTTTATGGAACATTATAAAATAATAACCAAATTCATCTGGAAAAAATAAAAATATCTAAAATATCAAGGAAATAATGAAAAGAAATAGGGAAAAAGGAGAATAGCACTTCCAGGTCTCCAACTATATTATAAAGCAGCACTCACAAAAACCACCTGGTATTGGTTAAAAAAAAAAGAGAGAGAGAGACAGATCAATGGAACAAACTAGACAAGGTAGTATCAGAAAAAATGAAACTCAATAATTGAATGTTTGATAAAGTGGAAAACACATAATTCCCCTTCAACCTCCCCTCTCCCCCCCTCCAAGCCCCCACAAATCCTTCTTATTTGATTAAAACTGTGGTGAAAACTGGAAAGCTATCTGGCAGAAATTAAGCTTAGACCAACACCTTACACTATATTGTACAATACATTCTAAGTGGATATATAACCTTAATAATAAAGATTATACTATGAAAAATTAGAAGAGAAACAGATTATATACCTCTCACAACTATGGGTAGGAGATGTAGTCTTAACCAAATAAGAGATAGAAGCAACTACAAAAAATAAAATAAATAATTTTAATTACATGAAATTGAAAAGCTTCTACACAGTCAAAGTAACCACATTAATGGTGACCAAACTTTAAAGATTGTTGTTTGTCCTTCATTCTCAAAGAAAACCATAACATCAAGGAGCTGATGCCATGACTTGCAAATGAATTGAATTTAAGTGAGGAAGGGATGTGCAAAGTCACCAGCCTCACTTTCTCCTCCAGAGCCATCTGGATCCAGTAGCCAGACATAGATCAGGAAGACTAGAGATGGCTCAGATGCAGTGGGAGACCTTGGTCTTTTTAAGCTAAGGTATTCAACAAATCTCAATTTGAATGAGGCAATGCCCTTTCAGTGATTAAAGGCAGGTAAGAAATAAAACAAAGAATGGCCTCTTTACCTAGTAAAAAAAAAATCCATCTGGACAGGGAAGAGCCTCAGGGTTTCTGGCCAAAACAGAAACAATTGCTATTTACATTTACTCTCTGCCAATCAGGACCCAAACAATCAAGTGAGGCTTGGCTTGGGACTTATTGTTGGCCAATCAAAGAGAGCCAGAGTGATTTGGGTTTAAGGTGGGTCCTTAAGAAAAAAAAGTTTCAGGGATCAAAATTTACATTCCTTTGGGCAGATCATCCTCTCCTAAGGGTATGATACCCTATGTAGATGGAGTTAAAATAAAATAAAAGAAAGGAGCTGTGATGTCCAACAGGTCACTTCAGTTGGGTCCCCAGTGGGACAGCTCCTCTTTCTACTCACAGAGGTTGTTTGTCTTTCATTTTCGAAGAGGATTATGACATCAGTCATTAAGCATGACTCAAATGACTAGATATGAGAGGACATCCCCAACCCACTTATATTTTTTCAATATATTCATAAGTCATGTTAACTTTTTCTTTTCTTTTTCTTGCTTTCTTTTCTTTTGTTGTTGTTAAAATATACTGTTTGTAGATTGTATCTCTGGGAGGAGGGAGAGAGATCCTGGGAATAACTATGATGACATAAAAACAGAAGATGTCAAATGGAAATGAAAAATGAAAAAAAAATGCAAAGTTATTTTATGGGAGAGACCCTAGTGTTGGAGGCATTGGGAAAGTCTTCATGGAGGTAGCATTTGAGCTGATATTTGAATGAAACTGGGGAATTCTAGAAGGTGAAAGTGAGGAGAAAGTACATTCCAGGCATGGGGGAGGCATGGTCTTAGGAGTTATAAGTATCATTTTCCCAGGTAGGAATGTAAACAGTTTAACCTTATTGAATTCCTTGTGATTTCCCTTTCCTGTTTACCTTTTAATGCTTTTCTTGAGTCTTACATTTGAAAGTCAAATGTTCTATTTAGTCCTGGTCTTTTAATCAAGCATGCTTGAAAATCTTCTATTTCATTAAACATCCATTTTTTTTCCCCTCTTTGAAGGATTATACTCAGTTTTGCTGGGTAAATGATTTTTAGCTGTAATTCTAATTCCTTTGCTTTCTGGAACAACATATTCCAAGCCCTCTACTCCTTTAGGGTAGAACCTGCTAAATCTTGTGTTGTCCTGATTGTAGCTCTGTCTTTGAACTGTTTTTTTTTCCTGACTGCTTGAAGTATTTTCCCTTTGACATGGGAGCTCTGAAATTTGTAATATGCCTGGGAGTTTTCATTTTGAAATCTCTTTCAGGGGATGATCAGTGGATTCTTTTGATTTCTTTTTTACCCTCTGGTTCTAGAACATCAGGGTAATTTTCCTTGATAATTTGTTGAAATATGATGTAGTCTAGTAATTCTTAAATTATCCCTTCTCAATCTGTTTTCCAGGTTAGTTGTTTTTCCTGTGAGATAGTTCACATTTTCTTCTAATTTTTCATTGTTTTGATTTTGTTTTATTGTTTCTTGATGTCTCATGGAGTCATTAGCTTTCACTTGACCAATTTTAATTCTTAAGGAATTATTTTTTTATGAGCTTTTAAATCTCCTTTTCCATTTAACCTATTCTGCTTTTTAAGGAGTTCTTCTCTTCAGTGGATTTTTGTATCTCTTTTACCATTTGGCTTGTTCTCTCTCTCTCTCTCTCTCTCTCTCTCTCTCTCTCTCTCTGTGTTATTTTCTTCAGCACTTTTTTGTGCCTCTTTTACCATGCTGTTCTTTTTCTCCCCATGATTTTCTTGCAGCACTGTCATTTCTTTTCACAATTTTTCCTCTACCTCTCTTGTTTGATTTAAAAAATCCTTTTTGATCTCTTCCAGGAATTCCTTTATTTATTTATTTATTTATTTTTTTTGTGGCCTGAGACCAATTCACTTTTTTCTTTGAGGCTTTGGATGTAGCTGTTTTGATATTGTTTTCTTCTGAGTTTGCATTTTGTCACCATAGTAACTTTCTATGGTCACATTCTTTTTGTTGTTGTTGTTGTTTGCTTATTTTTCCAGCCTATTTTTGACTTTTAACTTTATGTGAAAGTTGGGCTCTGCTCCTGGGGTGGAGAGGGGATTATCCCAACTTCAGGCTTTCTTGTGCTGCTGTTTTCAGAGCTAGCTATAGTAAGGGTCTATAGGTTTTCAGTTCTTCCAAGGTGGTATGGTCTAAGGAGAGGTGTCATTACTTCTCTCCTGGTCTGTGCTTGCTCTGGTGTTGTGACTTGGAACCACGTATAGGCAATGCAACAGAGTCCTGCTCTTAGTGACAGCAAAGCGTCCCTTGTAATCTTCTGACCATTTGTCTGACACTCCCCCACTCCCCTTACAGTCCGTGGGCTTAGAGTTCTGGAATTCTCCACCAATTCAGTTGCTCCCAAGCACTGCCACTGGTTTTCTGGAGAGGGGCCTGCACTGACTTGGTCTGTGCTAGCCCGTGCTCTGCTCTCACCCCTGTGAAATAGACCTTTCTTTCCAACCTTCTAAGTTGTCATGGGCTGAAAAATTGTTTCACCCTGACCTTTTGCTGGTTTTTCCACTTAATTCATTTTGAGGCATTATTTTAATGTTGTTTAGAGGGGAATTTCAAAGATCTCAAGGAATCTCTGCCTTTATTCTGCCATCTTGGCTGCCTCCCATACCTTGATGGCTCAAAAGCTTTAAGGTGGTGTATGAACTACTAGTTTGCTCTCTGATGTACATCTAGTCCCATCTTATCAGTGAGCATCATGTATTTACTGCTAAAATATAAAACCCCCAATGATCCCTCTAATTTGTATTAATGTGCCCAATTATGTTTTAACGGAATTCATACAAAGCACTCATAGCTTGAATCACACAAAAAGGTTGGTAAATACTTCAAGTAATCAATATATTAGCTGATGATCTAAAACTTCCTGTGATACACAGGAACAATCCATAATCAGTTTAATGATTATTGGATAAGCTACCTGAAAGCACTATAACGTTTCTGCCTCCTTTATTGATTATCACAAAGTTGATGACTCATTTCCACACCCAAGGTTTAGCCATGGACTAAAAATGTAGTTTAAGAATCCAAGTACAGTGGAAATTCCAGAGTCTTTGATATCCATATGCAAAAATGTTCTCTATTTAGAGCATGTGACCTACATAAGAATGTTAAGAGTAACTGATATAAAATGTGACATATTCCAAGAAGACAGTTTAATCCCACTTTGATTTTTCCTAGCATTTAATCCACGATCATCAATCCTGAAGAGAACTGAATGTGGCTTTTGAGCCAGAGAGACACCAAAGTATTGTGTTAAGTGACTGGATTTACATGGATGACATCATGTTACATGACTCTACTGAAAAGCACATTAACTAGCTACTTCATTTCATGAAAATCTTTTTACACGACATCAAAATGCCATTTGGACTCAATTAGTGTACTATCTTAGTGTGCAACAAGAAAGAACAGAGACTAATAGCTTAGAACTTGAATCAGGAGGCCTAACTAAACCAATGAAGGCAATACTTACAAATACCTTGGTTTTGTCTAGACAAGAAAAGAAATCTGAGGGTGTGTATGTCAGACAGATATCCTGCAGTCAAAACCTAATGGCAAGAATATATTTAGAGAAATTGACGCCTTAGAGCGTGCACAATATGCTCAACCTGGCTCCCATCCATTTGGAGGCTCCATGAGCCTATTTCTAGGCATGAGCAATTGCCCTTTTCCTCACTTCAAAGTGGGCACAGGTATTCTCTTGCTGTTTCTTGTCAATGTACTGCAAAGTGATGAAATGTCATTCTGCTCATCCAGAACTGAGTGTGCACATAGAAGGTTTGAGAGGATGATCTTTCTTTCCTGGTAGTTTCAAGTGAGGAGCAGTAATTTATGTAGGTCTCTCAGTTGGGAGCAGGCATGAGGCCCCATCTTCTACGCAGTCACCCCATATCCCTGAGTGAATGGGGCTTGTTTCTTTTGTATTTATTTTTTCCCTGATCTTAAGTGAATTAGTATCTAGACAGATCACAGCCCTATGAGCTTCAAAAGGAGGAGCTTTTGGGGGCTCCTTGAGAAAAGAAAGTCAATGACATCAGCATAATTGAGCAAAGGATCATTTTGTCTACTGTCTATGAACTGTCTATGAATACCCCAGCAATGAACTCAATGGGAACTCTACAAGGGGAGAAAAGGACTCTCATGGTGAAGACATTTCCTCTCCCACTCTTCCAGGTGGAGAGGGAGATGTTTTGTACTAACAGGTTTAAATTTGAGCCTAATCTCTCCTGGGACCAAGTACCTGCAGATGGGAGAGTGCACCCCTCGCTTTGGGAAGATGTTTTTGTACTTCTGGGCTTTCTATATGTTTCTTTATGTAAATGTGTTGTTCAGTTGTCTTTCAGTCATGTTCAACTTTCTCTAATCCCATTTTTTTTGGTTTTTTTTTTTGGTGAAGAAACTGGAGTGGTTTGTCATTTTCTTCTCTAGCTCATTTTACAGATAAGGAAACTGAGGCAAACAGGGTTAAGTGACTTTCCTAGAGTCGCACAGCTAATAAGAGTCTGAGGCCAGATCTGGACTCATGAAAATGAGTCTTCCTAGTTGTCCCAATAAATATCCTCATGTAAATATATATGTATCTCAGTAAATATCCTCATGAAAAAGTTAATCTACATTAACTACTTAGTTGATTTTGAAGAGATATCAACTGGTTAATTAACATTGGGAAGAAGACCATTTGGGAGCTTGAAAGTGATAGTAATCAAATCCCCAATGTCTCAGGGTTACCTGTAGAGCTCTGAGGGAAGGAGTAGTCAACTGTCCCTCTGGGGACCTGACCCCCAGTACTGGTCAGGGTTGCGACAATAAACTGAGACTGGGTGCTTTACAAATATGTTATAGATGGAACAGCTAGAACTTATATAGCACTTAAGGTTTGCAAAGCACTTTATGTATGTTATGTTCTTTGATCCTCACAACAGATTGTGTTATTTTTATTATTTTCACTTTACAATTGAAGAAATCAAGACCAAGAAAGTTAAATGACTTGCACAAAGTCACACAGACACTCTCAAGTTCTAAGGTAGGATTTGAACTCAGGTCTTCCCAATACCAAGTCCATAACTCTATTCATAACGCCAACTAGTGGCTGCATTTGAATGTCACAACAAGGCCGTGGAGTTGTTACAGCTGATATTACTAGCTCCATTTTACAGTTGAGGAAACTGAGGCTCAGAACAGTTAAAAGACTCTCCTAGAGGCATGTAACTAGTCATAGCCCAAACCCCAATTTGAATCTGATTCTACCTGGCTCCAGAGTCAATACTCTACTTATTCATTCCTGTTGCCTAAGAAGTGAAGGCATTTTTGTTTGTTTGTTTGAGAACTTCCAGTATCTAACAAAGTGCTTGGTACATCATGGATGCTTAGTAAATGCTTTTTATAGATCGAGTAATGTGTTACATCCATGTGTGTCCCTGTGTGGAATATGTATTTTTAAAAAAGGAACTCAGTAAAGACCAAGCTCTGAGAAGTCTTAAAGTCCCTCAGGACTTGGGACAGCACTACCCAGTGGCCATCAAGGGCAGAAAAGATGTTGGAGGGGAAAGATGAGGGGAGAGAGGCTCCTGGGGCCTACCTGCAGCCCCCAGCCAATGCTCCTGCACACATAGTGAGCTCATCACAACCGCCATGGTGCCTGCAAGGGGTAGTCGGTCCCCTAGACATGAAGGAGAGCAATCTGTTTTCAGTTAGTCGGGCCTCCTGGGCCAGATGATGTAATTGGAGCTCACCCCTGCATTAAGCTGGCAGGCTGCCCCCAGTGACAACTCCAACTGTAAGTTACTGAACTAATGAGAAGTGGAGGGGGGCGGTGCTGGAGAGTATAAAAAAAAAAACCCAGCAGAAAGAGACCAACTCCCTTGGCTTCCTTAGCATCCCACAGAGTTGTTTGACCGTTTTAATACCAGAGCGGTGGTCTCATCCAAGAAAGCTTGGCTTGTCTTCTTGAGAGACAGGGGGAAGTTTCAGCTGGGACAGGAGTGATGGGGGGACCCTCTTTGCCATTCAGCAATGTTCAATGGGGACTTGGAAATTAGAAACCCATGGCAGGAAACCTTGCTTGGTCAAAGATAGCAAGTCCCACAGTGGTTCATGGAGTTAAAACATTCTTTTCTGTTATTTTTCTTTCCTTTTTTTTTCTCCTCTGCTGAAAGAATGTCTCATTCCTCAGCTCCACACAGCCCCCGCCCTCCAAGAGGACCATGCTACAGTACAGCTAAGTGTTGTGTCAGCAAGCATGTGTTTCTCGTAACATTGGGCCAGCCACAGTCCTGTGGAAGGGAAACTGTTTATCCTATCCTCTTTGGAAGGATTTCCCCCCCTTTTTCTCTCTCCCCTCATAGACCCCTCCCCCAAAGTCTGAGATACCACTTGGCACATGCAATGGAAGCTTTATTTGGTGAGCCTCATCATCAGATCCATGACCAGTCTAAGCCAAGTACTAATAATCCGTTACATTTATTTAAATGCTGAATTTCTTTCTTTTCAAAGTAGTTTCACTTGGGTTATTATTTGAGTTTCGACAGTCCTTGGAAGTAGAAAGGATCACTCCTGCCCAATCTGAATGTTCCCCTGTCTTTGCTTACTATTTTCCCCATTTTGCAGCTGAAGAAACCAAGGTTCAGAAAAGGGAAATGACTTACCTTGGGCCGCACAATCAATAGTGGAAGATCTCGAATTTAAATCCAGGTCTTCTGACCTCTAATTAATTGCCTTTCTATTTTTCTTCCTGCTTCCCAATAAAGTTTAAGTGTCCCACTCCTTCAGGGCACTGTAATTTGTAAGAAGTAGGGAGGAAATTTGCTGCAATAGTTAATTTTTATATAGTGCTTTCAGGTTTGTAAAGCACTTTACAGATATTATCTCATTGGGTAGCTATTTAACTATTATTATCCCTATTTTGTAGATGAAGAAACTGAGGCCCAGGAAAAGGAAGTGATTTTCCCCAGGTCCCACAGTGAGCTCATGGCAGAGCTGGGATTTTGACTCATTTTCTGACCCTTGACCTCTTCCCTTTTCTCCCCTCCCCTCTCCCCAGTTAAGGGTTCTTTCTGGGATTTCATGCCGTTACCAATACAGTTGAAGCTGTCTTCTATCCCTGCACTCTCTAGGAAGCAGGTAGAAAATTTGGGATAATCTATCTACGACATTGTGTTAGTGACACCCCTCCAGTATAACACAGGTGTAGTTACCTTAGGCATTCTGGAGATAATGACATGCAGAAGAAGTAACTCTAATGGTAGGGACTTCAGTTGTACTGAAGGACCTATGGGAAAGAAACCTTTCCATAGGCTGCTACTCTTTTAAAATCAGACTGGCTAGTAGGGAAATTGTTGAGTTGTTTTCAATTGTGTCTAACTCTTTGTGACCCCATTTTGGGGTTTTGGCAAAGATACTGGAGTGGTTTGCCATTTTCTTCTCCGGCTCATTTTACAGATGAGGAAACTGAAGCAATCAGGGTTAAGTGACTTGCCCAGGGTCATACAGCTAGTAAGTGTTTGAGGCCAAATTTGAATTCAGGAATTTTTATAATTTTTCAAGGTTTATAAAAGCCTTTATAAAAATCTCATTTAATAATATAGTTGGCTATATACAATGCCTATGTCAAGCGATTATATATGGCTTATATACATGAGCTTTTATCTCTCTAGTTAGAATATGGTCCTTTGGAATCTTTCTTTGGAACTACTTGACATACAACTTGCTTACTGATGGAAATAGCCCTGGGCTGGGGCACATAGGTTTTGTGCTAATCATTTGGGATACAAAGAAAGGCAAACACAGTTCCTGCCCTCAAGGAAATTATATTCAAATGAAGGAGACAACATGTAAATAATTAGGTACATACAAGGTATACATAGAATAGATGGGGGAAGGGAACAAACATTTATTAAGTGCATACTACACCAGACACTGTATGAAGAACTTTTCAAATATGAACTTATTTGATGTTCACAATGACCATGTAAGGTAGGCGCTATTATTGTCCCCGTTTTACAGTTGATAAAACTGAGGCACAGAAAAATTAAGTGACTTGTCCAGGGTCACATAGCTAGTAAGTATCTGAGGTTGGATTAGAGCTCAGATTTTTTTAGGTTCCAAGCTCTGTACTCTATCCACAATGCCACCTACCTTAAAAATGAAAAGTAACCCCAGAGAAGGGGATGGGAGGAGCCCAGAAAGGTTTTTTGCAGAAGGTGGTATTTACGTTTAGTCTTGAAGGAATCCAGGGATGCTAAGAAGCAGAGGTGATGGGCCAGAATAGTCTAGGCATAGAGGTCAGACAGTACAATAGCACAGTCAGAGGAGATGTTGTTGTTATTTGTCCTTCGTTCTGTTGAAGAGGACCAAGGACATCTTGAGGGTGATGTCTTGACTTGTGCATGAATTGGATATGAATGCGACAGAGCTGTGCAGTCATCAGACTCACTCCTCCAGAGTCATGCAAGTTCAGTGGCAAGACAAAAGTCAACACCACTGGTGAGGGCCCAGGATGCAGTGGGTGACCTTGGCCTTTCTAAATTAAAGTCTTTCCCAGATCTCAGTTTGTCTGATGGTCAATTTATCCTTAACAAAGTTATCAGTCTGGAAGGGGAAGACCTTCTGTCCAGAACAGGAAACAATTGCTATTTATACTCATTTTAAGCCATCACAACCTAAACAATGAGCCACAGAGGCTTGGGTTGGGGCTATTATGGGCCATTCAATAGAAGCCACTGTGATTTGTGTTTTAAGGTGGAGTCAAATAGCTCCATTTAAAACACAATGGGCTTTTAAAAGCCTGTCTTTTCAGAGCTATATTTCAAGAAATCAAAAATGAAAACCACCTGAAAGGCTTATTGCAAATATATTCTTCAGGGCAGCTAGATGGCGCAGTGGATAAAGCATGAGCCCTGGAGTCAGGATACCTGAGTTCAAATCCAGCCTTAGACACTTACCAGCTGTATGACCCTGAGCAAGTCACGTAATCCTGTTCGCCTCAGTTTCCTCATCTGTAAAATGAGCTGGAGAAGGAAATGGCAAACCACTCCAGTATCTTTGCCTAGAAAACTCCAAATGGGGTAACAAAGAATCATACATGACTGAACTGACTAAATAGCAAGAAATATAGTCTAGTCTATTTACTAGTGGAGATCTAACCCCAAGGAAGCAGATTTTTTTCCAGGGTTATATTTGTCTGTGCACTTAGGTATTTAAACCCAATGTATCCACTTCATCTGCAGAATGCAAATGCTGGAACCACACAATGTCAAATTTTGAAGGGACCAGAAAGCAAGGGATATTAAAACAAAGAACAGAATATTAGAACTGAAGGGAACCTTAGAGGTCTGTTCTAAGGAACTGAAGCCCAGGAAGACTTGCATGAACTCAGTAACAGAGTTAGGACTTAACCCCTGAGAAGCCTCCTGTCCTCTCTCAGGCCTGGGCTCTCCCCATTCCACTGTGCTACGGCAGCCTCTGGCAGCCCGAGTCAAGCCTAAATATTCTGAACTATTTAAGCCAGCTGTTCTGCATCTGGGCTGGGTCTTCTGTCACCTTCTAGCGACAGAGCTGGTGTTTATGGCTTCGCTGGTCTCACTATGGCAATGCCCTCCAAGGTCAGAGTCAGGGGTGGGGGTGGGGGTGTTACTATGTGGTTTCCCAGGCTGGTACTGCAGAAAAAGAGGCAAGAACCTTGACTGATGTTGAATGGCTTCTAAGAAGATTGCTCCCAGAGGGAATCATGGCATGGAGAGTAGGGTGCTAGGCACTAGTTAGATTTTAGTCATTGAAATGGAAGATTTTTAAAGTCATCCCAAGTTTGTAAAAGGCAGAACTTCATTGGCAAAGGCTGAGGCTTCTTTTTGAGCTGTCAGTCTTCCGAACGTATTACTATAAAATGACCCAACTGAATTGCTCAGGAATGAACATTTTCCCCACCCCCTCACTTTGCAGGGCCATGTACATTACTACCCTTGTAACACAGCGATAGGAATGCAATGCATGAAAGAGATTTTCCAGTTGTCTTTCTTTAAAAGGAGACTTCCATTAAAAAAAAAAAGGAAATAAAATTAACCACTGTATTTCACTTGATCTCATGGAAACATATAAGATACTTCTAGGGTATATACAAATGGAAAAGCACTTTTTAAGAGCTTACAATGCGCCAAGAACTGTGCTAAATGCTGGGAATATGAAAAGAAAATTGAAGTATTTCCTGCTCTCAAGGAGCTCACATTCTAATTGGAGGAGACATTATAAATGGGAGAATTCAGGAAAGGTCTGGTGGGCCTTGGAGTGGCGTAGCTGAAGGGCCATGGTCATATCACCATATGGCCATATCCCAGGGGACTTAAGGTTGTACTGTTGGGAAGGAAATATCTTCTTGGTGTCTGGGGGCAAAGGGTTGGGAATTCAACCAGTTAAGGAATTCCATGGTGGTTCCAGTGCTGGGGGTCTGTGGTGGTTTGTATGGGTGGGTCTCTGGCTGGAGAGGTTTGTAGGAGCAGGTTGCTGGAGGGAAAACATGATCTAGTAAGGTAGATAATGCTTCCACTGTCCTCAGTAATGATTTTTTTTTCCTCTAGTGGATTTCACAAATGTATGTAATGACTTGAATTATAGTTACCTGTATAAAGTGCTTTATTATTATACCAGATGGTAAGTTCCATGAGGATAAGGGCCCTGTTTTATCTAAATGTTGTGTCTTCCTTCAGCACTGAGTGCAATGTTTTATGCAAGTGGAAACTGAATAAATGTTTGTAAAGCTGAAGACATGTATATAAATACATAAATGAAGTATTCCAAAAGTGTTAGTTAAGCTTTAATAAGCTTAAACTTGCATTGAGACTTTTGGGACACTCCACATAAATACATATGCATGAATAAATAATATATTATTAATTAATAAATAATATGATTAATATTATTATTAATGCATTATATTATTTATTATATGTAATACATAGCATATATATACATGAATGAATGAATATATATTAATGCATATGTATTTATGTGGAGTGTCCCAAAAGTCTCAGTGCAAGTTTTTATATATACACACACACACACATGTATTGAGAGAGACAGAGAGAGAGAGAGAGAGAGGGAGAGAGAGAGAGAGAGGGAGGGAGAGAGAGAGAGAGAGATGTGTATGCTCAGGACAGGTATAAACAAATGGCTACAGAGTCTTAGAAGAAGAAATCACTTCCAGCTAGAGGGGATCGGGAAAGTCTTCATTTAAGAGACAGCTTTTGATCTAACCTTGAAAGATGGTTAAGATCTCAACACGTAGAAAAGGTTAAAAAGATGGGTATTTCAAGCTGAAGGAAGTTATGAGCAAAGGCACAGAGTTGGGAAGGTGGAGGGTTTGGTTGGAGAAGGAAAAATAGGAGTGAAAGACAGAAAATTATTTTGAAGTACCTTTGAGGGCTTTGGACTTGATTCCCTGAGCAATGGGGAGCCTTCGAGAATTTGTGAGCATGCAGTTGGTTTTAGGTGAGAAACCTGAAACTGACCCGAAAAATGAGCAGCCAGCTTCTGTTGCTTGTCACTGCATGGGAAGAGACAGGGGCAAAAATAACAAACAAGGGCGAAGTTCTAGTTTCAGAACGTCCCACAATAAAAGTTTTCCCCAGTGGTTCTTGAAATGTCAGTGGAGCTCAGCCTGAATTTTATTAGCTTCCTTGTTTCTGCAGCAGCCTCATCTTCTGACTCAAGAGAAAGGCCTCAGTGCTCTCTGCATGTCCCTGACTCAATAGGCTTTTTCTCTGGTCCTCCCTCCACTTGTGAACTCTTTTAGGTCTCCCCATAATGCCTTCTTTGGACCTTAACTCAGTAAAAGAACTTGTGATGCCTACAGGCAGAATCAATGTTTTTTTTTTTTGTTTTGTTGTTTTGGTCAAATAGGACCAAAGTGAGAACATATACATTGTGGGAACCCCAGACTCATTTGCTTTCTTGTTGTCTCTCCCATTACATTGTAAGCTCTTTGAGGGCAGGGACTGTCTTTTGACTCTTTTGTATCCCCAGTGTTCACACAGTGCCTGACACATAGTAGGTAGTTAATAAATATTTATTGATGGACTGCCTCTTTTTCAAGAGTCTTTGTTCTTTCACATAGTAAACACCTCCTAAAGATTTCTTTATCCAGAAGGGGTAGTGTTTCTAAGTACTAGGGCTGCTTATTGGGGCAGAAGGTCCCAGACTAGAAATTAAGGGACATGTGTGTTTTGTATGCCTTGCCTTTCTTGTTTTGATGTATTCCATCACCTCTTGCCCAATGCCACATGCTACCCCTTCTCCTGACCCCAATGCAACTCAGAGGTGATCGTTACCATTTTTTCTTTCTACTTTCCTCTACTAAAATTAAATTATAAAATTATATAGCAGGAAGAGACCTTAGGAATCAGGGGAACACATACTTAAAACTGGAAGGACTCTTTGTTCCCATCTGTTGTATGTGTGGAGACTCTGTGATGCTACCTTTCTTGGACTTCCAATGAGAGGAGAGGAAGGCTGTTTACCCCAACAGTCATGGTGGCTGTTCACATGTGACAGTAGACACATATGTTGTCTATGTGAGTCTGAACTTAGACCTTGAGTCCCCAGCTTCTGTTTTGTATTTCTTTCCCTAAGTATAGGATTCTAAATAGTGATTCTGAGATGTATGTTTGTGAGTTAAAGTACATTGAGACTTTCTGGTATATCCGACTAGAAACAAGAGTAGTTTTCTTCAACTCTACCCTTCTTGGAGAGGATGACTATCAGCCCTAGATTGCCAGAAAGTATGTACCTCAAGGGAGTTATTCTAACAGGGCAGAGCCAAGGTGAAAGTGACATGGGGAGTTAGCAGTCCTAACTGTCTCATGTTTCAATATTCATAGATCAGATTTAATACCATATGTTAAGTGTTTTGCAAATCATAAAATGCTGTATAAATCCTAGCTATTATTAATATCATTATTAATAAAATTTTAAGTGTCATCATCTCAGGAGGGTTATTGTTTCATGTTTTAAATTTTTGTCAATGTGTGTCTATGGGTCTTTTGAGCTGTATGCATTATGTGTGTGTGTGTGTGTAATACATAGCTGTCACAAACCTGAAAACATTTCTAGAAGAGATCTTTGATATCATCTGATCTGATCACTTCATTTTACAAATATGAAAAGTGAAACCTATAGAGCTTAAATAACTGACTTCCTCAAAGTCTCAGTTTAGTAAAACCAGCATTTGACCCCAAGTTCTTTGGAAGATTTCCACTGATGGAGAATATACTTCCTTCAAAATAAGTTCCTTCTATTTATAGATAATTATTATTGTTAGGAAATTCTTTCATACATCAAACTTAAACCTATGCACCTTCCACCCAGTGCTGTTAATTCTATTTTCTTATTCTAAGCAGAACCCTCTTTGAAGAGACTCTGATTAGAGGGAGCTAATCCCTCTTCTTCATGAAATCTCCCTAAATACTTGAAGTAAGCTTTCAAATCCCTTTCTTCCTCTGCACCCTCCAAATATTCTCTTCTCTAGGCTAAGTGGCATAAAAGATAATCATGATAAAGTTACTTTACACCCCTTGGACTCAGTTTCCTCGTCTGTAACATGGAGATAATAATAGCACCTGCCTCACCTGGCTGTTGTGAAGGTCAAATGAGGTAACATAGGTAAAGTGCTTTGCAAACCTTAAAGCACTATGTCAATGTTAATTATTGTTATTGTTATTATTATTATCTATCCTTTAATGGAATAGTTTTTAGGCCTTTCACTCTGCTTGTTACCCTCATTTAGAGCCACTGAAGGTTAGAGATTCCATGTTCTTGCTTTACCTTTTAGGATCTTGGTGCTTTCTGGGAGTCATAATCAGCTAGGCTGACAAATTAATGTGTGCTTATAGGACTGCAAGAGAGAAGATGGTGCTCAGCCTCCTGCCTTCGTTGGCTTCTATTGATGTATCATATTCTGTCTCCCTGGTACTGAGAGGTAGACTAGAAAAGAGTTTTAATGTATTCATTAACCTCATGCTTAGAGATTAGGGAGTTGATCTGTCTGTCTCTGGGAAATTGTTCCCCCACTCCTTGGAATTCCTGTGCTTTGTACCTCTCATTCATTCATTCATTTATTTTCTTTATTTTTCTTTGTACTTCTCTCTCTCTCTCTCTCTCTCTCTCTTCTTTGGCTAGGCAATGGGGTTAACTGACTTGTTCAGGGTCACACAGCTAGTAAGTGTCAAGTATCTGAGGCTGGATTTGAACTCAGGACCTCTTGACTCCAGGGTCAGTGCTCTGTCCACTGCACCATTGAGCTGCTCTTTGTACTTCTCTTAAGGCAGTCTACAGGCAGTGAAGTGGTATAGTGTATAGAGTGCTGGCCCTGGAGTCAGGAGGACCTGAATTCAAATTTGTCCTCTGATACTTATTAGCTGTGTGATCCTGGTCAAGTCACTTAACCCTGTTTGCCTCAGTTCTTTGTCTGTAAAATGAGCTAGAGAAGGAAATGGCAAAACATTCCAGTATCTTTGGCACTAAAAACCCTAAAACAGGGTCCAGAGAGTCAGGCACAACTGAAATGACTCAACAAAAATAAAATAGTCTATGTAGAGGAGAATACCAACCCGAGACCTTCTGGAGGGCTGGGAGCATATTTTGTGTATGCTCAGGTTTTTTTTTTTTGGTGTGCTTTGTCTAGATTTCTTCTTTGTTGCAGAGGAGATTCCTGCTGAGGTTGGACTAGCTGACTTCTGAGGTCCCTACCACCCCTGAGATTCGATTCGATTCAATTCAATAAACATTGATCATTTCTTTTTGTTTTATATTTGTCTGCACGTGTGTTCCATTCCCCTAGTATACTAGAACGCAGGAACTGTGTTGACTTTCATCATTGTATCTCTAGTACCAAACACAAAGTCCTGCACATAGGACGTGCTTAAAAAATGTTTGAATGAAATCTGGATCTCTATCCAGTATCTAGCGATGGTTTTGCATGGAGCAGTGCTCAATGCATTTTGAATGGATGAGCAAATGGATAATTATTCATACTCTTCTCAGGAATAGACTCTCCCACACGGGAAGGGCATATACCCGGGGACCTGGTGGTGAATGTGTCTTGTTTGCTCTTCTGCTCTTGAAGGAACAGAGATGAAAAATGGGGACCTGAGCCCTGAGTACCATCTGTTGGCCTAGAAATCTTGCCTTGTTGGGGTGTGACCACCCTTTGAAATCACCATTAACCTTATCTCAACTTCAATTTGTGTTATGTAGACCAGTCCTTTTTGATATGGAAATTGAAACCATGAGGCTTCCTTAGCTGGATGGAGCTTCTATTTCTTATAGCTGGAAAATATAGAGCAAGAATACAGGCTCAGGAATTAGACATAATAACTTACAGTGAAAACACTACCAGGCTAGTAGGGGATCAAACTCATTTGGGGATCTGAGTTGGCCAGATGGTTGTCTATATGGCTCGTGTTTACCAGATAACCATCAGCTCTCTGCTCTATGCTGGGAAGATTGGACTTAGAAAGCCAGTACTCTGGCTTCACTTGCCCAAAGATACCGCAAAGACAATGGATTCTTGGTGTTCTAATAGAAGCCTGGTGGGAGTGGGAGCTGGGCAAAGAAATATTTCCAGTATTGCCAGTTGCTTTGCTCTGCCTTAATGAAGAACAATCCCTCAGGTGATGATAAAGTTTGAATGAAGTGTTTGATTTTAATTAATAAGCCACTATTGAATTCAAAAGTGTTTGGGTAGGATGGTCCAGGCCTTCCTTCTCTTCAGCCAGAGAGGCCATCCAAGTCCCCTTCTTCTCCCACGAAAATCTCAGTTGTCTTGAGCTTAAATGTGCTGCAGAAATATGTAAGGATGGAGCAGTTTTATGCAGCAAAACAGTACAGGGAACTAGTGTGAGACATACAAAGCAGATGGTAATTCTGGGCTACAGATGAAAACTAAATTACTGTGTTTGAATCCCAACTTTGATACCTTTCCAGGGTTTATCAGATGTTTCCACTTAGTGTTTGGCAAAGATACTGCCTGTCAAAAAACAAACAAACAAAAAGAGAGACAGACAGACACAGAGAGAGAGAGAGAGAGAGAGAGAGAGAGAGAGAGAGAGAGAGAGAGAGAGAGAGAGAGAGGTGCAGAAGAGACCAGCAAAGCAGTTGCTTAGAAACACATCAAGAAAAGGAAAAGACTTTCTGGGCTCTTTCATTAGCTCCTGCTCCTTCAGCATCTTCATCCCATTTCTTCTTGGAATCACAGTAGAGGGTGGAGAGAGTTGAAGCTCTGATTCCTCTTTGGTTATAGTTCAGAAGTACAGCACCTCCAGAATGTCCAGTTCTGATGTCTTCTCCAGCCTTCTGTTGGCTTCTATTACACAAAAACTTATCTCCAAAGCTGAATGAACAGAACATTCCAGTGAAACCCAGAGACATGTGGAGTCAGCCACTGGGGAAAGGTCTGGGAATGGCTAGGATGGAAGAGTATTTTGAATATTCCTTAAAATGAGTGACAGCTTGTCGTGAGGGTGTGTACTAGCAAGAGGAGCTGATGGGGTATGGGCCCAAGCTGAGACCTTTGCTCCTTGCCCCCAAAAAGAATTTGGCCCCCATTTGTCTATGGCCCCAGAAAACCCTTAAACTCACTCTGGTCTCAAATGGTTACCTGAGGCTATATTCCACTCAAGGGCTTTTCTCCCTATCTCCCTTTGAAAGCCCTAGTGCCAGCTTTGAACTTATCCAGATCCCATTCAAACCCCTTCCTTCCAGTTCCCTTTATTATCTATTCCCATTGTCTATTCAACCTCTCAGACATTCTGATGGGATTTCTCCCTAAACTCCTCCCCCAGGGACCCAGATCCCAGCCCCTCCTCTGGTCACCCAAAATTACTTGACTATAAGATCCACCCTGGCCCCCATTTAAACACTGAGACTTCCTCATGCCTGCTCGTCCTTATGGGCATCACTAATGTTTAGATTCCTTAAGAGTCTGGCCTGTATGATTTATCTCTAATAAACATTTTCTCTGGCTGAAAGAAGATTTGGGTCAAATTCTTTCAGTGTCATGATCTTGGAGTCCCAGCACCCCTAAACCTCTAGACCTCATCAGACCTATTGTGAATGTTGAATAAGGGAAGCTGATGAAAGTAAAGTCATTAACTGATGACAATCATTTATTAAAGTTTTACTGAGGCAAAGCAGTGGACATAACATGGAGGACAGAATCTGCTACAATCAGTAAACACTTAGTCTCCTTGCTATGCAAAGAGACACAGCAGCTAAACTGGTACAGAGGACAAGCTCATTTGTAAAACATTAAGAAAAATCAGTGTAGGGAAAATCAAATAAATAGAAAAGATAAAAAGTAAAAAGCAGAGGGGAAACTATCTTACAAAACTTAGCATGAGACCAATGATCCCAAGAGCATATATAGATGAAATGGGGAGAAAGACAACAAATAGACATGAAATGAAACAGATCTGCTAGCATTAAAAAAACCAAAACAATATAAGCTCATAATTTGTGATAGTATATGGACTGCATTTGGATTTCAGCAGCTCCCAATGTTTTATGGAAATGTCAAAGGAAGGAAATGGAAATGTCAAGTAAGATGATGTGGAAGAAATCTGTACTGGAGGATGGCATAGATTTTAAAGCAGTCAATGACTGATCAATTTTCAAGATAAAAGAACATATCATAGATAGTGCTATGACCAACCCCCCCCCCAAAAATGTGAATAAGAACAAGTCCCCAGTGACTGATTTACTTTGTCTACTTTCTCATGTGCAAATTTTTTTATTTCTGTAAAATCATTATGAGAATGCTCCATGCATATGGGGCAGAGATTACAAATCTCTTTCTTCCTGGAAAGTGAAGCAAGTCCACTCTTTTTTTTTTTTTTAATGTTTTGGGAAGCAAAACCAGGTAGTTGGAATAGATCAGGCCAGCTGCCCCAAGAGGAGGGAAGGACTGACAAATAATAGGAGAGAGAAGAGGATGCTTTTTCTGAGCATGGAGACCCAGCATAATGTGCTAATATAAACAGTAGACATATTCCTCTGGCTCTAAAAGAGAGAAGATGCAAATGGGACCCTGTATCCAAACACAACTGGTCAGAGCCATCTATTTGTGAGGTATGTGTGGGAAGGGAGAAGGGTGAGATTTTCATTATCCCATGGAACATTTTGTGTGTGAGGCCTGCAGTTTTGGGCAACAGTGTGTAAAAAAAAGGCTCAAGAATCACACATTCGAGAACTATAAACTCTGTAAACAAATCTGGAGTGATCTCCCTCCAGTTCCTATAGGTCAATTGCTTGAGAGCTGGTCCCATGAAAATGGGGATGAACATCATCCTTATTATAATAAAGGCTAGTATTTATATGGTGCCTTGGGTTTAGAAAGCACCTTACAAATACCATCTCATTTGATCCTCACAATAGCCCTGGGAATTGTTGTTTGTTCTTCATTCTTGAAGAGGACCAATGATATCAGGAGGGTGATGTCTTGACTTGCAAGTGAATAGGATTTAAGTGATACAGGATGGTGCAAAGTCATCAGCCTCACTCTCTCCTCCAGTATCATTGGAGTCCAGTAGCAAGACGTACGTCAAGATGACTGGCAACGGTCCCAGGTGAAGTGGCAGCTTACGGCCTTTTCAAGCTGAGGTCTTTTCCAGGTCTCATTTTGTCTGAGATAATGCCCATTCAATAATTAAAGGCTAGGTAAGAACTGAGGCAAAAGATGGCCTAATTTGCCTTCGCAAAAGAATCAATCTGGGAGGAGTTTATGGCTAGAACAGAAACAGTTGCTGTTTATAATCACTCTGAGCCATCAAAACCCAAAGAATGAGCAAGTTAGCTACATGAAGTAAAGCTGGGGAGGATGCTAACAGGGAGCCCGTTACCTTTGGGATCATATTAGAGGCCCAAATTAGGTTCTGTTAAGCATTATCTCCCTGCTCTGCTCCTAGTTAATTAAATGGGCAACTGACTGGTTTTTATCAGTAGACTTGAGTTCTCATGTTTCTCAAAAGATGTTTTTCAGAACTTTCATGATAATGGTCTTCATGGGAAAAGGACCTGATGTATGGTCAATGTTTAAGAGAACAGAATGCTTGCAGAATGGGGGAATCTGACTAATTATTTTGTGATTTTTGTTGTTTAGTCATTCTTCAGTTGTGTTGAACTCTCTGTGACCCCATTTGGGGTTTTCTTGGCAAGATACTGGAATGGTTTGCCATTCCTTCTCCAGCTCGTTTTACAGATGAGGAAACTGAGGCAAACAGAGTTAAGTGACTTGCCCAGAGTCACACAGCTAGGAAGTGTCTGAGACCAGATTTGAACTCAAGAGAGAGAAATCTTTCTGACTCCAGGCCTGGCGCTCTATCCACTCACCACCGAGCTGACCCAGACATTTTGTGATATCTAAAAGTTAATTCTATTGTCTCCTGAAATAAGTACAAACTCCTCTCCCTGGCATTCAAGGTCCTCCACACTTTTGTACCAGCCAGCCTTTTCTAACCTTATCTTTTATCAGTCCCTTTAACATCCTCTAAGCTCTAGCTGGACTGTCTCCTTTCTGTTCTCTGAAAATACCAGGCATCATCCTGCCCCTCCTTACAACAATCTCCAGATGGTGTCAGAGAGTTTAGGCCAAACTGACCTTTCTTGACTTGCTGTTTCTGGTTCTCCTCAATCACATATCCATGAGTTAGATCATTCAGTGGGTTAATAGTAGTGGTATGGTTCTCTTCAAAATTGTGATGTCACTGAATTCCTAAAAAAGTCCTTAAGACTATGTGGCTCTTTGGACAGAGGCCGTTTATGAGCACTTCTGTCCTCTCTGGATCCAGTGCTCATTCCTTACAGAGATCCTCCATGAGCCACATACTTTACAGAGGCTCTGTAGACCTGGCCTCTGTGAATTGACTGCTTCAGCCAACTTTCTCCAGTCAATCCAATGCTTTCAATAGTCTTTCCTCAAGTTCTTTTTTTTTCAACTTTTTGGTGAGGCAATCAGGGTTAAATGACTTGCCCAGGGTCACACAGCTAGTAAGGGTCAAGTGTCTGAGGTTGGATTTGAACTCAGGTCCTCTTGACTCCAAGACCAGAGCTCTATCCACTGTGCCACCTATGTGCCCTTTCCTCAAGTTCTTCTAATGTTTTTTTTTTTTTTCCAAAGGCAGCAAGATAGGCCAATGCATCTAGGTTGATGGTATCTCCAGGCACCTTTCAGGAGCCATTGGCCTTGTTTTACTCTCTGCCTACTCCAGGTTCAGCACTCTTTCAACTCTACCATGAAGTTTCTGGAGGCTGAGTAGATATAACAGAATTGCTTTATATGACAGGGAATGTGGCTGATGACTTTCTTTTCTACTTATTGAGAACATTTCCAGGGGTAGGAATGGGAGGGTAAGAAGTCCTGGCCTAGGGCAGCTAGATGGCACAGTGGATAGAATGCTGGTCCTGGATTGAGGAAGACCTGAGTTCAAATGTGACCTCAGGTACTTGACACTAAGGGACAGCTAGGTGGTGCAGTGGACAGAGGACAGGCCCTGAAGTCAGGAAGACCTGAGTTCAAATTTGGCCTTAGACCAAACACTTGACACTCACTAGCTGTGTGACCCTGGGTAAGTCACTTAATCCCACTTGCCTAAAAACTTAAAAAAAAAAAGTCCTGGACTAGGAGAAATAGAGAGGAGAAGATTCTTGTCTCTCTTGGTAGCAGTGTGCTTGATGAACCACTCACTCCTTAATTTAAGGGAAGGGATTATTGAGATGTAGGTGCAGGTCAGCAGTTCAGAGGAAGAAATGAGATTCTCTTACAGGGAAGGTAGAGTTTCCCTGGGCAGGAGTTTAGAGCGTGTGGTCAGAGAGTTTAAGACCTGCACGAAATAATGAAAAGCAAAATGAGCAGGGCCAAGAGAACATGGTATTCAGTAACAACAATATTGTTTTAAGAATGACTTTGAGCAACCATGTTATTTTGTCTATTATAAATACCTAAATTAACAATAAAGGACATATGAAGAAAGACATGATCTACATTCAGAGAAAGAACTGATAAATAGAAGTAGGTATGAAATAATTTTACATATATGTGTATATATGTATGTGTGTATATATGTTGATATAAATATATATACACTATATGTGTGTGTATATATATATTATATATACACAGGTATATATATATAATATATATATTATATATATATATATATATATATATATACCTTTTTGTATGTAATGGTAGCCATCTCTAGGGTGGAGGGGGAAGAAAAAAAAGAAATTTACACACTAATTTTGTTGTACATTTGAAAGGAATAGCAAGTTGTGCATAGTATATTTGCAGTTTCATGTACAATCATCTTTTTAAAAATTTGTACTATGTTATAGAAATGCTTGCTTTATTTCATAAATAAAAAAAAATTTAGGTAGAGTCAACAGATGCTTATGGAAGATGATTTTGGAGAGTGATGGGAAGGACATGTATAAAAAAAAATCTCTTCCCCATCTGCTTATCTGACATTTCTCTGTTAGAGTTTTATTTTCTTTGACCTAAGGCTTTAATGTCTGGTAAAATACTGAGTCCTGGGATAAAATATTACATTAAAGTTACTCTTCCCCACAGTAAGGGCAGTTGGCACAGTGGACAGAGTGCCAGGCTTGCACTCAGGAAGACCTGAGTTCAGATCCAACCTCACTAGCTGTGTGACCCTGGGCAAATCACCTAACCCTGTTTGCCTCAGTTTCCTCATCTGTAAAATGAGTTGGAGAAGGAAATGGCAAATCACTCCAGTATCTTTGCCAAGAAAACCCCAAAATGGGGTCGTGGAGAGTTGGACGTGAGTGAACAACAACAAACAACAAGTCTCACAGAAATCGCTCCGTATCTGAACAGGTTTTACACATACTCTTCTTTGGAAGCAGGTCCTCTGCTGCAGGGCGATGTTACTTTCCCATCTCTATTTTTTCCCTTCTTAGGTAGAGTATAAGTTTAGTGCAGGAATCTTGTACCAGAAGAATCAAACTAGGGGGCAGCTAAGTGGCACAGTGGATAGAGCACTGGCCCTGGAGTCAGGAGGACCTGAGTTAAAATACGGCCTCAGACACTTGACATCAGTTGTGTGAACCTGGACAAGTCACTTAACTCCATTGCTGACTCCCCCCCACCCCAAGAAAGAAGAAAGAAAGAAAGAAAGAAAGAAAGAAAGAAAGAAAGAAAGAAAGAAAGAAAGATCAAATTCATGTGGCCTGTCCTAGGAGTGTAGAACTAGGAAAAATAGATAGAATGGAAAATGCCCTGGATTTGGAATCTGGAGCAGTGGACTTGCTTTGAGCAAGGTGGACTGGGTTTAAATCCCATTTCCAATACTTTTTAATTGTAAGTTCTGGACAAGTCACTTCAGCTCTGGGAACCATACTCTCTACCTTTTTAAAGATGGGGATATTAATAAGAGACTTGCTCACCTCACAAGGCTGTTGTGATAACAGTGCTTTGCTCAGTCAGTCAGTAAACATTTATTAGGCACTTAGTGTGTGCCAGGCGCTGTGTTAGACACTGAGAAAAAAAAAGGTAAAAGATAGTCCCTGCTCTCACTAGCGTCTAATGAAGGAAACAGCATATAAACAACTATATACAAATAAGCTACCTACTGGACGAATCGGAAATCATCAACAGAAGGCAAGCACTAGAGTTAAGAAGGACAGGGAAAAGCTTCCTGTAGAAAGTGAGATTTTAGTTGGGACTTAAAGGAAGCCAGGGAAGGCAGATGAGGAGGGAGAGCGTTCCATGTGTGGGGACAGCCAGAGAAAATGCCCAGAGTTGGGAGATGGAATATCTTTTTCAAGGAACAACAAGGAGGCTAGCATCACTGGATTGCAGAATGTATGTGTGTGTGTGTGTGTGTGTGTGTGTGTGTGTGTGTGTGTGTGTGTGTATGTGGTGTGTAAGGTATAAGAAGACTGGAAAGAGGGGGCATATCATGAGGGGCTTTGAATGACAAACTAAAGATTTTGTATTTCATCCTGGTGGTGATAGGGAGCCACAGGAATTTATTGAGTAGAGGGATGACCTAGTTAGACCTGCTTTTTAGGAAGATCTCTTTGATAGCTGAGTGGAGGATGGGCTACAATGGGGAGAGCCATGTGGCAAGGAGACCAACCAACAGGCTTTCATTTATTTGTTTATGTCGTTTAATATTATTGTTTGATTAATAGATTTATTTTTGGGTGAGACCTGTGATTTCATAGGTGTAGGGAACTCTTGGTAAGGAAACTTCTAATGCAGACTAATGCCTGCCCTGCAACTTAAAGTCTTAGAGACCTGGGGGTAAGTGTGATAGGGTAAGTGCAGAATAGGGCCCTATAAAAATATAAATTATGATTATAGGGGAAGACTTCTTAGCTTTTTCTTAACAGCAAAATCTATGCAAAATAGTAATGGCATATCTCTTACATCTGCCTCCAATGAGATAATATTTGTAAAGGGCTTAGCACAGTGCCTGGTACATAATAGGTGCTATATAAATGCTTATTCCCCCTTCTCCCTCTTGAGGAAATGAGTTATCTTCCTCCCAGCATGGGAGGTGTTTAAGTAGCCACTGAATGTCCACTTACAGGGGATGTTGGAGAGAGTCCTGCTCAAGCACAGGTGGGACCAGATGGCCTTTCAGGCCCCTTCTAATTCTGAGACTCAATTCAATTCAAATGAGTTTAGTTCAGGAAACATTTATTAAGTCCTACTATGTACAAGGCAATGAGGAGTTAGAATTTGAAAGTAAAAAACTGACTTTTTTTTTTTGTCTCTGTCTTTCACAGTTTCTTGGCACACTGCCCTGAATCTAGTAGAAATTTTGTATGTGTTGACTGTGTGAGGAAAGGAGGGAGAGGGGAATGTCTACTCAAACCCCACTCCCCCACTCACTTTCAACTAGAAATATGTATGGAGAGACGTGTGGAGCGAGTTGAGCAATCCCTGTTGTGCTTTGTGCTCAGTGCTGGGCCTCTTGGTCTGGGATCCCGCCCAGATCACACACAATGGGGTCAGGGATGGGGACGTGGATGAACACTGTCCTGGGAATGGGCTAGTACGTGTATTTCTGCGAGCTCCCCGTTTCCTTGGAGCAAGGGCCTCCACTGGAGTCCAAAGTAGGGGAACTCAGCCCAGTCAGTCGCTCAACCTCCCGTTAAAGGATTGCAGATGTTTTCGTATTTCTGATCCTTGTCCAGGAGAGATTGGAGGGGAGGAAGGAAAAGATAGGAGCTTCAGAGAATATGTAGGCTTTTTTTTCCTTTCAATGGTTTCCATATGCTTTGTCTTCCCTGAAGATAAAACCATTATGCTGGTGAGAAGCAAGAGGGCCCGCTTTCTGGTCCGTCAAAGGAATGTGACTAGACTAGAACCCTGGTCCAGGTGTCTTAGCTCCAACTCTTTCCCTAATTATCTGGGTGACCATGAAGAAGTTGTCCAGCCTCTCTAGCCATTCATTTTCTTATCTATAAAATTGAGATTCCAATCTCTGCCCTGTTTACTTCACAGGGTTGTTCTGAGGCTCAAATGAGATCATGTATGTAACAGTATTTTGTAAACTGTTAAGAGTTACATAAAGTTTCCTTTCATATTCATTCATACTAGGATGAACATGACTGATAAGGCTCAGTATGTCACCTCTTCCTGGAGTTTTTGTATGCTGACCCGGAACAATGTTTTCAATCAAAGGAGTTAAAGCATGATGGCAAAGGTCCAGGCGCCAGTCTTTCTTGAGAGAAATGCTTTCTTTCATTGTAGTTCCTGAGATCTCTCTGGCTGTCCAATAAACCAATGAACCAAAATGGATTTATTAAATACCTACTATGTGTAAGGCACTGTGTTAAAAACTGGGAATGTTAAAAAAAAAGTAGAATCAAAACCAGTTCTCAAGGAACTCACATTCTGATGGGGAGACAACACTGATATAAGCATAAGTAGTTTTTTAGAAGATGCCTACAGAGTACATGAAAGGTCATCTCAGAGGGGAAGGCATTCGTAGCTGGGGGGATGAGGAAGGACCACCTAAAGAAGGCAGCATCTGAATAGTTTTGAAGGTAGCTAGTGATTCCAAAAGGCAGTGGGGCAGAGGGAGAACCTTTTAGACATAGAAGACGGCAAATAAAAGGGTTCTGCAAATGAGCATCATGTGTGGAAAACAGCAAAGAAGCCAATATGGCTGAACCAGAAGAGTGGGTGGAAGGGAAGGATGAGTAAGAAGGCTCTGCTTCTCCTTCCAGGCAGCTCTACATACCTGCTATTCACATGGCTATTCAATTTGAAGTTCTTTTTTGAGTTCTTGCTAGTCACTCAACTGTGTATTCTGCACTGTGGGACACTGTTTGGGTCTTCATTTTCCATGGAGGACATGCTGCTGTTGTCCAGGTGAGAGGGGATGAGGGCCTGGCCCAGGGTGCCAGCAATGAGAATGGAGGTGAGATAAAAGTCAATCACACTAAGCAACTGATTCTACTGATTGTGTGACCTTGAGTAAGATACTTCTCTGCTCTCTGCTTCAGTTTCCCCATCTGTAAAATGAAAAGACTACATGAGATATTCTCTGGGGTCCCTTTCATCTGTGAAATTCAATGGTCTAAGGTCCTTTCTGCCTCTGACATTCTATCCTCTGTGGCTGGGAGATAGGTGGGTAATGGTAGAAGAAAGGACTGCATGTGAGACCAGCCTTAAAATCCCGAGGGAAGAGTGGTGCAGATGTCAGAGTCAGGGGAGTTTGAAGGAGAGGCTACTATTAAGAAGAAAAGAGAATTTGCTTTGGGACTCATGGAGTTAGATGTCATGGAGGTTAGAGATAGATGTCTGGATTTGGGGCAAGAAGTCAAAGCTGGAAACTGAGGTTTGGGAGAGAAAATGGTGCTGTGGAAAGTGACTTAGATTTGAAATCTGAAAACTTAAGGTCTGTCTCTTATGGTGTGACCTTGAGAGTTATTTTGCTTTAGGTTTCTCTGTAATGTGAGTGAGTTTCTAGACCATCCTTTACATCCCATTGAGCTCTATCATTTTGTGGTGAGCTGAGTCAAACAAGACCCCTAGGACTCTTTAAATTTCTAAAATGTGTAGTCTTCCTTTGTACATCAACTCATGGACATGTCATCAACTAGTCTCACTGGTGGATGCTCATATATATTGCATGTATGTGGAGGCACAAAATCATCAGAGTTTTAGTCCCTGCCTTCATAAGGCTTTAATTCTAGTCACAAGAGAGGCTTACAAATATGTTCTCCTGGTGATACTTTTGACTATGAGTCCACAGACCTTTAGAATCTCAGAAGACTCCAAATGATAGATAACTTAACTGAAATGGAGAGGTATAAGGTCAGCAAAAGTGAGCTGCAGCCTGCTACCCATGTTCACTTGCCCCAAGAAGACAGATGTCATCATGAATATAGGTGAATTGAAAAAGAAGTATGTGAGAGTGAGCAATAACAGATAGACAGTCTTCAGGCAGCATTAATATCCATGATATATTAGAAGGCTCTCCAGTTGGGTGGATCCTTTATGGAGGATTTTCAGAAAAATACGCTCATGAAGTGAATAGGATGAGAAAGCTTGCAGGTGGTGAGGTCTTACATCAGTGTGGGGAAGAGTCACATAGAGAAGATCACTGGTTCTACTAAAGACAGAGGGAATGTCCAGTAGAAGCCTGGCATGGCTCTTCTGAATTCCCCTTTGTGTCTTTTTACCAAGGAATTAATACCTTGAAAACCTTAGCTCTTTGATAAAGTATGAACTCACTTGGCTCTGGATGCTTCTCTTATCCCTTCAATATGATATTAAGGATGATTGGTTGATTTATGATCAGTCTCTACACCTGGGCTATACCCTTGGACATAGGCTTTGAAAGGGCAGCACACTAAGATGAAGCAAAGTAGTGCAAAGATACAGGAGGAGAAGGGCTATCCACAGATTCTGGTTGCCTGCAGAGAAGCCCCAGTGTTTGTGAGGCCCTTCCAAGGAAAAATGTGTCCAGAGATGACAGTGGACAGAGGCAGATAATAGCATGACAAGGAATTTAAGAGTTGTAGAAGTACAAACTGGAAGCAGTAAAGAGGCAGTGGTGTCATGATGGAGGAACTCCTGGGATTAGCCTCTTTGATCTAGCAGAGGAACTCTTGCATCATGATAAAGTCCTAGAGTAAGCAGAAGTATTCCTGGACCAAGTTTCCCAGGCCTAATCCAAGATTCCCAGATGAAGACAGAAGTGGAACCAAGGAGCACTAAGAGAGACTCACAACGGGTGGAGCAAACCTGGATTTTCCCCTTCACTAATACTCTGAGTAATGGAGACTGTACAAGACCAGGGAAAGAGGGTGATTCTCTAGTGATGCTGAGTGTTTTTTCCTAGTAGAGGGGAAGAGAGGAACAAACCCAGAATGCTATTAATTAAGGGAGAATCTGCACCAATATTAACATGAATTTTATGTGTTTTACACAGTGTGATAAACTATGGGGATATTTAAAAAAATTGTCAATGTGTATTCTATACTTATAAAGGTATAAAGTGGTATAAAGTGTCTAAAGAGACAGTCTGGACAGAGCTAGCAGTTGACACCAAGGCCAGGGATTGGTGTTTCATGAATACAACAGGAGAGGAATTGAGGGACAAGACCAAAAAAACAGGGGAGAAAAGATGGTGGTTCTAGAAAGGAAAGCTGAATGGATCAAAGCTGAGGGACACTGATAACTTGGCTTCTGTCAGAAGATCACTAGTGCACTGGAGAGTAAAATCTGGGAAGCAAGGAGGGAAAGAGGAAAAGAAATAAGAAAAGAAGGGAGGGAAGGATGGAAGTTAAGAATGAAGGAAGAATGGAGGGAAGAAAAAAGAAAGGAAAGAAGGGAAAGAGAGGAGGAAGAGAAGGAAGGAAGAAATGAGGGAAGGAAAGAAGAAATGAAGGAAGGAAGGAAGAAAGAAGGAAGGAAAGGAGAGAAGGAAGGAAAGGAG
Organism: Vombatus ursinus; assembly: GCF_900497805.2. NCBI lineage: Eukaryota > Metazoa > Chordata > Mammalia > Diprotodontia > Vombatidae > Vombatus > Vombatus ursinus. Next base: position 3,820,619 of record NW_020954571.1, on the reverse strand, counting down.
GAAGGAAGTAAAGGAGAGAAGGAAGGAAGAGAAGGAAAGAATGAAGGAGGTTGGAAGGAAAGAAAGGAGACAAAGGAGGAGGGAAGAAAGGTAAGGAGGGAAAGAAGGAAAAAATAAAAGAAGGAAGGAAGGAGGAGGGGAATGGGGGAGAGGAAGGAAAGGAGGAAGGAAAGATGGAAGAAATTAAAGGAGAGAAGAAAGGAAAGATGATAGGAAGGGAAGGAAAGAATGAAGGAGGGAGGAAAGAAAGGAAGAAGGGAAGCAAGAGAAGAGGGAAGAAAAGGAGTTAAGGGAAGGAAGGGAGGAGGAAAGAAGGAAGAGAAGGAAGGAAGTAAAGGAGGAAAGAAGAGAGGAGGGAAGGAAGGAAACAAGTATTTATTTAATGCTTACTATGTGCCAGGCACTGTGATAAACACTTTTTGACACTATTGTAGCTGAAGTTACTATGTTTTCTAAGTTGAGCTAAATTACTATTAACATCCTTTCTAGCTCTGAGATTCCATAGTTTTATGACTCAGTGACTTTTTAGTTTTGGGGAGAGATAGGGCTCACCCAAGGAAGGAGGATGCTGGATTCTCCAGAAATCCCTATTGCTTTCCCCTAGGTTTCAACCTCAGGAGAACCAAACAGTTAGAAAACCTTAGAGGCCCTCTGATAAGAGAGAGTGAATTGTTTTGACTATTTATGAGTTTGATTGCAAATCATTTGTGTTTGTTGGAGGTAAACAAAACTTGTCCTATTTTAGATGTAGTATGAACCTGAAGGTTTGCAAGGGGATTGATAGCCTTGTATTTGTTATAGAGGCTTGAACTTGAGCTACATTCTGATGTTACAAGGGCAAGCGGAGAGGGGTGCGTAAGTAAAAAATGAGTTTATTTTAGAGTGAAATCCCTAACATTAAACCAGGTCTGTGTAAATCCTGTGTTTCCATTTGGGGTTGCCAGTTAGAGAATTTTCAGAGTAATAGTCTGTGAAAATTGTTATGTAGAGCCTGCCATGGCAATGCATGCCTATAATTCCTGCTACTGGGGAGACTGAGGCTAATGGACTGCTTTGGTTCCTAAGTTCTGAGGTGCACTGGGATAAGCAGATTGGGTGTCTACACTAAGTTCGGTACTAAAATGATGAGTGCTAGAGAGGAGGGATGAGGCTAGGGCTAACAGGCTGCCTAAGGAGGGACCAGCCAGCTCAGGTCAGAAAAAGAATGAGTCAAAGTTCCCATGGTAATCAACAGTGGGATTTATCTTGATGAGTGCCTGGGACACATCCAGCTGGATGAAATAGAGAGATCCAGTCTTAAAAAATTAATGAGTTATAAACATAATTATTTATTTTACAGTGCTTCTAGAAGTTAAAGCAAAACTAACAAATGCAGTTTATTTGTGCTGTTAAATAATATATTTATCAATTAGGTAATAACATGTCAGGCATTGTTTAGAATTTGGAAATGATTCCTGTTAACACAGATGCCAAACTGCATTATGGCCCATCCTTTTTAACACATCCCATACTCTCTCACCACGTTTCCAGTTACATTGTTCCTTACATCTGGGATGATCTATTTAAAACCCCCAACCCATATTTTTCAGGCTTCAACAGACTGATCATGCATTACTCCTCATTATTATTTCTGTTCCAACCAAACTGTCCAGCTTCTTGTTTTCTATACACAAATGCTTTCATTTCCCACCTCTTTGCCTTTGGATAGGCTGTGCTCCCCTCCAGCCTTTCAACCCTAGAATGCTCTTCCCCACCTCCAACCTCAGAATCGCTAATTCCCTTCAAATCCCAGCTCAGGGAGTACTTCCGGCAGAAGGCCTTTCCTCAGCACCCTACTTTTTAGTGATCCCCCACCCCCATGAAAATTACTTTGTTTTTACTTTCTGTGTATATTATATCTACTTATATGTGAACATGCTATTTCTCTCCTATAGAGTGTAAGCTCCTGAAGGGCAGGGACTGTTTTGATTTGTCTTTGTATCTCAGTACCCAGCACTGGGCCTGGCACATAGTAAGTATTCAAAAAATACCTGTAGAATTGAGTTGAGTTGAAATCTTAATCATCTTCAAGTTCCAGTGCAAATGCTACTTCCTACAGCCTTCCCTATTCCTTTTGTCAAAAACTATTTTTACCCCCTGAGAATTCTCAGAGAAGCATGATTATTCTTCCCCTATGCCCTTATTAGGTTCCATTTTATATTGCCAGAATTGGTCAGTTCTCTCCAACTTTCCCCTTTCTTCCTACCAGACTGAAGTCTACATGAGGACGGTAACTGTGTCTTGTTTATCTTTATCTTTCTTAGCAAGACCAGCTTAGTTCTCTATAGATGCTGGCATTGTTGAACTGAATTAAAATGACTCCATATTTTCTACTACAGAGTCAGGGACTTTATAGGATCATAGGATTTAGGGCTAGAAGGGAACTTAGAAACCACTTTGTCTAATTCACTTTGTCTAATTTCACAGATAAGGAAGATGAAGCCTTGAAATGGGTAGTGACTTCAACATGGCTGCACAAGCCAATAAGTGTCAGACTAGCACTGTCTGCTGTCTATCTGACCAGCCTACTTCCTTTCTCAAACTTACATTTTCTCAATGGAAATTCCTCTACTTCTTTTGCTTTTCTTTTCCCTTTTCCTTCTCTTATTCCTCCTTTTTCCTTTTTCTTTCCCTTCATTCTTTCTTTCCTTCCCTCACCCCCCCCCTTACAGCCCTCCCTCTTTCCTCCTCATCCTTATTCTCATTGTTGTGGTCATTGTCATTGTCATCATCATCATCATCACCTGTGATTTCATTGGTAAACAGAATTCTAAGACTTCTACCAATGCAAATTGGCAACTATTAGTTGCCCAAGTTTTCTGAGCGGTTAAGCGACTTGCCTAAGATCAGTCTGTGTGTTTGAGACAACACTTGACCTTGGCTAGGTCTTTCTTACTCTTTGGATAGCTCTTCATTCACAAACCACACTGCCGTTCTGATGATACTTTTTCTGCAATTTCATGTACTTTGGTAATCATTGGTAATACATTTGGATCATCTGCCATCTTGATTCTTTTGATATTATGGAATTGTATATATAGCAGGAGTGTTAAGTCTGGGGATGAGCTCAGTCCACTTCCAGTGACATGTGCATTAACCCCTTCCTACAGAACACATACAACCAGAGGTTCCTAGTTGGTCCCTTGGTCCTTGTGATGGGTTGGGGGAAGATTAGGATAAAGAAGATGGCTACTAAACAAGGAATAATTCCCTACTCATTGGGCTAAAAAGAAGAGGCCAAAGTGTTAGGCCCATCCTCCCCTTCTTTTCCCCTCTTCTAGCAAGTCAGGGTTCACTCAGACTTCTTGTTGGAATGGGGGTGGGCTAGAGAGCTCTCTTTCTTCCTCTTCCCTACCAGCAACTAGGACAACTAGAACATGTTTTTCTTTGTCTCACTGAGCTTGAGACTGGATCTCAAGACCCTAACTACCTCCTTTGCTTTGTGTTTCCTTTTGAAAAGATTGACTTAATGGTGATCTGAGGAGGTTTTTCCTACCCTTTGTAGCTCCTAAATTATTTAGCCAACAAACATTTATTAAGCACTTTATGTGCCAGGCACTGTGCTAAGCACTGAGGATACAAAGAAAGGCAAAAACATTGCCTCTGCCCTCAAGGAGCTCACAGTCTAATGAGGGAAGCAACATGCAAACACCTATGTACAGACAAGATACATACAGGGAGGGAATTTCAAAGGGAAGACACTGGGGGAAAGAGGATTGGGAGGAAAGAAGGGAAGAAGGAAATAAGCATTTATTAGGTGCCTACTATGTGTCAGCTACTGTGATAAGTGCTTTACAAATATTAACTATTTTGATCCTCACAACAATGCTGAGAGGTAGGCGCTATTATTACCCTCATTTTACAGTTCAGAAAACCGAGGTACACAAAGGTTATGTGACTAAAAGAGGCTTCTTGCAGAAGATGGGATTTGACTTGAGTATTGGAGAAAGTTAAGGAAGCCAGGAGGCAGAGGTGAGGAGGGAAAGCATTCCAGGCACAGGGGACAGCCAGAGAAAAGGCACTACGTTGGGAGATGGAGTGTCATGTATGATTGAGAGGTCTTAGTGTTGTTAGCTCAGCAGGAGGTACTTTGTGCAACAGCATCCTTCTTGGAGAAGACCACTGCCAGAAGGAGGAACCATCCATGCTTGGCTGGCTATAATATATGGATCATGAATGAGTCATTGCTCACACATTACAGACTGAGGTGAAAGGGAAATCTGTTGTAGTTCCACAATTCTCTTAGGAGTCTTTCCCACCTTCCAAGGGCATGTAATAGGACTAACGAATTACTGTTTTATGCTTTAAGTATTTGTTAATGTGTATTAATGTGTCTTTTCATTTTAAGCATTTATTTTTGTGAAGGAAGAAATAAAAAGCTGTATGATACCTGATACCTATAACTTTGTACACTGAGTGATTTTTCCATAAGGCACCTCTGTTAACCTTTGTGGAGAGATTCTAGATGTAAGACATAAGATATTTTCCATGGAGTTCTATTTTGGGGTAGGGGCAATAAGCAAAAATGAGCCAAGACCCTTTGCTTAGGGGGGATTCCCCCAAGATTGAATCTAGTCCATGTGAGTTGAGAGAAGGTATCCCTCATGGGATAAGGAGGATCCCAGGTTATAGATTTTATGCTTGATTTGTTCAATTGCTAGGTTACTTGTGGTCCTCCACCTGCTAGTTTCTCCCTACCTCAAGGGAAGTTACTTTGTGTTTTCCTTAAATATATTTTGTGTGTATATATTCACACACACACACACACACACACACTCACACTCACATGTATACACTCACCCGCACGTTTTTTCCTCTAATTGAATGTAGGCTTATTAAGGGCAGGGACTTTTCATTTTTGTCTTTGCATTCCTAGCCTAACAGGTATCCGACACATTAGTAGGTACTTGGTAGATACTATTGATTGATTGATTCTAAATCTGGTGCTTTTTTCACTACATCTTGCTTTCTTCTCGCTAGAAGTGGATGGTAGGTAGAAGGGTAGATCCAGGGACAAACCATCCAGTCGTGTCAAAATGGGAGCTGTGCAGTGTGTGAAATTCTGTTCAGTTCCGTACTCTCGTCTGGATGCATGACTTAGTTTATAATTTGGGGACTCTTCTTATGTTTGTAATCATAGCAATGAAAGGGAAAAACACTTCACTTTCTTCTCACACCCCAGGTACCCATTTAAAAGGAACCTTGATGCGTGAAAAAAATTAATGCATACAGCTCTTAAAGAATCTGACACTTAGAATTTCTATCCAGACCACAAAGTAGACAATTTAACATTTCTATTTCCTTCACAGTGAAAGCCATTCTAGCCAGGTATTATGGTTGTGCTCAGTTTTTCATGTGTGTCTGACTCTTCATGACCCCAGAGACCATAGCAAGCCAGACCCTTCCGACTGGACAGGCTCATCTTCTGATGTCATGTCTTTTGATACACCCTCTAATCTCTGCTATGAGGGAGACTGAAGTTAATAGATCTCCTGAGCTCTGGAGTTTTGTGCTTTAGTGGACTAATCTGATTGTGTGTCTGCCATGAGTTCAGCATTAATATGGTGAGATCATGGGAATGAGGGGTCACCAGATTGTCTGAGGAAGGGCAAACCTGCCCAGATTAGGGGGAAGGGGAAGAGAGTAAGTATTTATATAGTGCCTATTACATGCCAGGCACTGTGCTAAGTACTTTACAAATATTATTTCATTTGATCCTCATAAAACCTTGCGAGGTAGGTGCTATTGTCATCCTCATTTTACAGTTGAGGAAACTGAGGCAAACAGAGGTTAAGTGACTTGCCCAAGATCACATAGCTAGTAAGTGTCTGAGACTGGGTTTGAACTCAAGTTTTCCTGACTCTAGGTCCATTGCTCTATCCACTGTGCAACCTAGGTAGAAAGCAAGCCAGTCAAATTTCCTGTGCTCATGAGAGTAGAACCTGACCTTTGAATAGTCCCTTCATTTCCGGCCTGGGAAAGATAAGGAGACCCAGGCTCAATTAAAAAAAAAAAAAGGAAGAAGAAGAAGGTCATTCTAGATTTATGCCCTGTGCCTAGAACTCTCTCCCTCCTTACCTAGACTTCTTGGTGCTCCCCCCCACCCCCGCACCTTCAAAGCTCAGTTCAGAAACTACTTCTTATGATCTCCACCACTGTGAGTGCTCTTCTGCTCCCACCTCCAGAAATGACTTCGTATTTACCTTGTATATATTTTCCTCTTATGTATATGTGGTATACATTTCTCCTAACAGGAGACATTAGGTCCTTATTTTTTAGTCTTTGTAGACCCTTCATCTAGCATAGCACCTCACACATGTTAAATGATTAACAAATGCTGGTAGAATTGAGTTGAATTTCATCTTCCCAACTCCCCATGGATTTAAGATTATTCCAAATTGTTTTTAAAAAATACTTTTCCTAAACTGCATTTTAGAGATGTGTGAGCCACATTCACCAGGTAAAAATATTTTTTCATCTAAAAGGAACTTTCTCACAAGGTTTTGTGGGTTTTTTTTTGTGGAGGGAAGGTGAATAGGCAGGAAGGGAAGGAAAATTCAACATGGTGCGATACTGTGAGTTTAATTGTCATCAAAGATATCATATTGAGGATGTTTTGGTAACCTTCTTCCCTTCCTTCCAGCTTCCAGCTTTTAAATCTGGGGATTATTAAATAAATAACCAAAGAGTAAATAAAAACAAAACAAACTATGGGTGCCAGGTCCCTTGAACAAGGCCGGCTTTCTGCACTTAGTTCCTGGGTTTCCATGTCTCACAAGGCAGCTCACATAGAAGTGAAAATTTCATTTTCCAGGAAATTCATGAAAACATCATTTATGAGGCAGCTGTTCCCGGGCGTGAACTTTCTCATGAGTCAAACTAGCCCAGAATATCTGAGCCTGATCCTTGCACATCTGACACTCACTTTCCCTGTTTGACCTTAAGTTGATTGTTTGAATTCTCACTGCCTTGATGTCCCTTTCTGTTAAATGGGACCGTAGCTGTGTCCCATACCTGTATAAATAGATTCATGGTTCTATTCTGTCTAGTGTTTTAGAATATACCTAGTGACACCACTAATTTATTCATAATTAGGTTATATGGACTTCACTTTGGACACATTATTTTTTAAAATTCAATTTTATTTTATTTTCAGATCTGAATTCTCCATCTTCCACCTCCTCTCCTTTCATTCCCTTTGAGAAAACAAGAAAAATAAAACATGTTATAACATACATAATGTCAGGCAGAACAATTTTTCTCATTGGTCATAGACCATGTTAAATACACACACATGCCACACACACACAACACACACTCACACACACACACACACACACACACACACACACACACACCATCTGTGCTCTGAGACCATCATCTGGAGATGGGTAGCAGGTTTCATCATGATACCTCTTTAATTGTGGTTTATCATTACGCCAATAAGAGTTCTTAAGTTTTTCAAAGTTGTTTGTTGTTATAATATTAGTCTTACAACATAAATCATTCTCCTGGTTCTGCTCACTTCACTTTGTGCCAGCTCATAAAAGTCTTCCCAGATTTTTCTGAAGCTATCACTTTAATCAACTTGTTCACCATTCTCCAACTGATGGGCATCCATCCCCTCCATTTCCAATTCCTTGCCACCACAAGAAGAGCTGCTATAAATATTGTTGTACCTATGAACCCTTTTCCTCTTTCTTTTATCTCTTTGGGATACAGACCTAGTAATGATATCATTGAGTCAAAGGGTATGGACAGTTTAATTGCTTTTTGCACATAGTTCCAAATTACTTTCCAGAATGGATGATACAGGTTACAGTTGTGCCAATAGTGCAGTAAAGTACTAGTTTTCCCATAGCCCTTCTAGCATGAGTCACTTTCTGTTTTTGTTATCTTTGCTTTGGACACATTAAAAAGGGTATGTTTATTTTTAAGGTATTCTTTGGGAATATAGAATGAACATAATCTCCCCCCCCCTTTGGAGTTCTATTAATAACACTTCTCACCAATAGAAACCATTAAACATGTAAATATCTTGTTTAGAAAAACAGAATCAAAATCATTTATTCTGTACTTAGTATCATGAGAACACCATTTTATAGTGAGAGGGGACTTTAGCAGTCATTAGTTTAGTGCTGTTCAATTCAAAAGGAAAGAAGACCCCTACAGGTTCTGTAATGACTTAGAAAACCACAAATTTACACTATTTATGTTGTATCATATGTTCATTTATTTTGTTCAACATTTCCCAATTACATTTGAATCTGGTTCAGTCCACACCAAACGTAGGTCTGTGAGCTGTGAGGTTGACACATCTGACAATTTCCCTAATTTTCTTCAATGAGGAAACTGAGGCCCAGAGAGTGAAATCAGCAATAAGTAGCAGTGGCAAGTGTGATTCAAGCCCAGGTCTGTGGACTCCAAATCTAGCACCCTTTCCTCTGCACCACACTGCTGTAATCATACTCATAGTGAACAGATACAGTGTGATATAATGCATGAGTACTGGAATATTAGAGTCAGGAGTCCTGGATTATAGCCCTGGCTCTGCTAACTTGCTACATGATAGTAAGTAAATCATTTAACTGGATGGCTTCAGGATCCTTCTTTCAAATGGAGGTGGGGTGGCCTAGAAGATTTCTATGGTTTATTCCAGATAAATGTTCTATAATCCTACGAATTAAGGATGAAGTGGATTTGAATACTGCATGATCAGACTTCATTTTGACAACCAGTGAAAACCAGACTGGTTGCTTCGAGGCTCATGCTTTTTGGGTATAGCAACATTTCAGTTATGCCCAGATCATGTTGTATGAGGAGTTCTGAACAAGGCAAAGTGTAACTATACTGAAAGGTAACTATTTAAATGTCATTTAAAACAACTTAATTATAGTTTATGGCAAATGTTCTAAAAATGAATTACATAGATCCCTGCCTTAGCAAACAGAGTATATTGAACTTTTTATTGCTTTCTCAGTCTTATCTGTGGAATAGGCCTCTTACTGAGGTAATGCATTCCATATCGGGGATGGCCACTAGTTAGGGTTGTCAGAGGGGGGATTCTTGGTCAGAGTAGGTGGGCTTGATGGCCTCCGAGGTCTCTTATACCTCTGAGATTCTGTAATTCTGCAGCTTATTGCACTGGGTTATAATATGGTAGTTACTTGTTGATGACTTGGGTTCACGTCCGCTACTCCCCAAGTCTACGGGGCAATTTTAGTTGTTAATGCTTTGGTTTCTCTCTTCATGGCTATCTCTTCCATACTGTCATTTATATCTGCTATTAGGAAGATATCTTGCTTCTTGTCTCTTTCATTGACAATTTTAATCTCTGTGGTTTCTCCTGATAGTCCTACTTTTTTCCAGCTTCTCTCCTTTTTGTGCTTCTAGAGGGCAGGATAACAACTTCTCCCCACAACTGTGTAATAAAAAAGAATGCTAATTTTCTAGTCAAAGTAACTTGATTTAGATCCTCACTTTAATATTTACTAGATGTGTGACCTTGGGCAAGTCACTTAAGTTTTCTGGTCCTGAAATTCTTTATCTGTAGAATAGGGACAGCAATACTTTTATTGATCACCATCACTCCTCTACTTTCTCTAGGGCTCTTATGAGGGAAGTATTTTTAAGCTTTAAAATTATTTATAATTATTTTTTGTTATTTATTATAATTATTTTTGCTCAGTATTTCCCACCTTTCTCCCTTTTTCATGCAATTCTTGGCTTGAGGGTCCACAAAACTTAGCATTTTTTTTTTAAATCACTGTTGGCCAATCAGAGTTATCCTTTCTTCTGGAACAACATCCTCCCTCCCTCTTCTCTCCTCCCCCAAAACCCAATAAACATTCAAAATGTTTTTTTTGTGGGGGGGAGAGGAGGGAATTTTTACATTTTTGCCCCTCTCAATGAAAAGTACTCTCATTATTCTGTACCTAGAAACTTTTTTGGGGGGGAACTTCTAGATTTGTGATTATGCCAGATGGTACACTCAGGTACTAGATGTCTGAGCCTCTGGATAAATGAGGATGTTACTATAGTTTAAATGTTCAAACTTGAAGTCCAATTTTTGATTCCACATATTAAGACTTTATATTTATTCATAATAGATTTGACACTGTCAGAATTTTTTATAATCTGACTCTAATCCAGTAATCCTAATTTTGTCTTCTAGATCATGCATAAGAAACTAATCCCTTCTTCCATGACAGCCATTCAGAAAGTTAAAGACAATGTAGTCACTCTTCCACTCAAGTCTTCTCTTTTCCATGCTAAACAGTACCATTTCCTTCAAATACTCTTCATTTGACAAGGCTACCAGTCACTCAGATCATTGTGGTTACCCTCTTGTGGCCACAATCCAGTTTATCAATGACCCCTTTCAGGGTACTGAAGTACCATTCAGGGCATGAACTTAACATCTGTTTATTAGCGAACAGGTGAAAACAATGGCTTTAACATAACTTTGTTCCAAGCTTTTCCTCAATGTGTTACTTGTTCTCTTGTTTGACCACCTACAACGTCCAACCACAGTGATAGTGTCCATGAAAGGAAAGCTAAAATATGGGTCACATGGGATTCTTTCTATCTCCCTTCCTCAAAAAAATTATACTGGACTTAGGAAGTATATGATATGCATATGGGTATATACATATATATGTTCATATGTGCATGTATTATGTGTATATATACATATATGTGAATATTTATAGTTGATCAATTGATTTATTTTAAAAGAGATCTGTTTATTAGAATTGGCACAGGTATGATCATAGTTTGTAAATACCTTGAGCAAGTAGATGCTTGAGAGTGTTTTTTTGAATGTTGCACTTTAATAATGTCAATCAATAAGCCAGAATTTCACTTGTTATTATGTTACCCTCTGTTACAAAAATGAATAAGACATAGTACCTGCCCTCAGGGAACTTATATTCTAATTGGGGGAAGAAAAAAAGGCTTAGGTATGTGGAAATCAAGAAACATTTGAATAAATATTTTTAAGGGACTACTGTGCGCAAAGTGTCCTAGGTCCTCAAAGTTGACCAGGGATATCAAGTGAACAATATAGATTAGAAAGGTTATTAGAATTCAGAGGATAATGGAAAAATCATCGGAATTAGAGAATCTGGCTTTGAATCTTGACTGTGGGGCTCACTCCTCATATTACCTTGGAAAACTCACTTAACCTCTCTGGGCTTCAGTTTCCCTCATCTATAAAATGAGGGGGTTGGAATAGATGATTTCTAAGTAATCTTTTATGTTAAGCCTTATGTTCTTAATGATCAAACACATCAAATGTTTGTGGTCAGAGAAGGAGGAGGGGATTTGTTTTGACTCTTAGAGAATGGGTAGAAACTAGGTAAGTTATCAAGAAGAGGGCAAAGAAGCAGAGAAGGCAATACCCATGATGTGAGATAACCTGGCTCAAGACAAGGGTCTACACAGGACAGAAGAAAAATATGAGTCTAGAAAGGTCAGGTGGCACCAGATTGTGCAACATTTTGAACGCTACACTAAGGAATTGGAGAGTCTTCTTGTAAGCACGTAAAATTTAGTGAAGATTTTTGAGCCGGAATTGACATGACCATTCCTGCTTTGGGGTGAGGCAAGAATGGTAGTAGAAAAAAAGGACACATGACTGCATACTTTTCTACCATATTAACTGTAGTTTCTTGTTCTTGTATGGTACCAGGGTTTGGAAAATGAGAAAAGAGGAAGGAAAAAGAAGTAAATTCCTCAGAGAAGAGTTGAGAAAAGGCACCTCTCTCCCTTTGTTGCAGGGTTTCAGGACTATGGGTATGGAATGTTGTATACACCACATATAATGTCAGACAAATATGGGTAATGTGTTGGTTGAATTTCCTTAGCTGCTTTATTTTTCCTTTTCTCTTTTAACTTTTTTTTTTAAAATAAGTTATGGCTTGATGGGCAGGGAAGATAAGAAAGAGCTATGTGGAAATATGAATGAATGTGATATAAATGAAGGTGGTCTAAAAACAAAAGATATCCATAAGAATAGAAAACCCAAACTAGCCAGAATTTTTTTTAAAAGAAGTAAATATTGGAAGATAATTAAAAGACAGGGACCTGCAGAGAAGTGTGTTTTTATAAACCAATTTTGAATTTAAGGAATTGGGAATTAAAAGCAAAAAACTAACACTGATCCTACTTTTGCTTTCTAGGTCATACATAAAAAATCTATCTCCTCTACCATGAAATGTGTGGTATAGGGAGGCAGCACAGTATACTGGGAAAAGAACTGGATTTGGAGTCAAAGGATCTGGGTTTGAATCCAAATTCTGTACCTTTGGCTATGAGATTCAGATCATCAGTAAGACCTTCTGGGGTTTCAGTTTCCTTATATGTAAAATGAGGAGGTTGGATTAGATGATCTCTACATTCCCTTCTGGCTCAAAATCCAATGATTGAGTGGGAAGAATACTAAATTGGTCATAGAAAGAAGGGAGAAGGGAACAAGCATTTATATAGTACCTACTGTGTGCTGGGCACTGTTCTAAGTGCTTCACAAATATCTCTGATCCTCACAACAACTCTGGGAGGTAGGTGCTACTGTTATCTCCATTTTGCAGTTGAAGAAACTGAGGCAAACAGAGGTTAAGTGGCTTGCCTGAAGTCACACAGCTAATAAGTGTCTGAGGTCAGATTTCAAATCAGGTTTTCCTGATTCCAGGCCCAGCACTCTATCTGCTGTGCCACTAGATGCCTCTAGATCTGGCTTCTTGTCATGGTTCTCACAATGAGGTTCTCATTGTGAGACCTCATACAAGTGACTTCACCTTCAATTTTTAAAGTAAAGGAATTAGATTAGATCAGGAATTCTTTATTTGTGTGTGTGTGCCATGTACCCCTTGGCCACTCTGGTTAAGCCTATGATCCCCTTTTTCAGAATAATGTTTTTAAATACATAACAGATATAACATTACAAAAGAAACCAATTATATTATAAATAGTCACCAAAATACTAAAATTTATCCTTGTACCCCACTTATCCCAATCTAAGTTAATTGATCTCAGGTTAAGAACCCCAGATTTGATGATTTTTATGGTTCCTTTTAGCTCTTAAATTTCTCATCTTATGAAGAAGATGACAATCTAGGTTGTAGAATGAAAGAGAAGGTCGAATTTGAATTGGGTCTTAAAGGATGGGGAGAAAGGGTCAAGAGAAGGCAAGGCATTCTAGACAAAGGAAATGGCATGAGTCAAGCAAAAACGAGACTCCCATAGAGGTATAAGGAGGAGCCTAGCCACTTATGAGGGTTTATGGAGAAATGGAAAAGGCTGTAAGACTGAAAAATTTGGTAGGGGGTAGAGAGTGGGAAGACTTGAATGCCAGACTAAGGAATTGGACATCATCCTGTCAAAAGTAGGTAGTTGTCAGCTGTTTTTGAGATGGGGAGTGATGTCAGCACTTCAACTTTGAGGGGTGGGGGTAATGCTGATAGAAAGGAAGGAAAAAAAAACTAACTGTAACTGCTGGTTTTTATCAATCCTGAGGTTAGACAGTGGAAAGAGAGGAGGGAAGGAGAGGAGGAGAATGTATGATAGATAATTCAGAGAAGTTTTGTGCCTGTGCTGAAGAGGGCAGAATTAGAACTAAAGATAGGGAATGCAAAATTGAAGTGAAAATGGGGTCTAGTGGGAAAATTACCGAACTGGGAATCAATAGACTGTGTCTTTACCCCTGGATCTTTCACTAAATAATTATGTGGTTTTGGACAAGCTCTTCTCCTTTGGGTCTCAGTTTCTCATCTGTAACATGAGAACATAAGACTACCCCCCCTTTCAATTATATGATCCTAAGTTACTGCATCTCTGTAGCTTGTTGTTTTTTTTTTTTTTTTTGAGAAATAAGGGGATCCTCTGCAAGCCTAGCATTCTGTTGGGAGTGTTATGCAAAACAATAATAACAACAACTGACATTTAAAGTTTGAAAAGCGCTTTAAATTCTTTATCTCATCTGAGCCTTACAACCATGATGAAGGGAAGGTGCTATAGGCATTATTATCACCATTTTATAGTTGAACAAACTGAGGTTCAGGGAAGGTATGTGACTTTCCCAGGATCATGCAACTAGTAAGAGTCTGGGGTTGTATTTGATCTCAGATTTATTTCCTAATTCTAAATCCAACACTATCACATTCTCTTTCCCTGACGAATTAGCTAACAGGACTTCCTGGCTCCAATGTTTGAATTGAAGAAAGGAAGGTATTTTCCTTGTTATGTTAAAGTCATTGGTTTCATCAGTATGGGAACGGAACAGATGGGAATAAAATATTTACCATTTGGAACAAAATTCCAATTGGACCAAAATTTACTTGAAGTAAAAGATGTACAGGGACAGAGAGAGGGAACAGATAAAAACAGCTGTCTCACAGCTGCTGGCAGTGGGAAAGAAAGTCCTTGGCCCACCACTAGACTGGCCTTGCTCTTTGGGAAGAAATACAGCTGATATATTTTGCTCTCTTAGTCTAAGACGGAATTCAAGCCTAAACCAGGTCTCTCCTTCCCTACCCACAGCCAGGGCCATGGTACTTCAATGAGCACTCATGCTGGACCAGCCTCTTCATTCACTTGTTTCATTCTGTTCCCTACCCCTTTGCTTTTCTCATCCCACAATGCAGGCTTTCAGATGGTGTATTAAACCTTCCTCCATGGATCCTCTCCAAGCCCACTTCACGGGCGTTTTCCTCTCCATATTCTCCACCCCAACCCATCTGCTAGTCTTTAACTTGCCTCCTCACTGTCCTGCTCTGTAATCTTGCCCTCTTCTCCTACGCTTTCCACTATGAGCAGCTGTCCTCTATCCCACCATCCACCCAGGCCTTTTATGCACTTGAGCAGAAGGTGCCCAAGGAAGTATCCTGTTGTCCTTAGAGTCAGAATCAAAGTGTGGAAGAACTGGGACCTCAACCATCATATAACCAACCCCAACCCCAAATTTTACATAGGGGGAAAGAAGGGTGATGATATAGCTGGTTGCTAAAGGAGCTGTGATTAGAATCTAGATGTCTCAACTTTTAGACTGGTGCTTTTCTACCTTATCCCTCTCTCTGTAGTATAATGACCCAAGGCAGGAGCTAGTTGACAACTTGTATTGAACTTCACATGAAAGACCAAGAAACAGAGGAGACCTTTCCTTCAAGGAGGCTGCAGTGAAATGAGGAGGACAGGACACACACGCATCCATAAAGAAACTAAAGATGTTCATGGATTTGGAAACAGAAGAGTGAATGCGAAATGAGGTGAGTCAGGGAGGGCTGTCATTAAGGGAAGTCTTATAGATGGTGGTGGTAATAGACAATTATCCCTGAAGGTTAGAAGGAGGGAGACTTACCTGGATGCAACTGAATGGCAGAGTTGGGGAGTAATAATAGGAAAGGTGGGAGAGGTAGCATAGGAAGGTAACTGCAAATAGTCTCTGAATATCTGGCTAAGGATGTGTTCCAAGGAGGACCTATCGTGTGAGGGCTTACCAAGCCCTTTTCAAGGCTGCTCATCCACCTTTGCTCAGCCAACTCTCACCTGTGGCTCCAAGGAGCTACAGCACGCACAGTAGCCACACCTGGTAAAAACATTTCAGCAGATAGGCTAAATTAGGTTGAGGATAACTGACAGGCCTCAAACCCATTGATGAGTTAGGGTGACTTCAACCCCAAGCTTGTGAAGACTTGCGCCTGTGGAACAGCTATGAAGGTGACTGAAGCAGGCGCTGTGGAGCACTTAGAGCTTAGTCAGGCATCAGAGACATCATCATCTGCTGCCCCCCAGGCCGTCACCAGTCATCTTGTCTTTTGTCTTGCCATTGGACTTCAATAACTCTGGAAGAAGGAGCGAGGCTGATAACTTTGTGCAACTCTGCTTCATTTAAATCCAATTCATGAACAATTCAAGACATTACCTATGATGTCTTTGGTCCTCTTCTAAAACGAAGGACAAACAACAACAACGACAAGGATTCTAGATGAGATAAAAGACTAAGAGATGTAGTCTCACTATAGCCTCAGGCAAGAATGTTCGAGAGATTGATTTGCAGATCAAGCACTCAAAGAACTTCAGAGTTGGAAGGGACCTCAGAACATGGAATATCAGAGGCAGAAGAGAATTCAGAACACAGAATATCAGAGGTGGAAGAGGATCCAGAACATGGAATATCAGAGTTGGAAGAGGATCCAGAACACAGAATGTCAGAGGTAGAAGAGAATTGAGAACACAGAATACTAGAGGTGGAAGAGGATCCAGAATGTGGAAGATCAGAGGTGGAAGAGAATTCAGAACACAGAATACTAAAGGTAGAAGAGGATCCAGAACATGGAATATCAGAGGTGGAAGAGAATCCAGAACATGAAATATCAGAGTTGAAAGAGGATCCAGAACACAGAATGTCAGAGGTGGAAGAGAATTGAGAACACAGAATACTAGAGGTAGAAGAGGATCCAGAACATGGAAGATCAGAGATGGAAGAGGATCCAGAACACAGAATACTAAAGGTAGAAGAGGATCCAGAACACAGAATATCAGAGGTGGAAGAGGATCCAGAACATGAAATATCAGAGGTGGAAGAGGATCCAGAACATGGAATTTCAGAGCTTGAAGGGATCTCAGGAATGTCAGAGCTGAAAGGGACCTTAGAACATAGAAGATCACAATTATAAGAGACCTTAGAGCAGAATGTCACAACTGGTAGGGAGGTTAAAGATCACCTACTTGAGAGTTGTCAAACACCTGACCAGAAGGCTCATGTGGCCACAACATTCCCAGTACAGCTCAAACCAGTTTAAAATGTAATTGGGAAATATTTAATGAAATAAATAAAAACACAATAAAACACAAGTAATATTAATTTGTGGTTTTCTAAGTCAATATACATCCTTCAGTGATCCTAATGTATGGTTTAGTGGCCCCATTTTCTCTTTGAGTTTGACATCACTGATTTAGTCCATACCCTTCATTTTACATGTGGGAGAAACTGAGTCCCAGAGAAGGGCATCAATTGCCTTGCCTGCTCAAGGTTACACAACCTAAAGCTGAGACTCAGAGCCAGCTGTCATTTTTTCAATAGGATGCAGACTGCAGTGGGTAAAGGTACACTTCAGAGAGAAAATTCTGTTTGAGTTGAAGTAGAGGTAAGGGTGACAGGGAATAGGGAACTCTGTGAAGAGTTTAGCTCCTTAAGAAAATTTGACAGAGTAGGAGATAACAATCTTATCTCAAGAAAAAAAAACAAAAACAAAAACCCAGGAGGACTGAAGAAAACCTACTGGAGACTATAGTTGATAAGCTCTGTGGTCCTCCTTTAACCAGCTGGGATGAGAAGGATTGGTTTGTAATTAGCACTCAACCTCTAATAACTTAGGCTGCTTCCATCAGCTCATTGAGTCAGCCTAAAAATACCGCCAGCATGAGTCATAGTCCTGTACCATTCATTACAGAGGAGCTAAAAAAACAAAGTGAAAGCATTGTCACACCCTAAAGAGTGGGTTCCTGGAGCCCCTTTGGTCAGTTCATTACCAATACTATTTCAGGCTTCTAAGTGAGTACGGAAGATGGGGCTTCTTAGCAACAATTTATTTGGAGGACCAATCCAACCTGCCAGCCTAGGTTTCTGGTGATAGGGATTTTTCCTGATTGTCATCCTGGTCCCCAGTAGCTTCTCTCTGTCTTGTTTTCTCCATCAGGTTCTCAGTCCCCCAGCAGACACACTCACTCAGTTGGCCTTCTGTGGTTGTCTACATATTTTAGCCATTTGCTGTTCCCACTCCTTTACAGGGGCCAAATTGCAAAGCAGAGAAATCCATCTTCAAACAGAAACTCCCCCTTAAAATTAAAAGAGGGGTTTTTCAGTGAAATTCATTTTTAAGTTGCATATTCTAAACTAGGAAACATCTGGATTTTCAAGCCACAGGAAATTACAAGCCATTTTCTGGATATAAAATACATGTTGATCTATACATCACATGAATTAAAGATAGAAGTCAAATATGAAAACATTTTCCTGATAGCTGACCTGATGACATGGCCATTTCAGCTTTGGAGTACCCTGCACGACTATTTTTAGCATCTGAAGCTCATCTTCCCCTGGCTAGAATTTGTAAGAAAATGTGTGTGTGTGTGTGTATGTGTGTGTGTGTGTGTGTGTGTGTGTGTGTGTACACACACAAATATCTGTTTTCCAGCAAATGAGAACAAGTCATTATGTGGCTAGGGTTGAGAGAAGAGCCTTTTTCTCACCAACTCAGAACGTGCTGAAATTTTATTCTGGGAAAGTGTAGTTGTTTCATTTGGGAAAAGCAGCCCTGAAACCAGTGAATGTCACAGAATAATCTAGCTTCTTTCTTGGACTAGTTTTCAGGCAGCCAAGCGTCATGAGCTATGGCTCTGGGCCCCCCCCCTTAGACAACGAGGAGATGTAATCTTGGGGCGTATTTGGGGAGATCTGTCCTAAATGCTTACAGTCATATTTCTGCCTTCTCCATTTGTAGGGAGAAAGGTAGACCTACCACATGAGACACGTTCTCCAGCTCCTGGGAAATGATTTGGTTTTCTGGGGAAACTGCAGACTTTACTTCTCTGGTGGGTTCTGCATTCTTTCCTAGTGAAGTATAGTGCATGGAAAACCAAAATATATGGTCAGCATTTTTGTACATTGGACAATTGTACATTGTTAAGGAATTACTTAGTTACAACTGGGGGATGTTGCCTTAGTTACTCTTCATCCAATCCATATAGACCAAGCATACACACACACACACACACACACACACACACACATAGATAGATAGATAGATAGATAGATAGATAGATAGATAGATAGATAGATAGTTGATCAAGATAATTGGATAACACTCTGAATTTCTATCTGCTCTTTCCAAATCTGTGTATCATCTAGTGCCAGTGACAGAATGAATCAGTAATCCATGTGTTTTTAGATTTTTTTGTTGTTGTTGTTCAGTCATTTCAATTGATACTGGAGTGGTTTGCCATTTCCTTCTCCATCTCATTTTACAAATGAGAAAGCTGAGGCAGATAGGGTTCAGTGACTTGCCCAGGGTCACACAGCTAGCTAGTAAGTATCTGAGGTCATATTTGAACTCAGGAATTTGAGTCTTCCTAACTCTAGGCCCAGTACTCTATCCACTGTACTACCTGGCTGCCCTTTTATGTATATATGTGTATGTGTATGTGTATATGTATGTGTATGTGTTTGTATATACATGCATATAGATGTAAGAATATGTATGTATCTATATCTATATGTATATATCTATGTCTATATATCTATATAGACATAATTATGACTTGGAATCAAGAAGCCTAGGTTTAAATCCTGGCCCAAGCATTTACAATATATATGACCATGAGCTAGTCAGTTAGCATTTCTGAACTTCAATTTCATTATCTACAAAATCATGATAATGATACTTTCACTGTGCCCTCAATAACTCCAACATCAACTTACTTTGAGGAAATTGCTTCTTAAGCTTTAAAATGCCATATGAGTGAGTATTTCAATAGTTCCTTGATCTTATTGATGTGGATACTTTCTTTACAAGGCTAGATCACAACCCACCCATGCCTTCACCTCATGTATTACTCTTGTCCATGTTCTTGTAGGATTATTTCCCCTGATATAATGTTAACCCCTGGGAGGCAGAGACTATTTAATTTTTGTCTTTGTATTTTATGTGCCTAAAACATGGCAGACACTTAATAGATGATGGTTGATTGAAATCTTCTGGTTGGTTGATTGAATATCTGCCTAATCCACTGGAGTTTTCGCTTTGAGTCTTTTAATATTTCTTGGATATCAGTGTTACACTTGGACTGTTCATCTGTTATGCATCAGTTCTTTCCTTCTTTCCTTCCTCCCTCCTTCCCATCTTTCCTTTTTCCCTCCCTCCCTTCTACTTTCCCTTCCTCCTCCCTTCCCTTCCTTCTTCCTTTCCTCCTGCCCTTCCTTCTTCACTACCTCCCTCCATCTCTCCCTCTTTTTATTTTTCCTTCCCTCCTTTCTTTCTTCTCTCTTTCCATCCCTTCTACCTTCCTTCCTTCATTTTTTCCCTCCTTCCTTCCTTCTTTCTCTTTCTTCCTCTCTCTGTATTTTTTTCTTTCTTTCCTTTTACAAGGAAAGGGGAGCTGGTTGGTACAGTGGATAGAGTATTGGGCTTGGAATTCAAATATGGTCTCAAACACTTACCAACTGTGTGACCCTGGGCAAGTCACTTGATCCTATTTGCTTTAGTTTCCTCATCCATAAAATGAGCTGGAAAAGTATATGGCAAAACTACTCTACTATCTTTGCCAAGAAAACCTCAAATGGGGTCACAAAGTGTTAGACATGACTGAAATGACTGAACAATAACAACAATCCAATGGGCCTAACATGATATTAAAAACAAATTGTCAGAGATTCAAGGAAACAGATGACAGTTCCTGTAATCAAAGAATTTACAGTCTAATCTAGATGGGGAGAAAAAGCATGAAAATAATCTAAAACTTGCAAAGTAAAAAAATAATAAGCAAATAAAGCTTCACTATTTCAGTATTCTTCTTCCAAGTGAGTCTGAGTGTCTGTAAGGAAATCCAACAGTATTAATCCAATACTAGCAAGTAGAGGTCTTTGGGGACCAGCTTTAATGAATATCCAGAATCAATAGTGTTTTGCCTAGGTCCTTTCTTTGCCCAAGTCATAGTCTGAGTTGTAGAGTTTGAGGTATATACTCTGCCCCAATCACACTCTACCTATCCTGTGGAATGTGATGTAGTGTACCTTGTGGAATGTATAAATGTACACACACGTATTCTTTGCAGTAGGGTGCAGGCTCTATGAAGGCCTGGCCTATGCCATTTTTATCTTTTCATTCTTAGTGAATGGAGTACACTGAGCATATTAGCCTGATGTTTAATAAATATTGAATTGAACACTTGTGCTATTTGAACAGAAAAATTTTTAAATATTATGAAAGGTTCAATACATTTCTCTTCCTCCATAGACTGGTTTATACTGTTCATTTATTTAATAAATCCTTTTATCATATAGAAGAAAAAAAGAAAACGGTACAATAAATTTTAAAAAAACTAACAGAAATTGAAGAGGAGAAAAGATAGAGGATCTTAATTATCTATTTAACTGACAGAAAGAAAAAGAGGGGAATAATTGGATAGCCACATAAAAGGAGGAAAGAAAAGGGAATCAATATGTTATCTAAAACTAGGGAAAGGGATGACAAAAAGGAAGGGGAGATTTGATGGGACAGGGAAAGCACCTATGGGAATAGGGTTGCTTTAAGGAAAATTAAGCAAAAGTAATTGTAGGGACAAAATATTATATTAAAAAAGAACAAAAAATTCCTAATTGAGAAAAAATATTAGACACAAATGGAGGAAAAATATTCACTTAATTTATAACTTTAATTGTGAATGGATTAACCCAATATAATAAGAATAAGAAAACAAAATTCTACATTCTGTTCCATAACTCAGAACACCAGAACTTAGAGGAACCTAGAGCATAGAATGTTGGAGCTAGAAGAAATTTTAGAACACAAAAATAGCAGACCTCAAGGAAATATATAAATAAACAGTGTCAGAAGAGAAGGGACCTTAGAATCTATACAGTTAGAGCTAGAAGAGGCCTTAGAACATAGTCATGGAATTTCAAAACTGGAAGAAAAAATTAAACATTGAATTTCATAGTTGGAAGAGACCTTAGAATATAGAATTTCAGAGATTAGAGAAACCTTAAAACAGAATGGGAGATAGAAGGGACCTTAGAACATAGAATGTCAGAGCTTAAAAGGACCTTACAACATAGCATGAGACAGCTGAGGAAGATCTATTCTAGAACATACAATGCCAGAGCTGAAAAGAATCTTAGAACATAGGATATCAGAACAGGAATGACCTTAGAGATAAACTAGTTCAATGCCTTCATTTTACAGATGGGGAAAGTGGGGCACAGAGAGAGGGATGGATTTGCCCTTGGTCTCACTTCTCTAAGTCAATTTTCCCATCTCCCAGTCCAGAATTCTTTCCTATTATTTCCTCCCTTACTCTCCTCACTAGCACAGTCCTGAATCACTCAAGAAAGCAGTAGTTTTACAGGTGTCTACAAGCTGGGAGAGTCTTTATTTTCCCACTCATTGAACATCGGATGTTTGCTATGTTCATTTAAACTGACTGAGCCAAGTTTTCCTCCTCCTCTCTCTCTCTGTACCATTGTGGGAGAAAAAGGAGGAGGAGACTAAGTACTCTGTCAGACAGTAATTACTTTCACTCTGTTAAGTCTGTGGAAATCATTACTCTGGTTTGTTCGGGGTACGTTCTAGTGAAGATCGTTTTGTGGGTTTGTTTATAGAGAAGATGCTTTAAATTTTCAGCTAGTCTCTACCCGTCTCCAATTTCCATAGCTCTCCACATGCACTCCAATCTCTTTTCTCCTGACCCCTTTCCTTGGCAAAAGTCCACTTTTGTTCTTATAGGTGCTTCCATCCTTAATCAACTCTTCAATGCTCAACAAAAATCAAGATTTTAACCTTGGATGTCCTCTTATGTTTCTTAGGGCAGCTAGCTGGTGCAGTGGATAGAGTGCTGGGCCTGGAGTCAGGATGTCTCTTTTTTCTGAGTTCAAATATGGCCTCAGGCACTTACTAGCTGTATGACCCTGGGTGAGTCACTTAATTCTCTTTGCCTCAGTTTCCTCATTTGTAAAATGGAGAAGGAAATGGCAAACTGCTCCACTATCTTTGTCAAGAAAACCTCAAAAGGCATCACAAAAAGTCGGACATGACTGAAACAACTGAACAACAACACCATGCAGAGAACTGGGACTGAACTTGATTTCAAACCCAGGCCTTTGGCTTTTATGTCTTGGGTTCTCTCTCATCATGACCGTAGAGCAATGGTCTCCAAACATCTTTGATCATGAACCAATAGGAATAACTATTTTTGAAAACTCACCCAATCTATATAGATATATGCATTTGTCTATCATAAACATGTCCTAATGTAACATGTATATTACAGAATGTGAACTGCCTTAGAGGCAATTATAAGATGTAGTGGATAGAGTGCTGGGCCTGGAGCCAGGAAGAATTGAGTTCAAATCCAGCCTCATATACTTGAAATGCTCATATAGCTAGAAAGCTATGTGACCCTGGGCAAGTCACTTAGCCTGTCTCTGCCTCAGTTTCCTCAATTGTAAAATGGGGGTATTAGCATCTACTTCCCAAAGTTGTTGTGAGGATCTAATGAGATAATATTTGGAAAGCATTTATCATAATATTTTGCACATAGTAAGTGCTTGTTTCCTTTCTAAACAAAAATAGAAATAAAAAGATGAGATAAAGATAAACATATTTTAAATGTTTTACTTGTATTAGTTATGCAAAATCCTCTTGCCCTCAGTAAATAACAATAATATATGTTAGTGAAAGCGGTATGATTGAGGATGCATCATTATTTTTTTTTTTAATCTTGGTTTAACCTTTTGAGATTCAGTGATTCAAAGGTCTGCTTTTCAGTTCAGCTTATTTGGTCACTTGATTGTGGTGGCTTATGTAGCTGGAAAAGATGCATTACAAAGATAATTAGATCCAAAATGAAGGAAATATATTATCTTTGAATCTCATTTTTCATTCCCATTTAGGAATTTAATTCCCAGTTAGGCAAAAGTTTTTGTTGAAATTAGGCTAGCAAATATCTATCGTCCCTGATGTCATGCAGGTGTTTTTGCATACTAGTCAGAAAGCGTTGTACTTTATGCTTTTAACAAATGCATTTGAAAACCACTGAAACTTCATTTGGAAGATTTTTACAGAGGTTAGAAAATTCTGTTTACAAGTTTTTAAAGTATTCAAATATGAGTTTTTATAGGTGAACCATTATTTTTGACAAAAGCTTAGCTTGCTAATTGTGATGATGACCACTATCATTAGCTAGGATCTTAAGGTATAACATACCTGTGTACCCTTTGGGTGAGGGTCATAATTAATTAGAGAAGATGTAAATCCTTATTCCAAATCATCCTCTTGGTAATTTTAATTTTTTTGACTTATTGTCAGATCCGATTAGATCATCATTGTTTTTACCTCATGTGGTGGACAAAGAGTTCATTCTAGGAGCAGGAGAAATATCACCTCTGCCATGTCTTGTCACTGGCTTACTCTCACATTCTTAGTATTATCTTCAGCTGGGAGTTTCTTGGTAAAAAATCTTTTGAAGCCATTTGTCCATTTTGTGGGGGTTGGTTTAGTTAAAACAAGACAACATAATATGTACTTCCACTGAATTGGGCACATGTATACTGCAATGTATTGTGATATTGTGAAAGTGAGTGAATGATGGAGGGCACTTCTATTAATCCCTCAGCACTTTGGAACTCCCCATTCTTCTGTTACGATATCTTGTATAACAATACCATTCCAACACTAGAGAGTGTAGGAATAAATGGAACTTTCCTTAAAATGATTAAGTAGTATCTACCTGAAACCATCAGCAGGCACTATCTATAATGGGAATAAGCCAGAACCTTCCCCAAAAGATCAAGGGTAAAGTCAGGATGCCCATTATCACCATTATTTAATATTGTACTAGAAATGTTAGCTATAACAATAAGAGAAGACAGTATCTTCAATACCATGCATAGCACATGGCTGCTTGACATGTGGCCAGAGTAAAGGTAATACTGTTAATCATATATTAAATCTTAATGAAGATTATTTTCTTTCTATTTTGTCTGGCACTTAGTATAGTACCTGATATATGTGTTTTTTTGCTATTCGGTCCATTTTCAGTTGTCTTTGAATCTATGTGAACTCGTTTTGGGTTTTCTTGGCACAGATACTGGAGTGGTTTGCCATTTCCTTCTCCAGCTCATTTTACAGATAAGGAAACTGAGGCAAACAGAATTAAGTGACTTGCCCAGGGTCATTCAGCTAGTGAGTGTCTGAGGCCAGATTCAAACTCAGAAAGGTGAGTTTTCCTGACTTCAGGTCCAGCACTCTATCCACTGTGCCACCTAGCTGCCTGACAGATGCTTAATAAATGCTTATTTACGGATTGACTTTTTTTTAGATTTAAAAATGTAAATAGAATTTCTAATGTTTTCTTCCTGCACCCTGATGGATAATGTCGCGCATTTGCATAGGCACAGACAATCTGTTTTGGAAACTGTTGTTCTATGGACTCCTGATCTTCCTGAAATGTTGCTTGATAGTTGTATCTGCCTCATATGACGTAGTAAAACACACTACAATTTATTAAGCACCTACTGTGTGTGTGCAGAGCACTGGATACTTTTTTGTTTGTTTTGTCACTGAATCATCATGATCTTATTACATATTATGAATTTGATATCTGTCCCTTTTCTTGGGTTCAGTTTCCCCAATGATAAAATGCTGGTATTCGACTTGACATTCTCTAAGAATTCTTCAGGCTCTGTCCTTCTGTCATCCCAAATTATTGTGTCATCTTGGGAAAGACCCTTTCCTTTCTACAATCCTGATTTTCCTTCTCTGTAAGGTAGAGAGTTAAACTGGATCATCTCTTAAGTCCCTTCTAGCGCCGCAATTCTTTCTAATTAGAATTTATGATTGGTGAACTTTAGCACCCTGTTAACATACTGTCTACTGTTACTTGGCTTTCTTTTAGAAAATCATTCCATCCAGATCAAGAGCATACCCTCTGCCTCAAGATCAGCTGGCATGTTTCCCAAGTAAAGAATGCATTCTCTTCCTGGCTGTCCTTGGGTTCAAGTTTTAGCTCAATACCTTTCTACCTGATTTAGGTAAATCACTGAATTTCTCTCGGCCTTTGAGCTTTGCCAGCATGACTCAGCTGCCCTGTTACCCTGGACCTTCCCCCAGTTCCCGAGGCCTGCTTGGCCTACAATGTCCTTCTGCTATGCTGCTCCCACCTTCTATTGGAAAGGTCCTTTCAAGGCTTCTGTTATGGGGAAGGGCCAAGTTTGATCATGCTTCATTCTCCTCCCAGTAGTGCTTCTAACTCTAAGAAGTTTGCCATTTTATTCCCCCCCACTCTCTCTAGCTCCCTTTTGCATATTGTCTTCCCCCAGCAGAATGTAAGCTCTTTGGGCATCTTCCTTAAGTGGACGCTGTCCCCCTCAAGCTGGAGTCTCCCTTGATGGGTATCTCCCATAAGCCTCCTCTCCTTTGAGGGGCTGCCACCCCCCTTAAACTGGGGTCTCCCTTAAGAAACCTGTTCGGTTTTGTGCTTGGTATGTTGTATTGTGTTGTGGCACCCCCAATAAATGCCTCTACTTGAAAAAAAAAGAATGTAAGCTCCTTGAGGGCAGGGACTATCTTTCATTTTGCTTGAATTTATATCCCTAATGCTAAGTACAGGGCCTGGCTCCTAGTCAGCCCTTAATAAATGTATCATCTACCTACTTACCCGTGACTTTCTGCCTCCTCCTTTTGAAAACAGTAGCTCCTCCTCCTTTGAAATCTTCCCCGTCCTTCAAGGCTCAATTCAAAGGGTAACTTCTTTATGAAAACTTCCACAGCTGCTCCAGGTTTCCATCATTTTTCTGTCCTCTGAGCCACACTGTAGCACTCTGACAGCTACTAGATGTGAGACTGTGGGCATTTTAACCCCTCTGAACTTAACTTCTCTAGTCTGTAAAACAAAATTCTAGGATTGCATCCTGAGAGCTAGGAGAGACCATAGAATCATCTAATTATCATCCTGCACCAGGTACCCCTAATTAGCCTTAAATATATTCCACTTCTTTTCCCAATATCTGGAGAAGCTCTCCCCACACTCTGTAAATGAAGAAACTAAGCCCCAGAGAGATTAAGTGACATACCTAAATCAGGTAGAAAGGGGGAGGCTAGAACTTAAACCCAAATTCTCTGGACTTGGATCTGGTACTTTTCCTATTACTACTTCCCTTTCTTATGTACTACACTCTTTACATCACAGGGGTTTTATGAGGAAAATTTATCTTTTTTATCTTATGAAGAGTACTGGATTTGGAGTTATAGGGTCTGGATTAAAATCCCTGCTCAGCTGCTTAATAAATATGACTTTGGTCAAAAAACTTAACCTCATGGAGTCTCTGCCTCCTCATCAGTAAAATGAGATGTTTGTACTAGATAATCTTTGTGGTCTAATCCAGCTTTAAATCTATGATTCTATGATACTGTAACCCTATGACCTTTCAATTACATGTAAATTTTTTAGCATTTTTTCTTTCCTTTTTTTTTTTTTTTTTGCTTTTGGGGAGGCAATCAGGGTTAAGTGACTTGCTCAGAGTCACCCAGCTAATAAGTGTAAAGTGTCTGAGGTCAGATTCAAACTCAGTTCTTCCTGACTCCAAGGCTGGAGCTCTATCCACTGTGCCACCTAGTGCCCAGAATTCATTTACAAACAACAACAACAACAAAAAAACCTTTGAGCTCTAAATTCTCTCCCTCCCTCCTGCCCTTTCTCACACACTGAAAAGACAAGCAATATGATATCAATTATACGTGTGAGGTCATGCAAATCATATTTCCATATTAGTCATGTGGCAAACACATACACACACACACACACACACACACGCACCAAGAAAACTAAAGAAAGTAAAAAAAAAAGTTTGCTTCAGTTTGCACTCAGAGTTCATCAGTTCTCTCTCTGGAGACGGATGACATTTTTCATCATGGGTCCTTTGGAATTGCCTTGGATCATTGTCTTGATCAGAATGACTAATCTTTCATAGTTGATCATCCTTACAGTATTGTTGTTACTGTGTGCAATGTTTATCTATTTCTGCTCATTGCACTTTGTATTAATTCATGTAAGTCTTCCTAGGTTTTTCTGAAAACATACTGCTTGTCATTTGTTATACCACAATAGCATTCTATCACAATCATACACCACAATTTGATCAGTCATTCCCCAACTGATGGGCAGCTTTTTAATTTCCAATTCTTTGTCACCATAAAAAGATGGTGACTATTTTTGTACAAATAGGTCCTTTCCCCTTTTCTTTGATCCTTTTGATCTTTTATCTTTAGGTATGTACTTAGTAGTGGTATTATTAGGTCAAATGGTATGCATTGTTTTATAGCCCTTTGGGTGTAGTTGTTACAAATTATTCTCCAGAATGGTTGGACCAGTTCAAAACTCCAACATTAGTGCATTAGTGTCCTGATTTTTTCACATTCCCTCCACATCCCCCTTTCCACATTCCCTTTTCTGTCATGTTAGCCAATCTGATAGGTGTGAGGTGGTATCTCAGAGTTGTTTTAATTTGCCATTTCTCTAATCAATAGCTTTGATTTCTTCTTCTGAAAATTGCCTCTTCATATTCTTTGACCATTTATTAATTGGACAAAGGATCCAGATTTTTTTTTAGTAAATTCTGTTAAGTTCCCTATGTATTTGAGAAATGAGGCCTTTATCAAAGAAATTTGCTGTAACATATTTCCCCCAGATTTCCTGCTTTCCTTCTAATTTTGGCTGCATTAGTTTTGTTTGTGCAAAACCTCTTTAATTTCAAGTAATCAAAATTATCCATTTTACTTCCCATGATCCTCCTTATCTCTGGTTTGGCATGACCCTATAACTTTTAATGAGCTTTAACATAAAAACCAAATAATAGAGCTTCCCTCTGAAGACAATACATTGCAGGATCTATACTGTAGTCTTTGAATTTTAGTTTCATTGTAGAAATTGGCATTGGTGGGCAGGCTATCATGCTTAAAGGCTTTCTCCTCTCTCCCAGCAAATCCCATGGATTTGCTCCTCCACTTGCCTATCTGTCTCACTTGCTGCTTTGATTCCCCTGGTTCTTTTCAGGTTGAGCCAAGGCCAGTGGTTGGCTGGTCTCTTGTAACAGCCAAAATGCAAAGAGAGAAAGTGAAAACAAGTCGAGGGAAAAGATAATGAAGTAATGGAATGACATTTTAGGATCTTCAGACCACCATGGAAGAATGGAATCATAATCACCAGTTGCTGGGCCACCTGAGGTGAAAGTTGCCATGTATTTGGTCCTTCTCTGACCTAATACATACTTAGTACTTATAGTTAAGCACACTCTGAATCTCAAGACTGCTTCTTCTCTAATTTACATCTATATAGCACTATAAGCTCTAAAAAGAGCTTTCTTCACAAAAGTGAGTAGTATTCTTATTCCCATTTTACAGTGGAGGAAACTGAGGCTCTGAAGGATTACATAAGTACCTACCCAAAAAACAAACAGTATAACATGTTCAAATGGGGGAAGACAATACATTTAATATTAAAAGGTGAATTCTGAGTCTATTTGTGTGACACTAGGTAAATCACATCCTGTATCTCAACTCACTTTGTTCATCTATACAATGAGGCAGCTGGGCTAGCTGATCTCTAAGGTTCTTCCCTTTTCAAGATGCTCATATTAGTGTTAAAGCCCTATTGTTGGAATTAGGCAGCAAGGATCTGAAAACTTAGGGAACTCCACACAGAGCCCTTTGTTGGACTTGGTCATTTATCAGTGACTCCCCAGGTAGACTCAGATGACTCCTTTCTAGTCTGTCTATTCTGATGAAGAGTCTCTATTCCATCTTACGTTTTTCTATGGGGTTACCTGACCAGCAACTTACCTCTACCCAAGTTTCTAGGTCTCACTATCTTTTTTTTAGGCAATTAGGGTTAAGTGACTTGCCCAGGGTCACACAGCTAGTAAGTGTCAAGTGTTTGATCTGAGGCCAGATTTGAAATTAGGTCCTCCTGACTTCAGGGCTGGTGCTCTATCCACTGCACCATCTAGCTGCCCCTAGGTCTCACTATCTTGTACATGACTAAGTACATCCTAACTTAGTCCTTACTCTAATAAGTCACCCTTGACACTTGCTCTTCTGACTAATCTTTTTACTTGCCCTCAAATTTTAGCTCTATTATTGTTATCTTTTCCTTAACTCTGCAACTTTGGGGAAAATGCCTATTGATTGGTTGGTCTCAGTCCTTTAAGACAGTTTCTAGTCCCTTTCTGAATGATATTCCTGGATTAATTATAGCATTCCTCTACCAGGATTGTTATAAGGATAATATGAGATAATATTTGTAAAACACTTTGTAAAACTTTATATGCTATATAAATGCCAGCTATCATCATCATCATCATCATCATCATCATCATCATCATCATCATCATCATTATCATCATGGTCATTATTGTCCCACTGAAGGTGTTGGAGCTGAGCAACATGCAGGCTCTGTGAATTTGCCCATGGAATCTCAGATTTGGAAGGTCAAAAGTCATCTGTTATACCTCATGAAGAGGAATGGGCTCTACAATAGTTCTACCAGAGATTATCCAGCCTTTGCTTGAATATCTCCAGTTATGGTTAACTCAACAACTTTCAAGACATTCCGTTCCACTTTTGGACAAGTCTTGGACAATTTGGAAAAGGGAAAGATTGAGTCTGACCTTGTTAGGCCGAAGAGTCAAAGCCAAAATGATCAAATATTTCCCTATATCAACTTAACTCTATTAAATACCATTTCCATTAAGTACTTCATATAGAGGTGCAAAATGAGGCCTTTCCAAGGGCAAATGTGCCCTAGAGAAGCAAAGGAGTTCAATTTCGAATTGATCTGGGGCTATGGGGTGAGTCCTAAATCTTAGATATGATAGTTCATGGCTATTGTGGCATTCTTCACCTTTCTATCCTGGTACTTGTTGGAATTAACTAAGAAACAACCAAGTTTGGGCAAAGTATATGTGTGTGTTCAAGAGGGCAGGGATGCTATAAACATATCTATGAATCTATTGGTCCACTCAGATATGTGAATAAATTCTTCCAATACCATCTCAGACTGAGGCAAAAAAATTCTTTCCCCTGATCTCCTATGGTATTTCTTTTTTTTTTGAGCTTTTTTTTTGCTTTTATTATAAGCATGTAATATTAATTGGTAAAACACTAAATACAAGCTTTACTATCATAAGATAAAAACATTAAGCAATATTCCAAAAAAGATTTTTAGACAAAAACCTAGCCACCAAGAGTACAAAAATTACAAAGCAACACAAAGTATAAAAATGTAAACTTTCAAATGGAAAAGTCAAAAATATCTGTGGTTTTATTTCTCTAGACTACCATTGTTTCAGGTCTTTCTTTTGCCCCACAATGACGTTAAAGGCTTAGTGGTTGCAATGTCTATTGTCCTCTACTTCTAAATCTGTCTTATCTGAGAAATTGTTTTCCTTATGCCCAACTTAAAATTAGCGGGATACTCATTTACACCAATGCTTTACATACATTTTAAGCTAAATTCAAACTTAAGCCCATTCTTCAAACATAAGCTTGTATATGAAGGAATTAAATGCAATGATAGCACAAACAAAATGTAATTATACACAACTTTTTTCTAAACCTTAATCTTTTCAGAGATGAGCATTTACCAAAACAAACTAAAATTCCAAGCCAATCTGATGTCCAATTAGTTTAGTGCTC
This sequence comes from Vombatus ursinus, assembly GCF_900497805.2. Taxonomy (NCBI): domain Eukaryota; kingdom Metazoa; phylum Chordata; class Mammalia; order Diprotodontia; family Vombatidae; genus Vombatus; species Vombatus ursinus. The sequence continues at coordinate 3,789,117 of NW_020954571.1, read as the reverse complement.
TCTCTTTAAACTTCATATCTAATAAATAAAATAGAAAAAAATTTAAATATAAAGACCTAAGCATAATTTGGATGAGGATTTATAAATCTTGACTCCCAATTTCCTTTAAATCAAAGTAAAGAAACACATAAGTTATGTTAAGGTCACATCTGTGAGGGGAAACTATGTAGTTACCTGAGGAAATACAGAAATGTGGATTTTTTTTTCTGTAAAATATTCCTGTGTTATTTCTTAACAACCACTTTTGGGGCAGTTGGTGTCTTATGTTATCCCTTGTGACAATATCATGTAGTAGAAGAGCACTGGACTTGGAAACAGGAGACATGGTATCTTTAAGAATATTTTGGGACCTTTAAGAATATTTTATAATTATATTTTAATATAATAGATTTCTTTTGTAATCCTGTATATTTTTTAATATTGGAATACAAATCAATGGTTAAAATTTGACAGATGTATATAACAGTATAGAGGATCAAGAACTTTTCACCTGACAAAACAATGAGACGTCATGGACAAGAAAATGAGTCTCAAAGGCTTGGAATGAAATCCACAGCCAGATCATTCCAAGGACATTTATAAAATAAGGAAGACAAATAGACAAAATAGGCCAAACCTATTAGTACTATATCTTCATCAGTAAAGACAGTGAAATACTCATATTTGTTATATAAAGCCCACTCCTCAATATTAATGAAAAGCAAAATTTATATTCACAATGGAAAAATTAGGGAAAAAAGCTATATATGAGCAAGTATCTTCAGAAGAAATGTGTGTTCAAGGCTTCCCAAACTTTTTTTCTTTTTTTTATTAATTTATTTTGATTTATCAACAATCACTTCCATAAGCTTTTGAGTTTAAAATTTTTCTCCCTCTCTCTCCCCCCCTCTCCAAGATGGCTCACAATTTGATATAGGCTATACATATACATTCCTATTAAACATATTTTCACATTAGTGATGTTGTAAGGAAGAATTAAAACCAATAGGAGGAACCATCAGAAAGAGGAAACAAATTTATAAGAATACAAGTCATTCCCCAATTGATAAATTGTCAAAGGATATGAAGAGGCAGTTCTCAGATGAAGAAATTAAAGCTATCTATAGTCATATGAAAAAATGCTCTAAATCACTATTGATTAGAGGAATGTAAATCAAAACAACTCTGAGGTACCACATCACACCTATCAGATTGGTCAACATGACAAAACAGGAAAATGATAAATGTTGGAGAAGATGTGGAAAAATTGGAACACTAATGCATTGTTGGTGGAGTTGTGAAATGATCCAATCATTTTGGAGAGCAGTTTGGAATTATGTCCTAAGGGCGATAAAATTGTGCATACTCTTTGACCCAGCAATAGCACTTCTAGGTCTGTATCCCAAAGAGATCATACAAATGGGAAAAGGACCTACATGTACAAAAATATTTATAGCAGTTCTTTTTGTAGTGGCAAAGAATTGGAAACTGAGGGAATGCCCATCAATTGGGGAATGGTCGAACAAGTTGTGGTATATGAATGTAATGGAATACGATTGTGCTATAAGAAATGATGAGCAGGAGGACTTCAGAATAACTTGGAAAGACTTGTATGGACTGATGCTAAGTGAAGTGAGCAGAACCAGGAGAATGCTGTACACAGTAACAGCCAAGTTGTGCGATGACTCACATTGATAGACTTAGCCCTTTTCAGCAATGCATGGATCTAAGACCTCTCCAAAGGTGTCATGATGGAAAATGCAATCCACATCCAAAGAAAGAACTATGGAATTTGAATGCAGATGGAAGCATACTATTTGCTGGTTTTTTTCTTCTGTTTTTTTTTTTTTTTAATTTAAAACTAGTATCCTAAGAAGGTCCTATTAGGTTTCACCAGAATGCTAAAGGGGCCTATGACACAAAAAAAGGTTAATAACTCTGCTTTAAGAATTCTAAGTTGCAGAAAAGATGCTGTTCTACATTGGTAAAGGGAGTTTCTCCAGCGGGGAGTTTCTCCAACCAGAAGTTTCCTGGACCCAGTTCTTATCAGGATTTAAATTCTATATTCTTATTTAAATGTTTGCCTTTCTTTGATCTAAACTGAAATTATAATATGATCTTCCTGAAGGTAATGCCTTACACTTCTTTGTATTCCCCCACATAGAACCTGAATTAGGCTCAGACAATAGTCAATACTCAGTATATATTTAATTTGTAAATGGGTATTAGAATTATGCAATGACTCAAGATAAAAGATTTTGAAGGATACAATTTTCCCCTCCTCTTCTAATTTACAGAACAACATGTTCAGTCTCACTCACTTTCTGTAAACGTCAGCATCATGTGGGAAATGGGCCAGGTGCACTGATATTGCTTCCTTTCCACCATCTAATAGTGGGGTCATTCCTAACCACTCTTTCTCCTTCGTTCCCCAAGCCTGATCTTATTTGAAATCAATCCATCCTTTCTGTGTCATAGGGGTGCTATAAATTAAGTATATTTCTGGGATTTTTTTAAAAAAAGAATCCCTCTATTAAAATTTGGCTCATAGTCTAAAAATGAACTCATTGAATACTTGTGTCTGCTTCACATAGGTATCATGAAGGCATGCCCAGCTTTGCAACTCTAGCCTTTCAACAAAATCTCTTCCCATTTAAAATATGTTCTCTTCCCTTCTTCCTGCCCTCCAAGATGGCTGATATTGCCTTTAGCCAATGGAGGCATTGTCTCTGACTGATTTTGACTTTTAATAAATCTAAAGTCTGAGGAACAAGAGCTCTGTATCCTGATGAAGAAAATTAGGGAGGGGGAACATCTGGAGTGCGGTCTGTGGAAGTCTGGCTCTTGTGCACCGGTGAGAAAGGAAATTACCCTGAGATTCTTAATATGGGGAAAGAGGAGGGGAAGGCCCTAATGCCAAGCCAAACAGAACAAAGTATGGGCTCTGGGAGGGGAATGCACGTATGGAGGAGAATTGCTTAGCCAGGCATCACAGATGGGGAAATGCTGACATTGGGAAGCTGATCCAAGTTGGGATGGTGTCCAAAGAGAATGCCATTGCTTCTCCAAATTTGTATGCTTCCAAATGTCAGTTCACAGGCTGAAGTAGGCAGAGTGTCTTGGGGAAAAGGGCAAATGTAGGACTTATATTCACTTCTACTTATGTTGTACTATGAATCTGGTAAATGAGAGGTATTAAAGGGATCCTCCCTAGCAATCTACATTTTAAAATGTGAACTCATGCCTCTGATGTTCTTGATTTAAAGCTTCTTAAAGCAAAGAACAGACCTAGTTCAAATACTGTTTTTCTTTTGAATAAGTGGTTGTGGCGTTGCCTAAATTTGGGGAAAATAGAATAAAATGATAGTGTATGAGTGATTCCATAATATTACAAATATTCAAAATTTTAGCTTCAGCCTTCACCAGATATACTAAGCACTATTTTTTTTTGGCCCCACTACAATAGACTAACCAACTTGGGGATTATTATTTATTTTCAAGGGGCAGCATGGTGTGAGAGACAGAGGGCTAGACTTGGAGTGATGAAGATCTGGGTTTGGATTATTACTGGCAATTACTAACCTTGCATCAGTTACTTTACCTATATGAGTCTCCATTTGCACACAAACAAAATGAGAGTAATGATACCTGTGAGACTTGAATGAAGTAATTCAACAAGAATTTATTGAATGTGCTAGGCATTGAGGTAGAAATTGTGAGGAAACACATTGTGAGAAGACACATTAAAAAAAAAAAAAGGAGAGATGGTTCCTGCCCTCAAGTAGCTTATATTCTACTGGAGATAGTGTTTATAAAATGCTTTGCAAATGTGAAAGGGCTATACACTTCAGCTATTACTGTTTCCTCCATTTTAAGCTTGGATTATATACTTACTTGCTTGTTTGGCTTTTGCCTGGAAATGTTTGACAGATATGGTCCATTCACTTGGACTGATGGTAAAAAGAAATGGCAAGTATAAAATTATATCAACTGCCTTGAACACCCAATGATTAACCTCAAACACCTTTAGTAGCACTCTTGGGTTTTACAAATTCATTTGACCTCAGGGAGTTAGCTCCCCTATATTTTTAGTATAGATGAGACACCCCATGAAATGTTTTATTTTCCATAATTTTTTTGCCTTTGAATTATAGTTGTCAATCAAAAGTTAAACAATGATTTCTTCCTTTCAGATCCTTCAGTGGTTCCACAATACATTTTGGATGACATATTGCCTCTTTGCTGTGCCATGCAGGGACATCCTAGGTCTGACATCCGATATACTCTTTATCCATATTTGACACTACTCCTCCTCCCTTTTTTTGGCTAACCACTCTGGTGCTATGGCTCAATCATCATTTCCTACCCTTATCCTTTCTTTCCCTGCTTCTATCTCTTTATTCACACCAGTACCTAGGACTGAACTTCTCTGCTTCCACAATTATACCAATTAAGATCCTACTCATTCTTCCCAGTGCAGTTTAATTGGACCTTAGATTGTAAACTCTTGAGAGCAGGATGTCACATCTATTTTGATACTCTCAGTGCTTCACAGAAGGCCCTGTACAAAAAATGCTTAATAAATATTTATCTAAAATAATTCCTTGAATTCTACACAGTATGAAAATGAATAAGAGATCTACAAAGTGCTATGAGTTCAAGAGTGAATGTGCCCCAATTGATAAATGGTCAAAGGATATGAACAGGCAGTTTTCAGATGCAGAAATGAAAGCTATCTATCATCATATGAAAAAATGCTCTAAATCACTATTGAGTAGAGAAATGAAAATTAAAACAATTCTGAAGTACCGCCTCACACCTATCAGATTGGTCAATATGACAGAAAAGGAAAATGATAAATGTTAGAGAAAATGGGAAAATTGGGACACTAATGCATTGTTAGTAGAGTTGTGAACTGATCCAACCACTCTGGAAAGCAATTTGAAACTATGCCCAAAGGACAATCAAACTTTGCATACTGTTTGATGCTGCAATACCAATACTAAGTCTGTATCTCAAAGAGATCATAAAAAGGAAAAAGGACCTACATGTACAAAAATCTCTATGGCAGCTCTTTTTGTGGTGGCAAAGAATTGGAAAGTGAGGGGATGCCCATCAATTGGGGAATGGCTGAACAAGTTGTGGTATATGAATGTAATTTATATTATTGTGCTCTAAGAAATGACAAGCAGGCAGATTTCAGAAAAACCTAGAAATTATATGTACTGATGCTGAGTGAAGTAAGCAGAACCAGAAGACCATTGTACACAGTAACAGCAACATTATGCATGATCAACTATGATAGACTTAGGTCTCCTCAGCAACACAATGATCTAAGACAATTCCAAAAGACTCATGATGGAAAATGCTAGCCACATCCAGAGAAAGAACTATGGAGTCTGAATGCAGATTGAAACGTACTATTTTCATTGTTTTTTCTTTCTCATGGTTTTTCCCGTTTGTTCTAATTCTTCTTTCACAAAATAACTAATGTGGAAATAGGTTTAATATGATTGTACATGTATAACCTATGTCAGATTGCTTGTTGTCTTGGGGAGGGGGGAAGAAGGGGAGAGAGGGAGAAAAATTTGGAAGTCAAAATCTTTTAAAAGTGAATGTTGAAAACTATCTTTACATGTAATTGGAAAGAAGTAAAATACTATTTAAAAAGAGTGGATGTGATTACTTTTCATGGGAAATGGGGAGTAGTCAGTGAAGACTTCATGAAGGAAACAGCATCTGAGCTATTATTTAATATATGGGTAGACATTCTTCAGATGGTGGAGATGAGGAAGAGGAAGGATTTGATTAAAGCAGAATCAGCTACAGAATGTTGTCTGTACCCATGCCAGCCATCACTTAGTGTCTGTTGATCTGTGGGGTCAACCTAGTTGGGAGACTGATAAAATTGATTCATTAAGTTTGATTCAAAATTTCACATTTGGTGCAACTAATACAGAAGTGGAGGGCAAGCCTAGGAGGAGACAGTTGCCTCAGAGATTTAAATAGTCTTTCATGGGGCAGGCATTCCTCCTCAGGCTATCATGTGCTCCATTAAGACAAATGGTTGACCAGGAAAAAAGCTGCCATGATAAGGGACAAAGTGTGGTATTTGCTTTCAGGCAAAGATCAAAAGATTGCCTGAGAAGGGCTCCTCAGTCCTTGCTTTGTGCATCTGGAGTCCAGACAAAGAAGAGTTCATTTACTTGTATGCCATACCAGCAGTTTTCCATGAAGCTGCAGAGACTCGAATGGTGATATATTCAGTATGAAACCATTCCAAGGCAAGGGTGACTCTTCATTGCTGACCAGATTCAAAGGCAGGACCAATGGGTTCCTAACCCCAGATGGTTCAAATGGTGTCAATGGAATGTTTTGGGATTACAGCAAAAAATACCTCTGAAAACTAGAGCATATACAGGACATGGCTGAGCCAAATTGTGAAAAGCTACCAAACCTGTTGTGAAATTACTACCAGAAAATAGTTTACATCTGCCTAGTACTTTCCTCACAATTTGGTGAGTAAGGTAGTGAGTAAGATAAGATGCATCATCATCATCATCATCATTATCATCATCTACATTTTACAGATCAATCAATCAACAGACATTTATTAAGTACCTACCATGTATCATTTACTGTGTAAGATGCTGAGGATGCAATTACAAAAGTGGGAAAGTTTCTGGCCCCCAGGAACTCACTTTCCAATTGAGTAATACATGAGAGTAATGGGGCAGCTGGTGGTACAATGGATAGAACCCTGGGGCTGGAATTGGGAAGACCTGAGTTCAAATTCAACCTTATAAACTTACTAGCTGTATGACTCTGGGCAAGTCACTTAACCTCTGTTTGCCTCAGTTTCCTCATTAGGGATAATAATAATAGCATGTATCTCCCAGGGTCATTGTGAGGCACAAGTAAGATAACATTTATAAAAAGTGCTTAGTACAGTGCCTGGCACATCGTAGCTATATTAAGTGTGAGTTACTAGAGAAAGGACCTTAAATTTAAAGCTGAAAGAGATCTTAGAGATTATCTAGTTCAACCCCATCATTTTTACAGATGAAGAAGCTGAGGCCCAGAGTAGCTGAGACAATTTTCTAATGTCACATAGGTGGGAAATGGTAGAAACAGGATTCAAATTAAATTCCTTTGATTCCCAAACCACAGCATTATGCTGCCTTGCAAGTTTTGGTCTAGCAATCACAGGGATTATGAATAGAGGAATGGGTAGTAGATCATAAGATCCTTCTTAGCAGCAATAGTAGCATTGATTTGGCTTTTGCTCCTAAAGTGAGAGCAAGGGGTTGGGGGAGGAATATGTGTACATAAATCATAGGAGGCCTAATGAGGAAACTAAGATTCAGCACGGTGACATACTCAGGATAGCACACATACTAAAGGTCAGAGCCTTGACTTGAACTCAGCTCTTCTGCCCAATCCATGGTCTTCCCCTTTGCTCTGTTACCTGTCGGGAGAAGACCCTTAGAGAAGGTGGGACTAAAGGGACATAAGCATGTGCTGCATTTAGCTCAAGTGGCTGGGACTTTTATATTTTATTTAACATTCATTTAAAAAAATTTTGAGTTCCCAAGTCTCTCCTCCCTCCAGCCCCTCCCCTATCCACTGAGAAGGCAAGCAATATGATATCAATTATACATATGAAGTCATGCAAAACATATTTCCCTATTAGCCATGTTGAAAAAAAATAAAAAGCAAGAAAAATAAAGTAAGTGAAAAAACGTTTCAATTAGCACTGCATCCATCAATTCTTCCCCTGAAGGTGGATAGCATTTTGATCACAAATCCTTTGGAATTGTTGTGGATTGTTGTATTGATTAGAGTAGTTAAGTCTTTCACAGTTGATCACTGTTACACTATTCCCACAACTTGTTCAGCCATTCTCCAATTGATGGGCATCTTTGTCACTACAAAAGGAGCTGCTATAAATAGTTTTGTACATATATGTCCCTTTCCTTTTTCTTTGATCTCTTTGAGATAAAGACCAAGCAGTGGTAATGCTGGGTCAAAGAGCACACAGTTTTATGGTCCTTTGGGCATGGTTCCAAACTGTTCTCTAGAATGGTTGGACCCAGCAGGGATGCTATAATGGGGGATTTCTGTTCAGGTACAGGCTGAACCACATGGCTTCCAACCCTGAGGTGCTGATTCTGAATCTGAGCTTAGCTGACATTCCAAATGTATTAGAACAGAGAGAGAAGAGAAGAAGAGAGGAGAGGAGAGGAGAGGGGAGAGAGCAAAAGAGAGAGAGAGAGAGAGAGAGAG
>NW_020954571.1:3699363-3780842 GCF_900497805.2 Vombatus ursinus | reverse complement strand
AGAGTCCAATGTTCATTCCATTATAGCATGCTGGGGTGCTTTGGGGATCTTCAGGGTGGGAAGCCTGTAGCCTTGAGGCCACATGTGGTCCTCTAGGTCCTCAAGTGCAGCCTTTTGAATCCAAACTTCACAGAACAAATCCTCTTAATACAAGAATTTGTTCTGTAAAACTTGGACTCTTAAAAAGCCTCACCCAAAGGACATAGAAGGCCACATGTGGCCTCGAGGCTGCAGGTTCCCACCCCTGTAGGCTTTCCCAAAGAGAAGGACAGAAGAGAGAGTTTCTAAAATATGGGAAAGATTTGGTTAGCACTAAGGAGCTGGCCAGCAAGCTGTACTAGGAATTTAGCGTGAGTGAAGGTTCAGAGACAGGCAAATTCTAGCACCCAGGGGAGAATCATTTTCACTGCTAATGCTTGGAATGTGAGCTGAATGTGAAAATGTATTAACAACACAATACCTAGCATGTCTGGGCTGTTCTAACTACAACATCAGCACTCAACTTGGATCAACACTTGAATACCCAGGGACTCCAGTGCATATGGTATGACTGCTTGAATATATTATGTGCCTGTTGGAGAGCGCAGCCTGCAAGGGAGCAGGTTATAGTAGAACGGTGGGGGTTCTGGAAAGATTCAGGGGACAGATGTTCTTCTCGAGGAACAAAACCCACTTTGGATTTGGTCAGCACTCCTCACATGACATGATTAAAGAGTCCCAGTGGCTGAGCCAATCAAGTTTTTGGAATGGCCACTTGGCTTACTAACATTTGTATAAAAGGGAAGGGTCCCTTGTCAGGGCAATGACATGTCAGAGAGATGAATTTGTCTTTCCTTTGGAATCTCAAAGGCAGGACTGTTTATGAGATGTCATGTCAGGGTCCCAGAGGAGCCATAAGGCTTCCATATGTAATTGTGTCACTCAGAGTACTGAGATGGGGCCTCCCTCCCCACCTTTAACCTCTATTTTTCCTGGTTTTATATTATTCCCATGACCTAGTTTGCAGGGTGAGAGTGAAAGTGGAGAGTGTAAAGGACTATTTTTAAAATACAGGGAATTTTTTTAAGTCTTTGAGGATTAAAATTGTTGACTTCCTCCTAATTTCCAACATGGGTCCTTTGCTCCTTCTATCTTGTTCCTTCCTAATTCTGTGCAGGGTTGGGCATCCAGAAAATTCTGCCTTGTCTCTGATATCTGGTACCCCTTTCTTCAGCACACCTTTGTCCCTTCCTCGCTCTTCTTCTTATGACCAGATTCACATCCCTTGTTTTGATCCTTACCAGGCCTTACTCTCTACTAGGCATCAGAATCCACTCACCTCCAAAACCCCAAGGAAGGAGCTATTACTAGAGGTACTTCTAGATATCACATAAATGTGCAAATCTCATGATATCCTAAATAGAACTAATTTTATTTCTCCAAAGCCCATCCCTCCTCCAAATCTCCTTATTTCTGTTCACAACACCATTATACTTTTAAGTCACTCAGGTTCAGATCCTTGGAGTCTCCCTGGACCAAAAGCTAGTGACATTATCCCTCTTTTTGAACTTGACCACAACAAAGATCACAGCCACAGATATGAAGCCTTCAGGAAATGAACCTCTAATCACTTCTTGAGCTGCATGGATTGAGACCCATAGAGCTTTGGTCCAGAAAGGCTAGCTACTTTTCTTACCTGACATTCCCATCCCCTGCCTACTAAAGGCTCCTTTGCCTGGAATCCTCTCCCTCCTCACCTCCTGGGATGCTTTTCTCCATTAAACATAAATTCAAAAGCCACATCCCCCATGAGACCTTTCATGACTCCATAATTTGTGTGCTCCCTCACCCCAAATGACTTTGTATTTTGTATTTATTTTATCTGTGTACATGCTGTCTTTTCCCAACAAAATGTGAGTTCCTTGAGGGCAAGGACAATTTTTATTTTTGTCTTTGCATCTCCAGTACTTGGTACAAAGAAGGGACTTAATAAATGCTTATGGAATTGAACTGAGTCTTTCCTCTCCCTCAAACATCTAATTAGTTGTCAAATTTTGTCTATTCTGCTTCCACAACATTTCTCACATTCACCCTCTTGTCTCTACTTAAACAACCTCTATCCTAGTTTATACTCTCATCACCTCTATCTTGGATTATTGCAAGATACACACACCATGCACCTGCCTCCCCCGGCACACACATAAAAACACACAGAGTTCTACTTCACTAAGCCAATAATCATTCTACACTCATCACAAACACACCCATGGACTGTATCTTATACTACCACACTCACTGTGGACATAGAGCTCTTCCCATTCAGATGCCTACTGGAATTTCCTGGAGACTCTCAACTTTACCAGACAGATAGTCTTGATTTTCCCGAAAAAGTTAGAAGTAAGGGTACTTGACAGTATAAAGGGAACAGGAGTAGCATTGCAGACTTGAGGAAACAGGAAGTTTAGAACAGAAACTGTGGGATGTGTGATAGTCAATCAGAGATTAGTAAAAGAATTTCTGTGCAGTAAGAAGTATTTGGTTGAGATAAGATAGCATGAACTTGTATTGACTCCAGTGGATCAGAAGCAATAGAGAAAATAAATGGGTGGTGGTGGTGGGGGGGGTGGTGGGTGACCCCAGGAAGAGAATAGAAGGGCCAGTGAGTCTGATAGAGGATTCTTGAAGACCTAAAAGACTAACCAAGAAATATACTCTAATGATGACATTTTAATGACTATGTTGGGAGAGGCATAATGGGAGTGGGGAGACAGAGATGATTTGAGAAGGGGACTTATTTGTGTCACTCATTACCCAATATACAGGAAACCTCTTATTGATAAAACTGGCCTTTAATCTATGTCAAATTATGGCTTACACACAGTCTCCTATAGTGATCTCTTCTCTCTCAACTCTCTTTCTCTCTGTCTCTCTCTGTTTCTCTGTCTCTGTCTCTGTCTATCTCTCTCTGACTCTCTCTGTCTCTGTCTCTCTCTCTGTCTCTATCTCTCTGTGTCACTGTCTGTCTGTCTGTCTCTGTCTGTCTCTCTGTCTCTCTCTCTCTCTGTCTCTCTGTCTCTCTCTCTCTCTGTCTCTCTCTCTCTCTCTCGACTCAATATCTCTATCTTACCCAAGCTGAAAGTACAGAAGATTCTTGTAGGCCCACTCCCATTACTTATCAACATAAGAGCTTAAACCTGCTCCTTTTCTGACCTGGGCCAGCTGGCCCTTCCTCAGCCTGGTTTCCTCTTTTTCACCAACTCCAAGGAGCTCACCATATTCATGTTAGACCCAATGTGGACCTCAGATCAGCTTAACTCACTTCAGCTCAGAATTCCTGAGGTCAAGCAACCTCTTAGCCTCCTCAGTAGAAGAGATGGTGAGCATGAACCACCAAACCGATCCTTTCCTGTCAACTATTAACAGTACTTATACTGAATCCCATACAATCGAGTCTTTGACTTGGGGTCATATACTATTGTCCAAATTTTTTATGCACATTATATACCATAATTTAGGAAGAATAGTAGTAGAGACACTCAGAAATTCACAGAAGATGAAATACAAGAAAAATTAGTAATAAAACTTGTGATGTCAAATGTCTATACACAAATGCATAAAACAAAAAAATAAACTCGAGATTCAAATTCAAGGAAGCAAATTTGACCTTATAAGTATCACTGAGACTTAATAAGAAGTGAAATATGAAAGGGATATGAATTTAGAAGGGCATGCCTCATTCAAAAAGGATAGATGTAGGGACAGGACACAATAGTTTTATACATTAAAGATATACTAATGTGAAGAAATCCAGGAAGCATGGGGATTGAGGGCATTTGAGTGAAAATCAGTGGAAAGAGAAACAGTAATGATGTAGTCATAGTACAGTAGTACATTGTAGACCATCTGACCATAAGGAGGAAATAGATGAAGAATTCAGGAAACAGATCACTAGTCTGGCATAATGAACTACCATAGCAGATGGAAAATTTCAATTATCCAGATATTCTCTGAAAATAGCAAAGCAACTAATAAAATCTTAGCTTGCCTTAATGACAATTTTTATCTTTCAAAAGGTGAGGGAATAATAATTTTTTAAAAGGAAACTGCTATCCTGCACCTGACTCCAACCAATAAAGAGGAACTGGTTGTTGAAGTAGAAATGATATGAACCTTGGAAAGAAATGACTACTCTATCTTAGAATTTATTATAGAGAAGAAGAGAAAATTTGAATATAAGTCTCACATGCAACTTAAATTTGGGAGAGAGAAGAGATCAAATGGTTTACAGAAAAAAAAATAGCATTCCACGGTCTGAAACCTGACAGGGGAAATCAGCACAGAAGAAAAAGAAAACTCTCAAGAATCAAATTCTGAAGATGCAGACAGACACAATTCTGATGAGGCTGGTAAGGGGAAATGTAAAAAAGAGACCTGTGTGAATGCACTGGAAACTCACTTGTGTAGATTTTTTAAAAAGTTATGAAGAAAAGTTGGAAGCAAGGGCAAACAAAGGAGATGAATAAAAATGCATACCATGGTGCTTACTGCATGGCTTAAGAGGTACTAAACCTCAAAATGAGCTGAGGCTGGTGAGGGAAAGTATGGACAACAAAAAGGGCAGACATTTAATGCTATATTGGCAGAAAGAGGAAGATCAAAGAAGGATTAGGAATATTCCTCAAGGTGTATGGAATTATGGTAATATACAATAGAGAAGATGGAAAAATTAGCTCTCATTTTGCTTGTTTTCTCAAAGAGAATGATCTCAGGACTAGATAGGATAATATAGGCATGGCTAAGAGGGAGTTGAAACTCTAAATAAGTAAGGAGATGATAAGAGAACACCCAGCTGCCCTGAGTTCAAGTCACCAATTCCAGACAAACTTCATTCTTGGGTTGACAAAACTGACAGATTCGATTGCTGAGTCATTATCTTTCAGACTTTGAAATATCATGAAAAATGGGAAAGGCATTGTAGGACTCAGGGAAAATATTGTTTTCATTTTTTTTAAGGAAGATCATGAAGACTACAAAATAAAGACCAGTGAAGTTGACTTCAATTCATGGTAAAACCCTAAAATGTATTGTTTTTTTTCAAATAAATGTTAACATACTCTGATTTTACAGTGCCTAAATTTCCCACTGTATCCTGCTCCCCATTCCATCCCAGAAAGCTATCCCTTATAACAAAGAAATTTTTAAAAAGAAAGAAGAGGAAAAAAATCAGTAAAACCAGTTAATACATTTTAAGAAATGACAATATATACAGCATTTCATATCTGTAGATCTCCCAAGTGTGCAAAGCAATGGGGGAAGTTTTCCTCTAGTGTCTCTTCTTTGGGACCTCCTCTTTGCAATTTTGAAAATGTTTATTTTTAGTTGTTTTGTGACTGTTTTTCTTTCAATTTACACTGTTAAAGTTATTGTGTATGTTGTTTTTTTTAGTTCCAGTACCTTCATTTTGCATCAGTTCATATGTTTTTTCATGTCACTCTAGATTCATTCTATTGTTTCTTTTGGCACAGTATGATTCCATTACATTCATGTCTTCTAATTTGTTTAGCCATCTACCAAATGACATATATTTACTTTGTTTTCAGTTCTTTGCTGCCACAAATGTTCTGCTATTAATATGTTGCTTTGTGCAGTTTTTCTTTTTATCATGTCCTCTTTAGGGTATATGCTGAGCAGTGGAATCTCTGGATCAAAATGTATGGACATTTTAGTCATCTTACTTATGTAATTCCAAATTGTTTTCCAAAATGGTTGTACCAATTCATAGGTCCTCCAGCAATTCATTAGTATGCCTATCTTTCACAACCCATACAACATTAACAAGTACCGTCTTTAACCATCTTTGCCAATTTGCTGAACTTGAAGTGGAACCTTGGGTCATTTTTTTTTTTTTACTATCAACTTTTTATCAGAAAATAATAAATCAGGGCAGGTAGGTGGTGCAGTGGATAAAGCTCCAGCCTTGGAGTGAGGAGGATGTGACAACCTGACCTTAAACACTTGACACTTACTAGCTGTGTGACCCTGGACAAGTCACTTAACCCTGATTGCCTCACCAAAAAGTAATAATAATAATAAAATCTCTATAAAATTGGTGAAAAGATACAAAAAAGGAGATAAAAGAGTTTGTAGGAGGGAATGAGGAAGGAGGAGACCAGAGGGTAGGGGAAGGAAAAATACTGGTTCACCTCACTTTATGTCATTAGTGTATTCCTGAGAATCTGGGGCTAGAACTGAGGTTCTTAACCATTTTTGTCTCAACCCCCTTTGGCAGTCTGGTGAAACTTATGGATCCCTTCTTAAAATGTTTGTTGCCTACATTCATAATTGAAGGGACTGCTAAATTTCAGTTTGAGGTTAGTGAAAGGGTCTGTGAATTCCAGCTTAAGGATCCCTGGGCCAGAAAGTACAACACATATTTTGGTAGAACCACATTCTATTTCCCTATCATCTCCTGTGGGCACTTCAGAGCTATGTTTATAGAGACTAAATTTTAGGGAGGAGGAAACAATGCTTTTGTTAAATGAGAGAGATGACAGTACTCTCCCAGGTTCTATATACTAACTAAGGTTGGGTGGGGAGAAGACATTTACAGTAGACTAGGAAAAACTCCACCCCAACAGCTCATACTATTAAAGGTATTAATCAATAAACAACTATTCATATCACCACCCACTTTCTTGGCATCCTTTTGTCCCCTTCCCCCACCTTACCTGGCACACCTACACAATGTGCACACTTTCCAAAATGGCAAAAATACCTCACAGTAACAGTTCCAAGAAACTGTCATAGCTCTAAGTAAGGCCTCTTATCTTAAAGAAAGGTGGTATGGAAGAATAGAAAGAATACCCATTCCTTTGGAACTCTGGGCTTAAATTCTGTTTATTGTTTACTGTCCCTGACTTTGGCAAGTTGCTCCCAGAACCTCAGTTTTCTCACCTGTAAAACAAGGAGGCCTTTGAGGTCCCTTCCAGCCCTAAGTCTATGAATCTAATGCTTCTAATATTGTCATTCAGAACACTTGCACCACTTTTAGAGGGACCCAAGAGTGAAGGAGGGGGCTAGTGGAAAGGGGCCTGAATAGAGTCAAGTCACTTCTCCCTGTTTAATTTATCTGTTGTTTTAGTGAAGAACACCTTAATATTGCTTGAGGCTTAGATATTCAAGATGGAAGAGAGGGGAGGCCTGGGTATTGGAAATTTTCAAAGATGAGAATTTAAGGGGAGGAGATGTATGTGGGAAAGAGGAAATAGAGGGTCTATGGAGTTGGAATAGTTATATCACTTGGAGTCAGGTACTTCACTTTTCATTAAAAGTTGTTTGCCTTGGCAGGGAGTGAAATCTCCTCTCTTATACTTTCATTGCCTGAGATATCAGCAATCACTTCAGGTTCTTTCCCACTCTGAGCATCTTTCAGTTCCAGGGCTTTGTTCAGCTCTTGGAGTAGCTCATTGAGGTGGTAACTTCAGATCTGGAAAGTGAAATTTTTCTATCCAGTAGTTTCTTCTTAGTCTTGGGGATATTACTAGTGGTTATAGGCACTGTGCATATATTGCTTTCAGAGGATGGCTGAGGGTTCAGATCTCTCTCCTGGTGCAAATTTTCCTCCTCCATCCATAGATCTCTTCCAGGGAAAGTATACACACATACCTTAAAATGTCCACATCCAAGGAGCTGACCATTTGTGTCTTCTAGGGTGATGATGGTGAGGACTGGATGCCAGTTTATCTCCCCTCCCCCATGCAGCATTTCAGCCTGCTCTTTTAGCTTTCTACTGTGTATCAACAATAGTCTTCTTCTGAGATGCTTTCTTCAGGGCTGCTTACTGCTGTATCTTCTATCTACTGGAGATGCTGTGATTTGTAAGCCTCTCTCCTACATGAAAGGCCTATAGCCTTCCTTAGTCAATAGCTAAGAAGTTTTCTATAGCTATTCTCAGTTTGCCTTCTTAGCCACTGCCTATGGAGCTATCATGAGCTCTCTTCAGTCAACTTTCTTAGTCAATGATTATGAAGTTCTCTTTCTCTCAGACTGGCTGCACCAGAAGGTAAAAGAGGCCAAGCTAAAGTCATGTCTGGTGTTGGAATCTTTTATTTCCAGTACTATATTTAACTACCTTCTTCTGTATTGTCTCTTCTAATTATCTCATTACAACTGTCATCCAACTTATAAAGCAATTCACTTAAGTTCTTAGGTTGCATAATGACAGTTGGCTCAGATAAATATCCATATCACTGCACTCAAATGGAGAAAGAGCTGAAAGATACTGTGGTTTGGAAGTAGTTATACTCTCCTATCATCACATTTCTCCATTCTATTCAAATATCAATGACTTTTTTGACTAAAGAAGGCTGAAAACCTATTGTTCTTGATCCCATTTTCTCCTAGAAACACATTACAGCTTGCCCTTTCTCAGGTCTCCCTAAACCTGGGCAAAGCATTTGGGGAAAAAAAATAAGCCTGTCAAATTTTCTGTGCGGACAAAATGGAGAAATATAGGCTACATAATAATGTAGCTAGTGGATGTAAATTACCAGACACATATATAATCAGTTAAAGCTCAATGCCAACTGAACTTGGAGAAGGATAACTAATGGTAGTCTAGAAATCTCTGGAGCTTCATATCTTTTATGTAACATTTTTACAAGGACTTGGATTAAGGCATAGATTGCATGTTTATCAACTTTTCAAATGACACAAAGCTAGGAGAGATAGCAAACCCAATGGATGACAGAAGCTGGATCCAAAAAGTTCTCAGTAGGCTAAAACATTGAGCCAAATTTAATGAGATGAAATTTTATAAGAACAAATGCGAAGTTTATACTTAGCTTCAAACAATCAACATCACAAGTACAAGATGGGGAAGACATGACTAGTTGCAATTCTGAAAAAGATCATGGGGATTAAGTGGACTGTCTGTCACCTATGATTCAACAATATGATGTATTTCAATGCTTTAATACATCAGTAAATTAGTCATCCCCTTGATGTGGATACTTCTTTCAGTGGTACAGATCTCAACTCCATCCAGATCTGCTTATTTTATGGAATTCATTCCCACATTTTACTATAAATCCTCTATAGAGGATTCAAACAATGAGTTGGGAGCATTCCTGTAAGCCTTTTAATATTCATTTGGTAGCAGTACAACATTTGAATTGACCACTTGTTATCCTTTTCTTTTGTTAATTGATTGGTCCAATATATTTTAGAAATTCATTTCTTGGATATTATCTTTTAAGGCAGTTCCTATTCTCAAGTCATTATTGGTAATACACTGCAGACTACCAACCCCCATTACCACCTAAGCCGGAAGTGTCAAATATGAGGCCTATGGGCTGTATGTGGCCTACAACACTCAAGCATTGCTAATAAAATGAAAATTTAATTGGGAAATATTTAAGAAATAAATAAAAATAAAAAATATAAAAGCAACAATATCACATTTTAAAACTAATTCAACATGTAGCTTGCAGGGATTTTTACATGTGGATTAGTGGCCCTAATTTCTATTTGTTTGACACCACTGATCTAAGCCTTACCCTCCTTCCTTTTGAGTCATTCAAAGGGTGAATTTCTCAAAGATTGTGGTATGTGAGTGGTTCCCAATGGTTTTTTCTCCACCATCCTCTTTCAACAATGACAACAAAACATACTGTGAAACCCCAGAGTAATTTAATATACTTTTCATGGTATTCTATATTTATTTACTATTCAAGGTGCTGTTAAAGAATTTTAGTGTGAAGCACTGCAGTATAGAGTGATTTTCAGTCATTTAGCATAACTAGAAGAACATCAGTGTTAAAAAAGATGTTTTCCTGTTTCAGGGAGTAAACAATGATTGTTGAAGGTACAGCATAATTTTCCAAGTGCAATCTCCTTCATGTATTTCTTCCTATTTAACTCTGGGCTCAGTTCACTGTCCATTTGCATAGCCTTTCCAAAGAATATGAAATGTACTAACCCAATGGATTGTAAATCTAATTGCCTATCACAATCTGGACACTAAGCATTTCACTTGATTTCTTCCATGTAGACTCCTAACCTGATTTTTGTTTTGAATCATTGTGATTCTCATTAAGGAGGTTAGAATATTCCAGGGATTGATTCTATAGGATCAATTCCATCCAGAAACTGAAGGATCTTACTATCTATAGGGATTCCCTTGTCTTTTTGAACTCTACACCAGAATTCTCTATGATGGTGAGTAACAACTTGGGGATCATGTTTCCATTTCATGCTAACTTCATATTGATATTCAGAGAATTATTGTACAAAGTTATATATGCATTTGTGTCTATTAAAGAATCTTGTATGATTTTAACAAATCTGATCAGAAACAAGGATATATATCTATATATCTTGTATATCATGTATGTATATATATATGTATACCTTGTTGAAGGCAAAACTGAAAACCTCATTTTTTCTCCCTGTAACTAAATTAAATTTTTAATCAACAAACAAAAATGCAATAAGACCTTAAATTCTCTTTACCATTATGTATAGAGAATGCAACCCACTGTGTGACTGTGAAGATATCATCTGCTGTTGAAAATAATGTGCAAAGATCTATTGTTCCCATCATATTTTCATCAAGGATACTGTCAGTATATGTATAGACAATTCCAATAAATCTTTTTTAGATATGAAATGCTAAGCATATTTAGGTTACATCAGTAGTTTATTGATATCCTCTCAACTATCATTTTGGATGATAATGTCATCTGTGATTTTACAAAAGAAACTGTGATTTTTGGTCTTTATGTCTTTTAAATGTATTTTTATAATTGGTCTCCCAATGTTTTCCAAGTTATTTCACTGACAGCATAGATTTCCTCCATGTATAATTTGTCTGGTCCAGATATTCTCCCCAACTTCATCTTTTGTTCCATCTTAACTTCCTCATATAGAACATCAAGATCTTAGTTATTAGAGAACAGGTTGTTTTTTTCTGCTTTCATCAATGTTGAAAAGAATAGAAACATTGACAGATGCTTCATTTTTTCAGTACTTGTTTTATGTCCTACTTCCATCTTAACCTTTAAATACCTTTGGGATCATTCAACCCAGTTAAGCTTTCACATCAAGCTCTCCACAGACTTGCTTTTCCATCTATTGCTTCTTACCATTTTATGAGGCAATACATATCCAGATCATAGTCATCTATTATCCTGCTCTGTACAGTTTCACAAATAATTTTAAATCCTAGCCCAGTTGTACTTTGCTTTCATGCCTCTAGATATGACAAGAAGACCAAGAGACTAGTTGTGGGGGCTGCTTCAATACTACTTTGGCTTTCTTGTTGTGGAAATCACTCTATGTAAGTTAAATTTTGCCAGAAATTGTTGATAGTCAGTGTTTATATCTTTTGCTTTTTCCAGTTCCATTTTTGGGAGACTATTCATAGGTCATTTTTTATCCTCTCCACTAATTTGATGTGCTTTTGGCTCTTTTTAAAGAAATGAATGGTACAATTGCACACAAACAACTAATTTAGAAATCACACCTAGGTGTATTCAAGTATTTCCTGTCTGTTATTTAGCATAAATAAAAACCATTAGTTGTAATTTTTTTTATTAATTGCTTCATCCAGTACCTTCTGATTCTCTTTATGAAGAAGAAATTTTACTGCTCCTTTATCTTTTATAATTCTCTCTATTGAGATGGTCTTGGCTCCCTCTTCTTAGTAGATAACTGCCATCATTAGAGTTGAGGGAGGGGTCATGGTGAAAGTGAATGGGGAGGGCAGAGCCAAGATGGTGAATTAGAGGCAGCAACTCAGTCAAACTCTCCCAACATTCCTCTCTAAACAACTTTAAAATAATGCCTCAAATTGAATTTTGGAGAGGCAGAACTACAAAAAAAAGTCAGGGTGATACTTTTTCCTAACCCAAGATAACTTAGGAGATCAGTAGGAGAGGTCTGTGAAATTGGGAAGGGAGCCACCCCAAAGTTCAAGTGATGGCAGCACCAGCAGCAGACCTTAAAGGTAGCTGCAACAGTGGCAGCAGCCACAGCTGTGTCTGTAGCTCTCAGCCTGGAGATGGTAAGAGGATTGGACAAATGGTCAGAAAGAGATAATGGGGGGCTCTTTGCTGGCACTTTGAGCAGCTGGCACCAATTGACAACTCTGTGGCCCATATGCAGTTCTTTGTTGCAGTTCCAGGGCAGAGAGAAGCACTTGTGGTCAGTCACAGGGAACCAGGGGCCCTAATTGCAGCTCCAACATAGAGAGGGGCACTAGCACTTGCTACTGCAGAAGAATAGGGGACTGCATCACTAGAGCTTGCAGCTGTAAGGGAGCAGGGGCCATTCCTGGGTAAAGACCAGAGTACAGACCAGGAGAGTAGTGACCACACCCCTCCCCAGATCGCATCAACTTGGAAGCACCAAAAACTTGCAGATCCCCAGAACTAGCTCTGAAAACAATAGCACAAAAAAGCCCAAAAGTTTGGGACAGTTCATTCACAGCCCCAGTGAGCAAAGTCCAACTTTAATTTAAAGTTCAAAGTCCAGAAATAAGCTGGAAAATTAACAAACAACAAAAAAAGAATTTCACCATATGAAGCTACTAGGATGGCGGGGAAGACCAAGTTACAAATTCAGAAGACTACAGTGTGAAAACTATCAAAGCCTCAAAGAAAAATACTAATTTGGACATAAGCCCAGCAAGAATTTCTAGAGGAGTTAAGGAGATAAGAGTGGTAGAGGAACAATTGGGAAAAGAAATGAGAGTGATAAAAGAAAATTATGAAAAAAGAAACAACAGCTTAGTAAAAGAGGTACAAAAAATACTGAAGAAAATAACACTTTAAAAACCAGAGTTGGCTTTATGAAAGTAGTATTTATGTTACATAGTTCTGATGGCTCCTGAATCATCCATAAGCATTTTGCCTCTTTCATTTCTTAATCCCAAACCATATTTTTCAGAGTATTCCTTGCCATCTTCCCAATGTGATATGGAAACAAACAAAAAAAGCTAATGTGATTATAGGTTACCTTGAAATGGGTGTAATATCCTGAATTAAGGAGGTAATAATCCTTCTGAACTCCCATGGAATCAGACTGTATCTGTAATGTTGTATTCCTTTCTGGACATCAGAATTGGCCTAATGATAAAAAAGGCATAAAAATTCACTGAAGAAAAGAACTCGGGGCAGCTAGGTGGTGCAGTGAATAGAGCACCAGCCCTGGGGTGAGGAGGACCTGAGTCAAGTGTCAGGAGGACACTTGATGCTTATTAGCTGTGTGACCCTGGGCAAGTCACTTAACCCCATTGTCTAGCAAAAACAAAAAAAATAAACAAACAAAAAAAACAACAAACTCCTTAAAAAAAGTAGAATTGCCCAAATGGAAATAAAAAAGGTACAGAAGGTCACTGAAGAAAATAACTCCTTAAAAATTAGGATTGTGCTAGTAGAAACTAATGACTCCATGAGACATCAAGAAACAATAAAACAAAGTCAAAAGAATGAAAAAATAGAAGACAATGTGAAATACCTCATTGGAAAAACAACTGACCTAGAAAATAGATCCAAGAGAGATAACTTAAAAATTATTGGATTGGAGTACCATAATTAGAAAAAAGAGCCCAGACATCATATTTCAAGAAATTATCAAGGACAGCTGCCCCGTTAACTTTGATTCAGAGGGTAAAATAGTCATTGAAAGAATCCACTGATTACCTCCTGAAAAAGATCCCAAAATGAAAATTCCCACTGATGTCCAGGAGAAAATATTGCAAGCAGCCAGAAAGAAACAATTCAAATATTAGAATTTGAGGGGATGCCCATAAATTGGGGAAACAGAAGAAACGTCAAAAGATTTCATTATCTACTTTTCCCTTCCTGCCCTACAGGGCTTGGCTTGAGATGTGTGGGAGAATCTGGCCTCTCATTTGAGCACTGAAGACTCTACTTACTTTCTTTTTTTTTATTTTTTATGGTAATTTTTATTTTTTTTTTGTTTTCAACATTTACTTCCACAAGATTTTGAGTTCCAAATTTTCACCCCATCTCACCCCTCCCCCTGCCCCAAGATGTCATGCATTCTAAATACCCCTCCCCCTAGTCTGCCTTCCCTTATATCTCTCCCTCCCTTCTCTTATCCCCTTCCCCTTCAATTTTCCTGTAGGGCAGGATGGATTTCTGTACCCCATTTCCTGTATTTCTTATTTCCCAGTTGCATATGAAAACATTTTTTTTAAACATGTGTTTTTAAAACTTTGGGTTCCAAATTTTCTCCCTTCCTCCCTCCCCACCCCCTCATTGATAAGGCAAGCAACTAAATATAGGTTGTATATGTGCAGTTATGCAAAACACTTTCATAGTAGACATGATGTGAAGAACTAACTCTATTTCCCTTAATCCTATCCTGCCCCCCCATTTATTTTATTCTTTCTTTTGACCCTGTCCCTCCTCAGAAGTATTTGCTTCTGATTATTCCCTTTCCCAATCTGCCCTCCTCTCTATCATTCCCCTACTCTCTTATCCCCTTCCCCCCCTATTTTCCTGTACAGTAAGACAGATTTCTATACCCAATTGAGTGTGTATGTTATTCCCTCCTTAAGTCAAATCCTATGAGAATAAGATTCACTCATTCCCTCTCACCTTCCCCCATTTCCCCTCCACTGTAAGAGCCTTTTCTTTTCTGTTTTTTTTTGTGGGATAATTTACCCCATTCTACCTCTCCGTTTCTCCTTCTCCTAGTGTATTCCTCTCTCACCCCTTAATTTTATTCTCCAGATATGACCCCTTCATTTTCAACTCACCCTGTGCTCTTTATCTATTTATATCTATACTTGCATACATATAATTTTTTCCCCTTCAACTACCCTAATACTGACAAAGGTCTCATGAGTTACAAATATCTTTCCATGCAGGAATGTAAACAGCTCAACCTTAATAAGTGTCTTATGATTTTCTCTTTCCTGTTTACCTCTTCATGTTCCACTCGAGTCTTGTATTTGAAAATCAAATTTTCTATTCAACTCTGGTCTTTTCATCAAGAATGCTTGAAAGTCCTCTATTTCACTGAATGACCATTTTTTCCCCTGCAGGATTATACTCAGTTTTGCTGGGTAGGTGATTCTTGGTTGTAATCCTATCTCCTTTGGTCTCTGGAATATTGTATTCCATGCCCTGTGGTCCCTTAATGTAGAAGCAGCTAAATCTTGTGTTATCCTGATTGTGTTTCCACAACACTTGAATTGTTTCTTTCTGGCTGCTTGTAATATTTTCTCCTTGACCTGGGAACTCTTGAATTCGGCTACAACATTCCTAGGAGTTTTCCTTTGGGGATCTCTTTCAGGCAGTGATCAGTGGATTCTTTCAATTTCTATTTTGCCCTCTGGTTCTAAAACATCAGGACAGTTTTCCTGGATAATTTCTTGAAAGATGATGTCTAGGCTCTTTTTTTGATCATGGCTTTCAGATAGTCCAATAATTTTTAAATTCTCTCTCTTGGATCTATTTTCCAGGTCAGTTGTTTTTCCAATGAGATATTTCACATTGTCTTCTAATTTTTCATTCTTTTGGATTTGTTTTACAGTGTCTTGATTTCTCACAAAGTCACTAGCTTCCAATTGCTCTATTCTAATTTTTAAGGAAATATTTTCTTCAGTAATCTTTTGGACTTGCTTTTCCATTTGGCCAATTTTGCTTTTTAGGGCATTCTTCTCCTCATTGGTTTTTTGGACCTCTTTTGCCATTTGGGTTAGGCTATTTTTTAAGGTGTTATTTTCTTCAGTATTTTTTTGGGGTCTCTTTTAGCAAGCTGTTGACTTATTTTTCATGATTTTCTTGCATTACTCTCAGTTTTTCCTCTACTTCTCTTACCTGATTCTCAAAATCCCTTTTGAGCTCTTCCAGGGCCTGGGACTAATTCATATTTTTCTTGGAGGCTTTGGATGTAGGAGCTTTGGCTTTGTTGTCTTCTTCTGGTTGTATGCTTTGATGTTCTTTGTCACCAAAGTAAGGTAATATAGTCTGACTCTTTTTGTGCTGCTTACTCATGATCTTGGCCAATTACTTGAGTTTTAAACTCTTTGTTAAGGTGAAAGTCTGCTTCCAATGTGAAGAGTGTACTGTCCCAAGCTTCTGGGGTTTGTACAGCTGTTTTCAGAGATACTTCTAGGGACCTGTAAATTTTCCATTCTTCTAAAGTGGTATGATAAAGGGCGAGGCATTTCCTCTCCACTGCCACAACTAGCTCCACCACACCAGCGTTCCTCCTCGCCCCAGGACCGCCCCTCAGAACTGTGACCCAGATCCAAGAACTGGTAAAGCAAGAGATTCCTGTCTCAGCACTGGCAAAGAGATCCCTGCAATCCCCCTCTTATCAGCCACTTGGTTCCCCCTAAGTCTGTGGGCCGGAAGCTCAGGAAAAAGCCGCTGCCCCAGAGGCAGCGCTCAAGACTTGAGGCTGAGACTTAGCTCCTCTCTCACCACAGTCACAGACTTTTCTCACTGACCTTCCACAATGTCTTTGGCGTTCAGGGGTTGAGAAGTCTGAAAACTGCCACAGCTGCCCGCGATTCAGTCCTCTGAGGTCCGCTCCTGGGTCGCTGTGGCCTGCGCACCCACACCAAACTGAGCTCCTCTCCCCGCCCGGTGCGATATACCTTTCTGATCAACCATCCAGGCTGACTTTGGCTGGAAATTTGTTTCACTCTGTCTTTTTGTGGGTTCCGCTGCTTTACAATTTGTTTAGAGCCATTTTTTTAGGTATTTGGCAGGCTTGGGAGAGAGCTCAAGACAGTCACTGCTGTCCCTCCGCCATCTTGGCTCCACCCTTACTTTCTATTGAGTCTCAGCTCACCATCTTCATTTGAACTGGACATCCATAGGCATCTCAAAATCAACATGTGCAAAACAAAACTTTTATCTCTCCTCCTCAAATCCTCCCCTCTTCTAAACTTCTCTATTTCTGTCAGAGGTACCACCATCTTTCCAATCTCCTAAGTTTGCAACCTCTGTGTCACCCTTGTCATCTCCTTTACTGACCCCACATATTCACTCAGTTGTCAGGGGTTGTAATTTCTACCTCTGCAATATCTCTTACTTCAGCCTCCTTTTCTCCATTCCCATTGTTGCTATTCAGATTCAAGTCTTCTTCACCTATTGCTTTGATTACAGGTATTACAATAGATTCCTAAATGGTCTCCCAGCTTCAAGACTCTCCTTATGCCAATATATCCTCCCATATAGCTGCTGAAGTGATTTTCCTAAAATTTAAGTCTGACTATATCACCCTTGTAATTGATAAACTCCAGAGGCTCTCTATTACTTGTAGGGTCATATATAAATTGCTCTTTGGTATATAAAGTCTTTCATGACCTAATTCCAATCTATGCTTTCAATACTATTACACATTCTTCTTCACACATACTCTACATTACAACCAACCTGGGCTTCTTACTGTTCCTTATGTAGGACATTTCATTTTCTATCTCTGTGACTGCACTAGCTGTCTCTTTCCATCCCATCCCCATGCCCAAAATGCATTTCTTTTCCACTTTAATATCTTAGAATCTCTAGATTCCTCCAAGACTCAGGTCATGTCCTCGATGCCTTTTCAGATCTATCCCCCAACGCTAGCTCCCAAAAATTACCTTGTATTTATTTTGTATGTGTATATGTTGTCTCTCCCACATTCCCAAAGCATATCATAGTGCCTGAAATATAGTAGATACATAATAAATGCTTATTGACCGATTAAAACCTTATTTAAAAGAAATTAAATCAGTTAAGGGGAGGGTAGCATCCATATTATGAAGGTGTAGTCACATAAAGCAATCCAGGAGCCAGAGAAGATAGCACAGTGGAATGCATTTGGGTAAATATTAATATCACAGTGTTTGGCACACAGTAAGGACTTAATAAATGTTTGTTGAATAAATGAATGAATGAATGAATGGAATCAGAACAAGAAGCAGTTTGGTCATCTAAATATGCTACAGATGATCTGGAAAAAGAAGAAAAACAGAAGAATTTGGAAAACATACAAGCTTAACACAGAGACGTGTAGTAGTAGTGATGGGAGACTCTTCAGACATGCACTGCAGCTCTCTTTCTTCCAAAAACAAAGCAGCTAATCAGCTCTTAACTTGCCCTAATAATAATTTCATCCTTCTGAAGTCATCAAAAAGAGGAAATTTTATTCTGGATCTAATTCTTACCAATAGTGAGGAAATGGTTTCTACTGTGACTATGATGGTGATCTTCAGTGGAAATGAGTATTTCCTCTTAGAGTTTGTCACTAAGGTAAAGAGGAAAATCAAACCTACTTTGTCTTAACATATCTAGTTTTTAGGAGAGCAGACTTCTAAGGGTTCCAAGAAAATATAGTAGAGTCCCATGAACTGGAATTCTACAAAGGAAAGCAGTTTAAAAGGCATAGAAAATTCTAAAGAATGTGGAGGAAAGAAGTCTGAAGAGATGGATTTGATGTGCAGGGAACTTAGCAACTAACTTAGAATATATATGTTAGAAGACTTAAGTTCATAGTCCACTTCTGATAATTGCTAACTATTTGAGTTTAAGCAAGTTACTTAATCTCCTTGGGTGATTCTGAGTTTCTGCCTGCCATTCCATTCAGTGATCAAATGCCCCAAATTAGCGTAAAATGGAAGATGTGAATTTTCTGTTTCCTCAATAGGTCTCAGTTCCCATGTGCCTCTCATAGTTTGGATATCTTGCCTTACTAAGTATGATTCTAGAAATTTTTGTCATACTCACAGATCATCTATTTATTCTGATTAGATTAGTGGAATTAATTAAAGGAACAGTCTTTGTTCATCTTCATAGCCCTCCTGGCCAGCTAAAACTTTTCTTTCTGGGGCAGCTAGGTGGTACAGTGGATGGAGCAACAGCCCTGGAGTCAAGAGGACCTGAGTTCAAATCCAGCCTCAGACACATAACACTTACTAACTGTGTGACCCTAGGCAAGTCACTTAACCTCAATTGCCTCACAAATGAACAAATACAAAAACTTTTTCTGATTTGTTTTTTTTTTCTTCTTTTTCTTTATGGTAAAGAATGGAAGAAGGAACAGTTCCAGGGTGGTGTGTTCATCCTCTCTTACTATAATCACTGTTATGTATAGAACTGTTTTAAAGGGGTTGGGGAGGGAAGGAAAGAAATAAAATGTCTGTAGTATCTACTATGTGCCAGGCACAGTGTTAAGCATTTTATAAAATAATCTCTTTTGATTTTCACATTAAACTGGAAGGGATGAAGGGAAATAATTACACTAATGAACTGTTGGAGGAGTAGTGAACTGGTCCAACCATTCTAGAGAACAATTTAGAATTATGCTGAGAGAGCTATAAAACTATACATGCCCTTTGACTCAGCAGAACCAGGTCTGTACCCCAAAGAGATCAAAGAAAAAAAATGACCTATATGCACAGAATATTTAAAGCAGTTCTTTTTGTAGTGGCTAAGAATTAGAATTTGCGGAGATGCCCATCAACTGAGGAATGGCCAAATAATCTGTGGCATATGGTTGTGATATAGGATACTATTATGCTGTAAGAAATGATGAGGGGAATGGTTCAAAAAAAACCTGGAAAGACGTACATAAACAGATAGAAAGTGAAATGAACAGAACCAGGAGGACATTGTACACAGTAACAGCAATACTGTACCATGAAGAACTGTGAATGACTTGGCTATTCTCAGTATTACAATGATCCAAGACAATCCCAAAAAACTCATGATGAAATATGCTATTCACATTTTTCAAAAGAATGAATCAAAACTCTTTATAGACATGTGAAATAATGCTCTAAATAACTATTGATTAGAAAGAGGAACTTTGGAAATAACTTTGAGGTGCCACTTCATACCTATCAGAAATGACAATGCTGGAGAGGATGCAGGAAAATAAGTACATTAATGAACTGTTGGTGAAGTGGTGAACTGGTCCAGCAATTCTAGACAACAACTTAGAACTATGTCCAGGGAGCCATGTAACTGTACGTGCCTTTAATTTAGCAATATGACTACTAGGTCTGTACCCCAAGGAGATCAAAGAAGTATAGGGACCTATATGTACAAAGATATTTGTAGCATCCCTTTTTGTGGTGGCAAAGAATTGGAATTTGAAGAGATGCTTATCAGTTGGAAAATGGCAGAATAGGTTGTGGTATACAATTGTGGAATATTATTGTGGCATAAGAAATGATTAGGGAGGTGGTTCCAGGAAAAAAAAAACATGAGAAGATCTATATGAACTGATGCAAAGTGAAGTGAGAAAACATGGGAGATCATCATGCACAGTAAACAGTAATGTTGTAATGATGATCAACTATAAAAGCGAAAGACTTGACTACTCTGATCAATACAGTGATCCAAGTCAATTCCAAAGGACTCATGATGAGAAAATGCTATCCACCTCCACAGAGAAAACTGTGAAAATTAACATATAATTTTCTCACTTTATTTTTTTAATTTGCTTTATGGCTAATGAGGAAATATGTTTTGCATGATTTCAGATATATACTTGATATCATAGTGCTTGATTCCTCAGTGGATGGGGAAAAGGTAGAAGGGAGGGAAAGATTCTGTAACTCAAAATTTAACAAAAGAAAGAATGTTAAAATTTAAAAAAAGACTGGAAGAACAATTGAATGATAAAAAGATGGAAAAAAAGAAAGAATAAAGATCTATGACTGGGCTATGGACAAGGGACTTAAGAGCAGGGCAGAGCAGCAGAAGCAGATTGTATCAAACATGGAACACTGATGCTGGGCAAACTCCTCCTTACTCATTACCCTCTTATTCTTTATTAAAAGGTGATGGAAGTAGAGAGAGGAAAATATATAGGAAAATAGGATAGAGGGAAATATACAATAAGCAATCACAACTATGAATGGGAATGGAATGAATTTACCCATGAACTGGAAGAAGATAGAGGAATTAGAAAGCAGAATTCAACAATATGTTGCTTAGAAGAAACACACTTGAAACATAAATATTCACACAAAATTAAAGTAATGGTGTGGAGCAAAATCATTTGTGGTTCATATGAGCTCAAAAAAGCAGGAAGGAGCAATCATGATCTCAAACAAGACAATAGCAAACATAGATGATTAAAAGAAATAAACAGAGAAACACTATTCTGAAAGGTACCAAGGTCAGATGGTATACTATTAGTATTTAGCATATATGTACAGAATGACAGCACCTAAATACTTAAAGAAAAGTTAAATCATATATTGGGAAAGAAGATGGTAAAACTATTATAGTAGTAGATTTTAATTTGCCTTTAATGGCCTTTCAGACCTAGGCAAAACTAACAAAAAAAGATTAAAAAAAAAAGAAAATGAAGGACTTGAACAGAATTTTTAGCAAAGTTAGATATGCTAGACCTCTAGAGATTACTGAATTGAAATAGCCTTCTTATCTGTTCATAGCACCTTTGTAAAAATTGGCTATGTATTAGGGAATAAAAACCTTACAAACAAATGTCAAAATGTAGAAATATTAAAAGCATCTTTTGAAGACTATAATCCAAGAAGTTATATTCATTAAAGGGCTAATTGGAGTCCAAATAACTTAATCTTAAAGAATCAATGGGTCCAAGAACAAATCAAAGAAATAATTGATAATTTCATCAGAGATAATGACAACAGTGAGGCAACACATAGAAGTTTTGGGCTGCAGCCAAAGAAGTACTTAGGAGAAAAACTTAATCCCTAAAAACTTTAATCAATAAAAAGAAAAATAACAGATCACTTGTTGGGCATGCTACTAAAAATAAATGCCTAGAGAAGCAACAAATTTTGAAACCCAATTAAACCCCAAAATTGAAGTTCTGAAAATCAAAGGTGAGATTAACAAAATTAAAAGCAAAAGAAAAATTGAATTAGCAAATAAAACTAGGAGCTGGTTTTTTTCTTGAAGGGGGAAGCAATATTAAAATAGACAATCCATTAGATAATTGGATTTAAAAAAGAAAGAAAACCAAATTACTGGTGTCAAAATGAAAATAATTCACAACAATAAATAAATTATTAGAAACCATTTATCCAATTATATTCAATAAAACTGAAAAACTAAATAAATGGATAAATATTTACAAAAATATATAAAATGCCCATTTTACCAGGATAATGAATAGAGAATTTAAATAACCCAATCTCAGAAAAAAAAATTGAACAAACTACAAATGGGCTTTTAAAGAAAAACAAATCCCAGTACCATATAGATTTATAAACAAGTTCTACTGCATCTGAAAAAACAATTAATTCCAATATTGCATTAGCTGTTTGGGAAACATAGGAAAAGAAAGAGAACCACCAAATGCCTTCTCTGCCACAAACAACATCTTGTTATCTAAATCAAGGAGAGTTAAAACAGAAAAAGAAAATTATAAATCAATATTCCTAATTAATCTTGATGCAAAAATTTTAAGTGAAATATTAGCATGGACACTAAATGAACATATCACAAAAGTTATACTGAGTCAAACAGGGTTAAGTGACTTGCCCAGGATCACTCAGCTAGTAAGTGTCTGAGGCCAGATTTGAACTCAAGAAGATGAATCTTCCTGACTTCAGGCCCACCACTCTTTTCACTGTGCCACCTACGTGCCCTCTACCCTGTTGCCATGTTGGATTTATGACAAGAATGCAGGTTTGGTGCTGTATTCAAAAAATTGCCAACATAATAGACTATATTAATAACAAGAAACACAAAAATCACATAATTCAGAAAAAGCCTTTGACAATATATGACATCCATTCCTGTTGAAACATTAAAAAATGTAGGAATAAATGGATGTTTCCTCAATATGATGAGTAGTATGTATCTAAAATCAAGAGCTAAGATTGAATATAATAACAATAAACAAGAGGCCTTTACAATAAGATCAGGGATAAAGCATAGACGTCCATTAGCACCACTACTATTATATATACTACATATCAGTAGTTATCAAACCTATGTGGTTTTTGTTTTTGTTTTTTAAAAAAAGTGGATCATTGGAACAGATTAGCTTCACAAAGCAGAGAAACAAACGAACGTGCTGTCTTAATGTTTGATAAACCTAAGGACCCAAGCTAATAATTTAAGAATTCATTTTAATAAATTGCTGGGAAACTAGAAAGCAGCCTGGAATAGGTATAGATAAACATCTCACACCTTATATTAAGATAAACTGCAATGATGGTGTTAGGGATGTAGGAGAGAAAATTAATTTTGTTCATTAAAGAAGATCAAATGAAATTTAGAACCACTAATATTGGCTTCCAATCTTTCCACATTCATGGTTTAAAAATCTTTTGTTCTGACTAATATGGAATTATGTTTTACATGATTGCACATATATAACCTATATCAAATAGCTTACTGTTTTAGAAAGGGGGGGAGGGAGGAAGGGAGGGAGAAAATTCAGAAAACAAGCTTTCTGAAAAATGAATGTTAAAAATTGTCTTTATGCGTAATCGGAAAAAAGTAAAATACTATTAAAAAATCTTTTGTTCCTTCATTTCCATGCCTTACCTCCTCAACTCTGGCATTGGTGAATTGAATATGGAGTCATAGTACCTAGGGTGAAATTAAAGTTCTGCCATATACTAGCTGTGTGTCTTTGGGCAACCCACTTAACTTCTTGAGGTCTCAGTTTCTTCATCTGTAACATGAGGAGGTTGGATAAGATCATCTCTGCAGCCTCTTTCTACTCTTGATTTATCATGCTAGTTATATACCATGAAATCAGGTGCAAAGAAGGAAGGATTTTGATCTCATTATATCCCCCACCACTCTAGTCACTCTCTAATTTCTCCATGTCTTTCTCAAAGTCTGATACCTGACCTGTGTGGGAATATCAGAGGGGAGACCATAACCTTCCTCACCTAAGCCAAGCTTCAGTGCCTCTAGTAGAGACAGGATCATGGGTTAGAGGGATTGTGGGGTTGTTTCAGGTAATGTGACTTTCTCTGACTTTTCAGTTCTTGTGACATGAGAAAAAAGAGAAACTCCTTAATATGGCATTCAAGACTTTCCACAGTCTAGATCCATTCGCTAACCTATGCAGACCTGCTTCTGTAAGCTTGTCTCCATCAATATATCATCTTCATTCCTGCCTTTGCTTAAACTCTTCCATTTAGCATATATGTGTATATATATACATATACATATACACATGTATATATACATATATGTATAAATGTGTGTATATGTATGTGTGTATATATACATATATATGTATATCATGCACATACAGAATTGTTTACATGCTGTCTCCTCCATTAGGCTATGAGCTCTTTGAAGAAATAAACTATAGTTTGGTTTTTTATTTGTGTCCCCAACACTCAACACAGGGCCCAGTATGTAATAATTAACAAATACAGTTGCTAGTCCTGGAGTTAGGAGACCTGAAGTCAAATCCAGCTTCAGACATTTAATAGGTGCAAATAACTGAACCTCTTTTGTGTCAGTTTCCTCATCTGTAAAATGGGGATAATAGCAGCACTTACATGCCAGGGTTGTCTTGTGAGACTCAAATGTGATAATTATTGCAAATCACTAAGCATAGCGCTAAGTGATACTTGGTGGCACAGTATATGGAATGCCAGGCCTGGAATCAGAAAGATCCATACTCCTGAGTTCATATCTGACTGCAGACACTAACTAGATGTGTGACCCTGGGCAAGTCACTTAAACCTGTTTGCCTCAGTTTCCTCATCTGTAAAATAAACTAGAGAAGGAAATGGCAAACCATTCCAGTATCTTTGCCAAGAAAAGCCCAAATGGGGTCACAAGAGTTGGATATAACTGAAATGACTGAACAGCAACAAAAATATGGTGCATAGAACATAGTAAGTTCTACATAAATGTTAGCTATTATTATTAATTATTAATATCATCATTAGCTAGGTGGCAGAATAGATAGAGTGCAAGACTTGGAGTCCAGTTCAAATCCTGCCTCAGACTCTTATTAACTGTGTGACCCTGGGCAAGTCACTGAACCTCTGTCTGTCATCCAAAAAATAAAGATAATATAACCTAGCTATTAGGGTTATTGTGAGAATTAAATGATATGATATCTCCAAAGCCTTTTGCAAACCTTAAAATACTATATAAATATTAATGATGGTGATGATGATGATGATGATGATGATAGTTCTCCCTACCTGTAAGGACTTTGCACTTCTATCTAGTTATGCAAATCCCACTTCAAGTCCCTCCTCAGATCTCATCTATGCTTGGGATCCTGATCATTCTAGCCCAAATTAATCTTCCCATTCTCTGCATTCCCAAGGCATGTAATCTCTCTGTGTGAAATTGTGAATGATGCAAGAGCTCATCCATATGAGTACTTCCTCCATAGTGCAGATTGCAAGTTTTCTACACTTTTTCAACCTGGGAGGTTATTGTCCAGCTTTTGGAAACTCCTTCATAGAGATTCTAGCAAGAAGCTTTCCTGTAGAGATTTTAAGTCTTAATATTTTATGGGTATTGTTTGTCATACTTTGCTTTCAAAACATGACTGGCCTCATTTTCTAGTCAGACATATCCTTAATAAGAATCAAATGAAATAATATTTTAAAGGCCTTAGCACAGTGCCTAGCACATAGTATTACTTAATAAATATTTCCTTCTTCCCTCCCTTCCTCCTTTCCTCCTTCCCTTCCTTATTCCTTCTCTTCATCTCTGTCTCCTATTCTCCCTTCCTTCCTTCCTTCCTACCTCCTTCCCTCCTTCTTTCCTTCCTTCTTCCTTCCTTTTTCTTTCGTTCCTTCCTTCTGCCACTTCTCATTTGCATATCATAATTTAATATGCTTCAGCTCCCAGATTTCCTTTGCCCTTTGGGTCACTTGTAATTTTCATTCTTCTGAGATAGTAATAGCCCATAATTGTAGCTGTATCAAATCACTAGGAGAAAATGTGTTTAAAAAAATTAGGCTTGGTGGGAAGCAGATGATTTGGGATCATTGAAGGTGCTGTTCCATTTCTAAAATTTGACCTAGGCTGATCATCCCCTATTTAGCTCTGAGTCTGAGGATGCCTGGGATTTAATCTATACTCTGCCTCTGCCTTGTATCCCTAGCTTCCTTCAAAACACATTTCAAGTGCCACTGCCTACTTGAGACTTTTCCTGATTCCCTAGTTATTAGAACTCTCTCCTCATTGAAATTGCTTTGTATTTATTTATTTATGCACACAATAAAAATAATAGCAGGCATTTATACAGTACTTTAAGGTTTGCAAAGCACTTTACATATGTTTTGATCCTCACAAAAGCCCACTGTGGAAGATACTATTATTATCTACATTTTATAGATGAGGAAATTAGGATGAGAGAAATTAATTTATTTGCCCAGGGTCACAGCTAAGTGTTTGGATCAGGATTATAATTCAGGTCTTTCTGGCTCCAATACCAGTATTCAATCTACTATCCCACTTGCTGCCAAAAATGGCAGGGATAGGGACTCAATCTATGATTTAGTTGGTATAGGGAGCTCCCTAGTGATGAACTCCCTCTGCAATTGCTGATCAGCATCTTCTCTGCAATACTGTGTGTAGTCTCAGAGTTGCCTAAAACATGGAGCAGTTAAGTGATTTTCCCAGGGTTTCCCATGTTTTTTTTTTTTAATAGTTCAAGCATGTAGTAGATTTTTACTAAGCATAGCTTTGATTTCAAGTATTCCATCCCCATTTCTATAAAACTTTCAGTTAAAAACAATTATACAAGAACAAATACAAAAAATTGTTAAAATTGGAAAACAAACCCATACAGCAAGTATGTATCAAAGGCAGACTTGAACCCATGTCTTCTATGCTGCTATGCCTATCTATAAATAGATATAAGCTCCCTGAGTGGAAAGAGTTTTTCAATTTTGTCTTTATATCCACCAGACCTAGCATATTGCCAAGCATACAATAAACATTTAGAAATGCTTGTTGATTGATTAATCTCATATTCCTATAGCATAATGTAATATAATATTATACTATACTATACTATGATATAATACAACACAATACAACACAACACAAAATAATAGAATTTCCTAAAGGGCAGGGATTCCTTCATTTATTTTCTTAGTATCTCTACCCTATAGCAGTACATTGTATAATAGGAACTTAATACACATTTATCAGATTGCATTAGATAATTGTTAAATATTGTCTGTTGTTCACTTCCACTTCATATGTATGTATGTAAGCCCTGTCTTTCTAATTAGAAGATAACGAGGGTATCTCATAGTTTAAGTCCCCTCCCAGACCTGAGCTCATAATGAACATTCAGTATTTGGGTGGTGATTGCTTGATCCTCTGATATAAAACCTCTTATTCCCAAACATCAACCTCTCCCCAGCTTGTGAGAAGTTATAGACAGAAGGCCAGGGGATCAGCAATATCCAATGGTCCCTTGTCTGGTTTCTTCTTGGTAAACTCAGAAGCTTTATAGGCCTCTCCACTTTGCCTCCTCACTGTCGAGCTTTACTTATTGAAAATGTTTATCTCTGGACATTTCCACAGCCAGAATCTAACTTGGCGGCCTTCATGGAAACTTTTAGACATTTGATCAGAATCAGGGCAAGCTTCTGGGAGTAGCCTGCCAGTTCAAAAGTCAGAAAAAAAGTATTTTCTTAGCAGCAATAGTCACTTTCCTAAAAGAAAATCAGGCATCAATCAGGTTCTCAAATTCAGGGTGAATTAATATGAAAAGTTGGAGAACAGGAGACACTCTAAAGCTGTTCTCTGTGCATACAACTTCTTGTTTTCTTGGCTTTTTTATTCCAGCATGTCATTCTTCACTTCAGGTTTTCCCCTCCTGTGCTCCAATAAATTCTCTTAAGAGAATGTAGTTTTAGAATCCCGCTATTAGGCATAGCTAAAGCAGGCACCGACATTGGGCAAGGAGCATTGGATTCATGGTCAAAGGACTTTTGGGCACAGTATCAGCTCTAACTTGGGTGGTTGGGCCACCCTTGGTCAGCTCCCTATCTAATAGGCAGGGTACACTCTCTGCTCCACCTGCCTTTTTTACACAAGGATCACTCATTGCATTTGTACAAAGGTAGAAGTGACAATGCTGGTTTGGTTTTTTTGTTGTTTTATTTTTCTTAAAACCCTCAAGCCCTGTTGGGTTTGAATCTCAGTTCCCTCATATAATATCTCTGAGATATTGAAAAAGGTTCTTTTGCCTCCCCAAAACTCAGTTTGCTTCTCTGCAAATTTAGAGCTTGGACTAGATGATTTCTAATGTCCCTTCCAGTTCTAAATCTATCATTTCATGATCTATACAAACTGTTGTAGTCTGGTTGGCCTGGTGCAGTTGTATTTATAGGTCATTTCAAGAGCCCTTGTGGTTCATGAGGGTGGATTATTCCTCTCAGTCTTCTGGTTTCCCACTGGACCTGTACAATCTGGAAAATTACATCAAAGGCTAGAGAGGCAATATATGCAACTACAAAATGACAGGAGTGGTGTCAATGGTTGTGTTGAGTGAGGCTCTTTATAAGGACAGACCAGTACTGGTTGGTGGTCTGGAGATACACCAGACCATCATATGGTCCACCATGAAAGACAGCTTTGGATGACAGTCTTTGCATGTGGCAATGGGCTCCCTAGTTCTCTATTGGTAGTTGATTAGAAGCTCAGGATGCTAGAGAAACTGGGAAGAACCTTGCCAGATCTCAACTGGAGGATAAATGGAGAAGGTAAAGCCAGTTGCTGAATGGGGATTCTGGGAGAGAAGAATGAGACATCTCTTAACTCTGGCCCCTCTGATGAATTTCCTATGAGCCAAACAGACTATGAAAAGTCTATGTTTCTACTATTCTATGACTATGACACTGTTTAGGGGTGAGGTGGGGAAGGGCGATTCTATTCTGTCAATGTCTTCTGAGAGACATAGTTTGCTTGGGAAGAGTAAATGTATAAATTCAACTATTAACTGCAGTAGCTACTGCTGACACAAAAGAAGATGCCTTTTTCCTCACCAGGAGCAGTGATTTGGGGATGCTGAATACTGTATTTATTATCTTTCTATTTCATACATTAAAAACATGCTAAACCATAATGAAAGTGTATTTCCTTGTAGGTCACAGGGAGTGGAGCAGAGGATAAAGACCAGAATTGGAAATGAGACCTGAGTTAATAGCAGGGGTATGCTGGAGCCAGTTCCAAATACTTCCAAGAGCCAATTATTAAACTTTAAATGTGAGCATCTGCACCTTGGAAATTGGCAAATTCTATAAATAGGGCCTGATTTGGATTAGAAGATTTGGTGTTAAAAGACCTAGTTCAAATAACAATTAATTTAATTTAGTTATCTAGGTGACCTTGAAGAAGTTGCTTACCCTTTCTGAGCCTCAGTTTTCTCATTTGTAAAATGAGGAGCTTGGACTAATAATAATAGCTAACATTTATATATTTCTTATTATGTGCCAGGTACTATGCTAAGTGCTTTACAGTTACTATCTCATTTCATTCTTACAACAACCCTGGGTGGTAAGTGCTATTATTATCATCCCCATTTTACATATGAGGAACTGAGACCAACAGAGGTTAAGTGACTTGCTTAGGGTCATACAACTAGTTAGTCTCTGAGGTCATATTTGAATTCAGGTCTTCCAGGCTCCAGCTCTGGTACTCTGTCCACTGCACCACCTAGCTGCCTAGGTTATTTATAAGGTCTCTTATAATTAAAAACCAAAAACCAGAACTGACCCATCTACTTCACCTGTCTAGTTTGAAGATCAAATAAGATAGCTCATGTTGTAGAACTTTAAAAACGGTAAGACACTGTACAACTATAATTAGTATAATAATAATATAACATAAAAATATCAGCATAATAACAATAATACCAGTATGAGTTCAATTCAACTCAACAAATGTTTATTAGTGCTTAATATGTAATTGTGTTAAGTGCTAGGGATACAAAGGCAAAAAAAAAAGTCTCTGCCTTCAAGGTGCTTACTTTCTACTGCAGTGATACAATGTGTACAAGCATAAGGAATACAAAGTAGGTGATACTATACTTATACAAAGTAATACAAAGTAGCTTCAAGGATGGGGAAACTGCTAACAAATTAGTGGGGGTGGGGAGGTGAGGAGATCTGGAAAGGCTTCATGCAGTAAAGCTGAGAGGATTCTATGGACACTGTTCACTTCCCTCATTATTATTGCTAAGGAACTGAATCCTAGGGAGGTGATGAGTTTTCATGATTAGAACCAGGACTAAAACTGAAATCCCCTGACCCCCAGTTCAATGCTTCTTGCACTATCATTATCACAAACTACACAAAATAACAACAGTTTTGGCACTAATTCCTACTTCTGTTACAAGGAAAAATGCTCTTTCATACTGCATTAGAAACCCCTCCAAAGGTTTAGCATATGGTAGGGGTAAAGGTGCAATGCTTGGAGAGGGACTTTTGGAAGAGACTGGATTTTAAAAGCCCTAATATCCATGCAGAGAATTGGTGAATCTGACTGTGCTCAGCATGAGGGTTTCCTGACTCCCAAAGTTGGACATTCATCATGAAATAGATTTCAGACTTTTCCCAGAATCCTCTGAGGCACTGAAGAAATCCTCTAATAGAGTTCTTTGTCCATCTCTGGCCTCCATGTTTTAATTAAATAGAGGGTGGAAAAGCTGGAGAACATTCAGGAAAGAGCTAGCAAACCATGAAAAGGAGGAGAAATAGGTTCATATCATTCTCCAATTGAATTCAAAACAGATTTTTTTTCATGATTCATTTTTGTATTTTACGGGCTCTCCCAGACTTGAAATCCTGTGGGTAATGGGTACAACTGTGACTTGCAACTGTAGCTAAGATCAAGAAGCATCATCCTTTCCTCATCTTTATATATATATATATATACATCAGGTAACGAAGGGGAACAGAATCCCCAACATTCATAATTTCTATTGACAAAGATCCACTTTGTATCTGCTGTTTTGCCTCATTTCAACTCCATGGAATAAGATGCCCTTCCCAGGATAAGCTCATTTCTTAAACTCACCACCATTCTGGCTAACTCAAACTCTGATTGACATCATTTTCCTTAGCCTCCTCCTCTGAGTGGAGTTCTGCAGGGTGGAGTGTCAAACTCCTCACAGTGCCTTCCTTTATAGAGGGCAGAGATTGAACTCTCCACTCACTCCACTGCTCTGCCTACTTTCAACTCCGTTAAACAAGATTGGCCCCACCTTGGGTATTGCCTAATCTCCCTCCCTCCTCTTCTGCCTCCTTTTGTGTGTTGTGTCCCTGCCTTTAGATTTTAACCTCCTTAAGAGCAAGGACAGTCTTTTTTATTAATGGTATCCCTAGTAGCATGGCCTGGTACATAGTAGGTGCTTAATAAATGTTTATTGGATTGGATTGAATTGGTTTGAGTTGGGTGTCTATTGACCAGATGGACCTTAACAAAGTTGGGAAATCACTGAATTTTCCTTCCAGGGACACACATCTTATCTTTCTTTCCTTCTCTCCCTCAGTTAGGTGGTGTAGTGCATAGAGCACTGGGCAAGTGGTTAGGAAGACTCAAGTTGTTATCTGGCTATCTATGTGACCCTGGGCAAGCCACATAACTGCTGTTTGCCTCAGTGGGGATAATAATAGTACCTACCTCACAGAGGTGTTGTGAGAATCAAATGAGATAATATTTGTAAATCTCTTAGCAAAGTACCTGGCATGTATTAGGCAGTTAATAGATATTTGGTCTATTTCTTTCCTCCCCTTCCTCTTCTCTTTGAGTGATACATCCCTTGGCTCCATATCATTCTTCTCTGCCCCCTCCACTCTTCATTGAAGAGCCACTCTTCAATGTATTTACTGAGGTGACTGGAGGAGACAGAAGTCATTTTCTATCTCTTAAAGCACAGACTGTGCTGACAGAATATGCTACGTGCTGGTGATTAATTCTTCCTCAGGGAAATCCACATTAAAAAAAAAAAAAAGAAGCCAAGAAGGCAATATCTTAATGAAAGAAATTTTGTTGCTGGGTGGTGGTGGTGTCGTGTCTGACTCTTTGTGATCCCATTTGGGGTTTTCTTGGCAAAGCTACCAGAGTTGTTTGCCATTTCCTTCTCTAGCTCATTTTACAGGGGTGGAAACAGAGGCAAACAGGGTTAAGTGAACTGCCCAGGATTACACAACTAATAAGTGTCTAAGGCAGTATTTGAACTTGGGTTTTTCTGACTCCAGGTCCTGTACTCTATCTACTATGCCACCTTGCTGCCCTCTAATGAAAAAAACAATGGGTCTCAAATGGTAGAATATCAGACATCAGTGATGGTCATTTTTTTGTCTTTGTGTGTACATGAATATTTTGGATCAGGGACTGCCCTTTCAAATCATTCTATGTGGATAACCACCATACAGTGTCACGG
The DNA here is from genome assembly GCF_900497805.2 of Vombatus ursinus. Lineage (NCBI taxonomy): Eukaryota > Metazoa > Chordata > Mammalia > Diprotodontia > Vombatidae > Vombatus > Vombatus ursinus. The sequence goes on along the minus strand of NW_020954571.1, from coordinate 3,748,484 downwards.
GGAGAAGTTTTAGTCTGGGACTAAGTATCTAGTCCCTGCTCTGAGATCAAATAACTGTGACCTTGGGCAAACCACTTTTCCCTTTCAAGGTTTCAGGTTTTCCATCTTCAAAATAAAATGACTACATTAGATCACCTCCAAGATCCCTTTCAGCTCTGACAATCTTCCTAAACTCTGCCTGTATACAGTCACAGAAACCTTGAGTAGGAAGGATCCTTAGAGGTCATCAAGTCAAACTCTAACCTAGACAGAGTATGAATCCCAGCTAGGGCATAAGACCAGTCCTCTCTGTTGAATTTGGATGTTTCTTCTCTCCATAGCAGCTTGACATGACCCTTCTCCCTCCTCCAACATGCCATGTATATTTCCCATTCCATTCTGTAGAAAGCAAAAAAAATCATTGAGTAATGCTTGCATTAATGAGCAGCCCACAGTTGCTGTACTATATGAGGAATTTTTACTTCTCTGAAAAGGGCATCTGACCTGGTGAAAGGAGTAATATGAAATGACCTTTAGATAGAATTCATGTTTGACTTTTCCTTGACAGGGACACAGAATCACTAGACAGTTTCTGGCAGGAGTTCCAGCCTTTAGGCTACTGAATTAATAGCAACTCTCTGAAACCATGAGCTAGGTACTAAATGCTCATATAACAGGTTGGTTTGTCCTACTCTAATGCACTTTTCAAGTAAAATTTTTTATGTACCCATGTATCATTTTTAAAAGTTTTTTTAAATTAATTTATTTTTGTTTAGCAACAATCACTTCCATAAGCTTTTGAGTTTTAAATTTTTCTCCCTTTTTCTTCCCCCCACCTTCCCCAAGATGACATGAAATCTGATATAGGTTGTACATATACACTCCTATTAAACATATTTTCACATTAGTGATGTTGTAAGGAAGAATTAGAACCAATAGGAGGAACCACAAGAAAGAGGAAACAAAAAGAAACAAGAAAAAAATTGCAAATAGTATGCTTCAATCTGTATTCAAACTCTATAGTTCTTTCTTTGGATGTGAATAGCATTTTCCATCATGAGACCTTTGGAGATGTCTTAGATCCTTGCATTGCTGAGAAGGGTTAAGTCTATCAATGTTAGTCATCACACAACTTGACTGTTACTGTGTACAATGTTCTCCTGGTTCTGCTTACTTCACTCAGCATCAGTCCATACAAGTCTTTCCAGGTTTTTCTGAAGTCCTCCTGCTCATCATTTCTTGTAGCACAATAGTATTCCATTACATTCATATACCATAGCTTGTTCAACCATTCCCCAGTTGATGGGCATCCCCTCAATTTCCAATTCTTTGCCACCACAAAAAGAGCTGTGATAAATATTTTTGTCCATGTGGGTCTTTTTCCCATTTTCATGATCTCTTTGGGATACAGCCCTAGAAGTGCCATTGCTGGGTCAAAGGATATGCACATTTTTATAGCCCCTTGGGCATAGCTCCAAATTGCTCTCCAGAATGGTTGGATCATTCCACAACTCCACCAACAATGCATTAGTGTTCCAATTTCTCCACATCTTCTCCAACATTTATCATTTTCCTGTTTTGTCATGTTGGCCAGTCTGATAGGTGTGATGTGGTACCTCAGAGTTGTTTTGATTTGCCTTTCTCTAATCAATAGTGATTTAGAGCATTTTTTCATATGACTATAGATGACTTTAATTTCTTCATCTTAAAACTGCCTGTTCATATCCTTTGACCCATTTATTAATTGGAGAATGACTTGTATTCTTAAAAGTTTGACTTAATTCTCTATATATTTTAGAAATGAGGCCCTTGCCAGAAACACTGGTTATAAAAAATTCTTTCCCAGTTTTCTATTTCCTTCCTAATCTTGGTTGCTTTGGCTTTGTTTATGCAAAAACTTTTCAATTTAATGTAATCAAAATTATCCATTTTGCATTCCATGTATAATTTGTGTGTGTGTGTGTGTGTGTGTGTGTGTGTGTGTGTGTGTGTGTGTTTTATCTCCCTATTAGTCTGTAGGCAAAATAAAGGCAGGGACTGTGCCCTATCTCAATATTGCCTCTGTCACAGCACATTGCAGTATTCTGCACATAGTAGGTCACAAGATCAGAGATGTTGAGCTGGAAGAGACCTCAGAGAATGTCCAGTAAATCCTCTTCCCCTTCATTTTACATTGAGGAAACAGGGTCAGGGAGACTAAGTGCCTCGTCGAGGCCACACCAACAATAAGTGTCAGTTCTTTGACTCGTAATGCCTGGCACGCAGTCAGTGTCTAATAAATGTCTATTGACTCATTAACTGACCAAGGGCCGGTGTCTTTCCCACTGTACCCTGATGCTTAATAGATGTCTGTTGAATTGAATTCTTTTGTAGCTCCTATCTCACGTCATGCTGCATATGTCATTTGGAATCATAATCATAGAATTTGAGGATTGAAAAGGACTATAGAAATTATCCAGTTTAACCTCCAACCCCTTGCAGAATGGGAACTACTCTACACCACTCGTGACAGATGGTCATATGGCTTCTGAATGCACATTCAGGGGCAAGGAGATCTCTACCTCAGAAGGCAGTGTGTCCTATTGTTTGACAGTTCAATTGTTAGAAAACTCTCCCTTCTATTGAATCAAAGTCTTCTGCCCCATAACTTTTTTTTTTTTTTTGGCAAGTGGGGTTAAGTGACTTGCCCAGGGTCACACAGCTAGTAAGTGTCAAGTATTTGGTCTGAGGATGAATTTGAACTCAGGTCCTCCTGACTTCAGGGAGTGCTCTATCCCCTGCACCACCTAGCTGCTCCCCTCCCCATAACTTTTACCCCTTGGTTCTAGTTCCAGCAGAATGTAAGATCATTAAGATAATATACTTTCTTTTTTCTTTCAGGAAATGTGTCAGTTTTTTGGTTCTGCACTGCCAATGTCAAATATTGGAAGCCTCAAATACTGGAAGAACTTAATGAATGTTTGTTGTTGAATTTTTAACCTTTTAAGCTATGCTGAAGGAGTCATGAGAGAGTCCTTCCTATGTGTGTAGCTAGCTGCTGTGTGTCACTGTAAGCAGTTCTGGTGCCCTAGGGCAAATATTACAAAAACATGCCCAAGTTAATCAATAACCCCCCCAATTTAGATGGGGAAGGGAGGAAGATGATCTCAGAAGTGAAGACACAATATCTCATTGTGGGGAAGGACTATAGGTACCATGAAGATGCTACTGTGGAGGCCATGGTGAGGGAAAGGTACAGGATGGGGCTGTGCTAGGGTGTAACTCACCTGGGATAGAATTGATGGGATAGGAGAGAAAGAGGCTATCTGGAAGTTTCTTATCTTAATTAATTATGATAATTATTAATGTCAATTATTTCTATTTGCTGAAAAATTGCAAGTGCTATGAATATCTTCTAAGGTTTGGCACCCTGGAGCAAAGCCCTGATTGCCCATCCCAGTTGTGGCTTTTATCTACTCTATGTCTTCTACAGGCCAAGCATCCTCAGTTCCTTCAAAAAAATTTTGCCTCGTCTGGTAGGAGTGCGATGCTTTTCATCCTTCTTGTTTGTCCATCTGGTACAGTCTTTAGTTTATTAATTTCTCTCTTGAAGCATGGTACCCAGAACTCTAAGAAATATCCCAGATAGGGTGCATCTAATTCAGAGTACACTGGATTATGACTCTAGCTTATTTGTATTAGTTTATTTTCAATGATCCCATGTGTTCTCCTAGCATTACTTCCTTTTAATTTTTCATGCTTAGGAAAGTTTAGTCAATGGCATTTAATTTTTTCTAGCATGAATTGATCTTTATTATGTCCTCTCCTACCCCAAACACAGATCCTTTCTGTCTTTGCCCGTCAATTTTTTTTCTGCCTGGGTGAGGCAAGTCATTAAGTGATGAGCAAGAGGTGATGAGCCACTCTTCATTGTAGTTAACTCTGAGGTGACAGAAGATATTTCTGTCTTAAGGTACAGACTATGTTAACAGAATATGTAATGGAACTACACAGGAAGACTATTGCAATGAACCCACCCATTGCCCTGCCAGCAGAGCCTAGCTAATTCATTTTTCTGTCCTGTAGTCAGATGGCCAATGAGGCAACTGGCTCTACTTGACCTAGCCAATTACTGGAGGGTTTTACTGAGCTGGAGAAGCATGACACATCAACAGAATCTTTGGGATCTCTGACAAAAGGACCATTTTATCTGCTGAAATCATTCTTCCCTTCTAGAGAAGATATAACAGCAATAAAATATGGGAGGGGGGAATCTTTGGAATGAATTGAAGATAAAGAATTATTAAAAAGAACACTGGACTAAACATCTGGAGACCTTTTTTCCCTTTCTTTAAGTCTTGTAAGTGGGTACAGGCAGAGCTCTAATCCTTTGCCTAGGGCTTTTGTCTGTCTTCCATTTTTGGAATTCAGACATTGACTATGTTTGTTTCCTGTCCTTCTATCATGAAGGCTGAAAATTGCTATGTCCAAGTGTTGGTCTTATGTAATCAGAAGAATCAGTCCCATCTCATCCCCACCTCCAGTAGCCCAGGTTCATTAAGAACTAATTATACTCTGCAGTAACCAGTAGTCCAAATCTACCTGCTATTCTTCCTTCCCCTTCTTTCCCCTCCTTTTTCTTTCTTTCTTTACTGCTCCTTCCTTAATCTTTTCTCATCATTGCTGCTTTACTAGTCCTCCTTCCTTTCTCTTCCTTAATCCCCTCTCTTTTTCTTTTCTCCTTTTTCTTCTTCCTCCTACCTCCCTTTTTCTTTTTCTTCCTCTTTTTAATTTACTTGCCTTATTCCCTTCTTCTTCCCATGCCTTTCCATCTTCATTTTTTCTCCTGACCCACCTGCCCTCTTTCTCCTTTTTCTTCTTTTCTTTCTTTTTCTCTCTCTTGTTTCTCCACCTTTATCCCAAATCCTCTTTCCATCCCTTCTGTCTTTTCTTTCTCCTCATTCTTCTCCTTCTCTTCCTCCTTACCTTTTCCTTTATCTTCCTATATGTTCCTCCTTCCTCTCTTGTTCTTCCATCTTCTTTTCTTCTTTCTCCTCCTCTTGTTTCTCTCCTTCTTCTCTTTCTACTCCTTACATCTCCTTCTCCTCACTTTCCTTCTCTTCCTCCTCCTCCTATTCTCCTCCTCCTTTGCACTTCCTTTTTCCTCTCCTCTTTCTCCTCCTTTCTCACTTCTCTTCTGTTTATTCCTACTTTTATTCTTCTTCCTCCTCTCTCCTCATTCACCTTCTTCTCTTTCTCTACTTTCTCCCTTTTCTTTCTATCCCTTCTTCTCATCTTCCTCCTCCTCCTTCTTTCCTTATCCTCTTTCTACTCCTTTCTCCCTTTTCTTCTTTCTACTCCTTCCTCCCTCTTCTCCTCTTCCTTTATGTAGTAGGATCATAAGTATTTTAGGGAATGCTTCATGTCAAAGCAAACAGTGTTTTGATCAAGGAAGGAGGGAAGAAAATCTTTGCCTCTCATATTTGTTCTGGAACTGCTGCCACACTTAATGCATCAAATCATTAGAATCACTTCTGCCTTTTGTTTGATTTGGCCCTTATTGCTCACAGCAGAGCCTCAGTATAGTCTCCAACATAAACCTTTCTACGCCACAGGAATTCCAGACACAACCTTCCCTGCTGGGCCAGCTCAGGGGACAGAAATGACCAAAGAGGCAACACCATCCTCTGTTCTGTCTGAGAAGTGAAGGATTCAATTAACTATTTGCTCAGTTTGGGCACGCTGCCAGGGGCACATGGAGAAGCCCATAGCAAGGGCAACCTTCAGGTCCAGGATCTGACTTTGTGGCATGAGCCAGTTTCCTACTGGGGAAGGACATAGCAGCCCAAAAAATCCCAGGTGGGGAGATCCTGTTAAAAACATTTCCCCATAAATGTTAACACTGTCTGCTTCAAGCTTAACCAAGAAAACATTGTTTTCATTTTATTTTTAGTTTCTCTATTAGTCCCCTTTTATAGGTTTAGAAACTGAGGTGCATTGAGAGAAGGGCAGTCTTTATATGATATAATTTGAAGATGTTTCCCTACCCAAAGTTATCTCCCCTGCATTTGCCATAATGCTTAAAATTTTACCACTTCATTCAATTCAACAATCATTTAAGTACCAATTATGTCCAAAACACTATGTTGTTCACTAGAGGGAAAAATAAGATAAAACACATAGCCCTTGTCCTCATGGAGTTTATAATCCAGAATGTAGAGGTTACACATTTAGACAAACACACACACACACACACACACACACACACAGAGTAATACAAACAAATCTTGCTAAAAGTGCTACCAAAAAAACGCTATTCAAGGTTTGAGGAAGGAAGAATAATTTCTGGTTGGGGACTACAGGAGATATTGATGATATGGTAACCCTTTCATGTTTGGATCTCTCCTGGTTGAGGAATTGTTGGTACTGATTGTTGTATACTTAGTTTCCCACCACATCTAGGTACAATTCTAGCCATACTTCACTCACTGGCCATTTCACATCTTCCACCCATTTTCCCAGACTTTAACCTCAACCTCCCCTTAGAATCATAATCGAAGCAACTCTTAATTGCTCCTGGAAAAGGGTATCTGAATCTATTCTCCTCAACTGTCCTTATCCTCCTGCAGTAACTTTTTACCAAGTAATATTCCTCTCTGATCACAATTCCCCTCTGTGTGTTGTGTCCCTTTTTTGTACATATGCTCCTGAAGGAAAGGGACTGTCTTTACTTTTGCATTTGTATCCCCAGAAGAAAGTATAACACTTGGCTCCTAGTAAGTGATTAATACATGATTTTTCCTTCCTTCATTCATTCATTTGAATATTCTTGTTTTAACCCTTGTATGCCAGCTCCACATCCTCAGGATGGTAACCCCAAATTTGGCAAAACACCTTTGTTTGAGGTCGTTTGTTAGCTATTTTCCTCCCTTATGGCTATTTCAGAGCAGAGCACAGAAGGAAACAGAATTTAATTAAAAGGGAAGAGAGAAGAATAAATTTGAAGTCCGGGGCACTGTTTACGGAGAGCATATCTGGGTGGAATACTTAAAGACAGTTTGAGAGTACATTCCCAATTTTTGCCTTTGGAACTACATTTACTACTTTCCTTCTGCCTCCTCTTTACTTACCTTAATCCTATCTTTGTTGACTTCCCAACTTCCAGAGATCTCCCCTACACACTCTAGTTTTTTATTGGTCTCCAGGATGGGGGGCTGATTTATCTCCAAAGGACTTTTTCTTTATCATGCCATATAAACAAACCTCTTCACCCTAAAAGCTCACTCCACCCTTGGACTCCTCATACTTGAAGTACCCTTGACCCTGACCCTCACCTTCTGATTAGCTGTTTCCTCCAAAGACCTCCAATTTAAAGAGGAGGCCCCAGCCAAGGATGTCTTTATTCCTTTCCAAGATGGCTCTACTATGGTCTCATTTCTCAGGACTTTCTCTACCACTTCCTCCCCCAAAGAACTTAACCCCCACCTCCTACCAACTCTTCTAAGCTCTTTTTTATGTATTGCTTCCTCTACTAGAACGAAAGGATAGGGACTGTCTTTCTTTCTGTGTGTATTTGTATTCCCAGTTAACCTCTAAACAAATGCTTGTTGACTGAATATGGACTGACAGATATAATTTCATATTCAGTGCGTTGAGGTGTTAATACTTCTGACCTATGTTTGCCTTGCCTCTGGAACTAAACTCTAAGCTCTTTGAGGGTAAGGTTCATGCCTTTAAACTTTTCTATCTCCCACACAGGGTTGGTGATGTAGGTATGGGAGCTCTCTCCTCCAGCAGAATAGAACCCTTCTACACCTTGAAGAATCATAGGATCTCAGAGACCATCTAGTTCAACCTAAGGTCTGAACATGAATCCCCTCTACAATATCCCTGAGAAGTGGTCTTCCAACTGCTGCCTGAAGAACTCAAGTGATGAGGAACTCACTATCTCCCAAATCAACACATTCAAACTTTTAGATAGCTCAGATTCTTAAGTTTTTTTTCCCAACATCAGACCCAAATCTGTCTTTTTGCAACCTCTACCCATTGATTCCAGTTCTGTCCTCTAGGGTCAAGCAAAATAATCCAATCCCTCTTCTAAATGAGAGCCTTTCAGATATCTGAAGACAGCTTTCATGGTTTCCATGAGTGTCACTGACTGAAAAAAAAAATCATCTAATTCCTGACTCTCTAGTGAGTGGATAATGGTCTGCGGATGAGCCTCTCTCAACTTTGTCATTTTGGGAATGGCCTAGATGATATGGAGCCCATTTCCCAGACTACTCAGACCATTTTCAGCTTGGTAAGACCAAGTGTGGGCTCCATCAGTGTAACTTTTGAGAATCCAGGTTCACTATTATGCTTCAATGAGGCATAAGATTAGGACTTTAGTAACCAGTTTGTTGATTGTCTTATTCTTCTGAAAGTTATCATTGAAACCTAGTATTCAAAAGTAGGCACAGTCTTACTGACAGCCTGGAGACCTAGTCTGAATTTAGAGTATTAAGTTTGAAACAAATGGAAAAAGAATAGAAGATATTAACTTGATAGATACATTCTCACTCAGCCTGACTTCCAGTTAGTAATGACTCCTGCTGACCAGCTGATGAACTTCAGCATTCTAGGCTGGTGACACGTAAAAGTCTAAGGTAGCAGATTCTGAATTGGACATATATCATTCCTTTGAGTAGAGGGCATTCACACCCAACCAAACAGGTTAACATCTAATGTCCACCCCTGAGCTGCCTCTGACAAAGCTAGATCCTGATATCTCTTTTGGAAATCTGTGGGACAAGCAAAGAATTAGAAACACAAGGCATTTCTTCTTATCTGTTTGAGCTGTTTCTGTACGAAATAACTTTCAGCATGACCTGGGGCTATTGTAAATTCTGCTTCCCTCGACGAAATAATTGACCAATAGATACTGTAAACCAGCACAATATGGCATAGGAACATGAGAGCATAACAGATTAACAACCAGAAGGGGCTTTAGAGGCCATTGAGGCCAACCTCTTCATTTTACAGTTGAGGAAACTGAGAGTCAGAGAGATCATTGTCAGAGGTCACCCAAGTAGGAAGTGACTGAGGTAGGACTAGAAGCAGGTTCTTTGACTCCGAACTAGTACTCTTTCCTATATCATATAGTGATCTGGTACTGTAGGGAAGATTTTCATTTTCCAGTAAAAATACCACAATAACAAACAGTAGCTGGACAACAATGTCAACTGTGGCTACAAACTGAATTTTAAAAAATGCCCAACTATATTACTATGGGAAAGAGTGCCATACTGGACTTTTCCACCATGCCCAGAGTGAGTGGGGTTCTTCTATAGTATAATATTGTAATATAAAAATTTTAAATGATATAGATAAGTCTCTTTGCGAATGATCGAAATGAATCAGTCCATGTAGTGACCGCTTTAGCATCATTTATATTTGATGTGAAGTTATTCTCTTCTGAGAGTATCTATTCGATGTCTCTTGATCCATAATATTTCTTCATGGTGTTAGATATCTTTTTGTTTTGTTTTGTTTTTTTCATATCTCCAGACTCAGTTTCTGATCTGAGACTTTTTGCCAGAGTCAGATTCCATCTGTTTCCAAGGCCCTGTTTGGTCTTTACCTGGACTCCTGCCACACTTTCTTCATTCTGGTGTGTCTACACTCAGAGTATTTGATGGTTTCATGCTCTCCTGGATTGCCTGGGGTTAGAGCATTGTGATTTTTAAGGCCACTCTGGAGCAGTGGTGTCAAGCTTAAATAGGAAAGGGGACCACTAAATTGTACTTAATGATTGTTACTGTGGCATATTGAATTAGGCAGCTAGGTGGTGCAGTGGATAGCACAACAGACCTGGAGTAAAAAAAGACTCATCTTCCTGAGTTCAAATCTATCCTCAGACACTTATTTAGCTGTGTGACCCTGGGCAAGTCACTTAACCCTGTTTACTTCAATTTCCTCATCTATAAAATGAGTTAGAGAAGAAAATGGCAAATCCTTCCAGTATCTTTGATAAGAAAATCCCAAATGGGGTCATAAAGAGTTGGAAATGACTGAACAATAGCAAATTATATTTTTATTTATTTTGCTAAATACTTCCCAATTACATTTTCATTTGCTTCATTGGAAGGCTCCATGAGGCCAGTGGGCTGCAAGTTTGATTCCTCTGCTCAGGAGCATCTCAGGTTTAGTTGTGGGCTTTTGTCCCCTTTAGTACACCCCCATCAGATTACTACCAGCTCCCAAGACAAGGTACTCAGTCAGAGCACTGCGGGTTTCAAATTCTGCCTCTCTGGGTCATGTCCAAGCATCTGAGCCCCCTGATTCCCAGGACAGAATACTATAGTTTTTGAGGCAGGCCAGAGAGTCTGGTCTATGCATTTCCTGTGTCTGTGGTCAGAGAGGTAAGAATGCTACAAGTTTCTGAGGCCCCTGGGGTTTTCCTATCCATTCACACTGGGGTTCTTGGTCCCTATTACAAAGAACTACAGGCTTCAACTGTGTTTGGATCATCTCTGATTTGAGCACTGGCAGGCCTCTGGCTTGTTTACCTGAACTCATACTCATTTCTCTGTTATAGTTCATAACTATAGCATTAGAAAAGCACCCTCCCTCCCTACCCCTAGAGCTCTGAGGAGACATGAAGGGTATTGGAGGGCCCTATTTGCCAGGGCACGTGGGAGTAGCTCCAGAGTATATACTATAATAGGACTGTAGAATCACAGATATACAGCAAGAAAGGAATCTTAGAGGTGGCTGAGTCCAATCTCTTACCTTCCCCAACCCCCTCCCCTCATACTTCACTATAGTTTCACTTTGAATTTCTTGATCGTTTTTCAGTCTGGTGCTATTTCTAGATCTTTGCTAGAGTAATGTAGGAGAGCTCTGGTCCTCTGTGGCCTTTCATACAGCCATCTTAAAACAGAAGTCCATTGATCTCCCTTTTCTAATCAACTACTACTTATTCTTTTTGCAGAATTTGCCCTAACCATCCTCCTTCCCCACTTCATTTTTTTTCTAGTGTGCCTCATTCTTAGAAATGCAAAGTCATGAGGGAAGCAAAGTAATATTGAAGGAACACCAGTGGCGAAAGTTCCCCTGCATTCCAAACCACATAGCTCAACTGTACTCCTTACCCTTGTCATGATCAGTCTTCTTCTCCAAACCTGTGCTATCTTCTATTTGATTGTATGTCCCCTATCCTGCTCTTCACTCACTGTTCTGGCTGCCAGCTGCCCCTGGGATTAGACATTTTCCTGGTGTGAGATGCTGTTCATGGAGTGTCACACTTTCTTAGAGAAATAGACCTCTCCTTGTAATGTGCAAACTCACCACAAGATCGCTGTCTCCAGCCACAGGGTCACTGTTTCCCTTTTCTATGAGTGTGCTCTTCAGCGGGACTCCTCATCTGTTGGAGTAAAACTCTTCTCTCTTCCCGCCCTCCCCCGACTTCTGTACCTGGTTTCAGTTTTCTTCCTCTGTCACCTCTTCTACTTGCATGCAGCCTTTTCCCCTCTTGACGAGAAACTATAGGAATCATGATCCCTTAACTATTCACCTGTGGATATAAAAAAAAGTGTATCAGCCATTTGATTCTCTCCCTCACTCTCCCCCCTTACTCCCTCTCTATTTATGTAATCTTCCTTTCAGCATCTCCTTCCTACAAAAGACTTCGATTCAGCTGTAAAAAAGTCTGGGAGTTCAGTCCATGTGGCTTCAGTTTCTCTTCTTCAGATTCAAGTTCCATTTAAATCTTTATAGTTTAAATCTCTTTTTATCCATTGTTGGTCCCTCTTTGTTCTCTCTTTACATCATAGTTTAATTATGCTTTCTCTTTTTAAACAATACCTCTAAAATTGAGGGAATTTATTTCATTAAATATCCTTTTCTTGATAGTTCTACTTATTTACCTTTTTTTGTGCATCTGAAGTTTAAGTGTTTATAAGTCAAATATTCTGTTTACCTTGATCATATTAGCCCCCAACAGGAAAGATTCAAATGCTGCTCTTTTGTTGACTGCCCATCTTTTCTTTGTTGATGCTTAGGCCATTTGAGGATAATTTTAGTTTGTGGCTTGTGCTTCTTTGTTTTTTAGACTATTCCATCTTATTCCCTTCTGTGTCTATAGCATAATCCTATGTGTATGTGGCTTTTTTTGTCTTTCATTTATTTATTTTTTTAAATTTCCTTTCCTTCCTTTTTGTAGGTCTTTCCACTTTTTTTTTCTTGTGGAATTTGTGGTTTGTCATAGAAATCATTTGCCTTGGACTTTGGAATATGCTTTTTCCCCTTCCTTCTTTCTTTTTTTTCCTTGGCAATGGTCAGTGGATTCTTTTCATTGATATTTTTATGATCTGTATCCAAAAATACCAGACAGTTTTCTTGTATTATTTTCTGCATCATGAAATTCAAGTTTTTTGATATGTCATGTCCTTTCAGGAAATCCATGATCCTTAATTTATCTTTTCTCATTCTATCTTCAATGTTATTAATTTTTATTTCCATGAAATTCATATATTCTTTTAGCATTGCTTCCTTTTGCTTCTCCTCTGCCAAATTCTCCTCCATTTCAATATTTTTGTTTTATAACTCAGTTAATCTCTCTTTTACTTCTTTAAAGAAATACACCATAATGGACTCAATTTTTTCTCATCAGCTAATTGTATTTTTAGATTATGTTCTGAGAACTCCAAGTTTTGACCTATAGTAATTATTAATTTCTTATCTTATAATTTACTTTTGAACTATTTTTATGTTCCATGCTCTCTGGGAAGTCAAGAGACTTCTTCCACCAGGGATTTTAGGTTCACTTTCCTTCATATTATAATACAAAGAGTGATCTCAGCCTGATTGGGTTAGGGTAAACCTCAGCCTAATTCTCTGCCTTATATAATCTTTGGGGGAACATGAACAATCTCAGCTACATTTCAGTCACTTTTAGCATAATATAACCTCACTCAATTCATCCTTTTACTGTCCTCCTTTCCTTCATTTGGGTGAGCTGGATCAAATCATTTGGGTGATCTGCTGATACTTGAGGGGCAAGGGAGGAGGAGTATAGTGGGAGAAGGTGTGGGGGTGGGTGGGAGTGGCATGATTTAAGTATTCTTATGCTTAAATATTAAGTATGTGAGTATTCAGCCAGAATTTGAAACAATGAGTATCTTGAGATAAGACCCAGGCACCAACATATGATTTCTCTTGTGTTTCCTGTTGAGGGCATATGTAGGATGGTGGAGAAAGGGGCAATCATTTAGCACTTTGGAAAGGATTCTGGGAAGATAGTGGAGTAAATCAGAAAATTCCAAGCTCTCCAGATTTCCTCCACAAACAAGACAAAATAGCATTTCAGGGTCAATGTAGAGCAGCAAAAATAAACAAGAGTTGGGACAGAACAGTGGTCCTCCTGGGACAACTAGAGAAGATCTGAAGAAATATCCCAGGAGGGAGAAGGTTCCACCCCAGTGAAGTGTAAACACCCCCAGACTAGCTCCACTGAAACAGCAAGTGGTGAGCCCTGAGGGAAGCTGTATTAGGAGGTAGCCTCAGCCACAGGAATTTTCACCTCCCAGAAAGTGTGGGGAGTTGGGTGTCTCAGCAAGAAAAGATTAAGGGAGCCTCTGCTGACAAGGGACACCAAGCCCAGCTGTGCAACTGAGACTCATTCCTGAGTGAGAAGGAACCAGCACATGCCCAGGGAGTGCAGAAGCAGTGGGGTGAGAATGCTGCTGGCTGAGGACATTTACAGGATAGCTGGATTCTTGGTCTCAGTTCTAGGCCAGAGGGGAGAATTGAAGATCATACTCACTGGAGGGTTCTCAGGGAGCAAGGGCATTTCCAGCATAGTGTACCAGGCTCCCTAGCTGTGGCTTGAAGGGAAGTGGACTGCAGAGGTTGGGTCCAGGACAAAGTTCAAAAAATAACAGTAAGAAGGACCTGAGGCCAGAGGCACCATCCCCCACACTCCAGGATTAAAGGTGATTATAATAATAAGCTGCTAAAAATTTAAAAAAATGAACAGGTAAAGGAAAAAGAACCCAACCATAGACAGTTACTAGGGGAATGGAGAAGACCAGGGTTCATCTTCAGAGAAGGATAATGAAGCAAACAAAAGCCTCTCCTACCATAAAGAGTAACATCAAACGGTCACCTGCCCAAAAAGAATTCATAGAAGAACTTAAAAAAAAGACTTCAAAAATCAAATAAGAGAGATTGAGAACTTTTTTTAAAAAGTAAGAAAAATCCAAGAAAAATATGATTATGAATAGAAAATCAATCAACTGGAAAAAGAGGTCCAGAATCTTAAGGAAGAAAATGACTCTTTGAAAATTAGAACTGGGGAAGGGGAAACCAACTGATACTACTAAATCTAGTTTCTTCACATCTTTTCCCCCTAGTTTCCTTGAAGTTCCTGACTCTCTCCTCTTCCAAATGAACCCTATTATTATTTTTTTCCTGACTCAGTAAGATTTTTTTTAGTAATTTACTTGGGATGGTATTACATAAATAAATTAATTAAGTAAAATTGTCATTTTTTATTATATTAGCATTACCTAGAAATAATAGAAAGAGAATAGAAAATAGAAGAGAAAAAATAGAAGAGAATGTGAAACAGTTTATAGGAAAAACAACTGATCTGGAGAACAGATCAAAAAAAGAAAACATAAGAATAATTGGACTACCTAAAAGCTACAATCAGAAAAAAGAATCTTGATACAATAATATAAGAAATAAGTAAAGAAAATTGTCCTGAAGTGTTAGAACAAGAGAAGAAAGTAGAAATAAAAAAAAATCCACCAATCACCACCTGAAATAGATCCTTGGAGGAAAACCTAAAGGAATATCATAGCCAAATCCCCAGATCCCCAGGTTAAGGAGAAAATATTATGAGCAACAAGAAAAAAAAAACAAAAAACAATTCAAATATGGCAGAGCCATAATTAGAATTACACAATATCTAGTAGCAGCTACACTAAAAGACCATAGGTCTTGGAACACTATGTGTCAAAGAGCAAAAGAACTGGGGTTATGGCTGAAAATATCATACCCAGCAAAGTTAAGTGTAGTCCTGAATGAAAAAAGGGGGGGGGTGCATTCAATGAATTGACAGACCTTCAGTTTTTTATTGCAAAAAAAACCCAGAACTAAATACAAAATTTGATATACAAGATCTGAGAGAAATGTAAGTTAAACAACTAAGACTAATGACAAGGGACTCAATAAGGATAAATTGTTTACTTTTTATATGTGGACATGTAAACCACATGTCTAAGATTGTCATTAGTAATTGAATAGTTCAAAAGAAAAAGTGGGGTAGAGCAGAGTATAATGTGATTCTAAAAAGCAAAATGATGGGGGCAGCTAGGTGGTGTAGTGGATAGAGCACTGGCCCTGGATTTAGAAGGACCTGAGTTCAAATCCGGCCTCAGACATATAACACTTAATAGCTGTGTGACCCTGGGCAAGTCACTAAAACCCATTGTCTAGCCAAAAACAAAAAAAAAAAAGCAAAATTATATAGGAAAAGGCAAAAAGAGTAATTATCACATACAAATGAGGTGCAAAAGGAAGAACTGATACAGAGGAATTAGATCGGGGAGGCAGGGAGTAGTTCTGGAACTCTATTCTCATTGGAAATGGGTTAAAGAGGGAACAACACATATATATCTAGAAGAGTATAAAAGTTTTCTAAATTCAGAAGGAAATAAGAGGGCAAGGGGTTAGGGAGGAGGGAGAGGATAAGGAAAGGATAGGAAATAGGATAAGGGGGGATATAGAAGGGTGTGTAGATTAATGGGAATAGGATAAAGAGGGAACAACATACATAAAAGAGTATAAAAATCTTCTAAATTCAGAAAGAAATAAGAGGGTAAGGGGATAGGGTGGAGGGAGAGAATAAGGGAGGGATTCTTGGAGTGGGAGGTAGGTTAAGGAATAGGAGGGCAAGGTAGGATAGAAGTAAAGTAGAGGATTGAAAAGGAATAGGAATGGGATGACAAGGATATTGAGGAAAATAGGAAGGAGGAAAATATACAACAAGTAATTATAAGTTTAGAATGTGAATGGGATGAATTTACTCATAAAATGGAAACTGATAGCAGGTTAAGATTTTGAATTCAACAATATGTTGCTTTTACGAAATGCGATAAATATGAGAGATACATACAAACATAAAATAAAGGTCAGGAGTAGAATTTATTATGTAAAAACATCTGAGATAGTAATCATGATCTTAGACAAAGTTAAAGCTAAAATCAGATTTAATCAAAAGAGAAAAATAGGGAAACTACACTACGTGTCAGCCCTATTAATCAATAATTTTAGACCACATAAAATAACTAGACTGTATAAAAAAATGAGACTATACCTGCCAAACAGACACAGGAACTATATGAATATAAACACAAAACACCTTTTAGACAAAGTTAGATCTAAATAATTGAAATAATATTTTATTATGCATGAGTAGGTAATGCTAATATAATAAGAAAATGACAATTTTACCTAACTAATTTATTTATGTAATACCATCCCAAGTAAATTACTAAAAAAAATCTTACTGAGTCAGGAAAAAAATAATAACAGGGTTCATTTGGAAGAGGAGAGAGTCAGGAACTTCAAGGAAAGTAGGCGAAAAAGATGTGAAGAAACTAGATTTAGTAGTATCAGACCTTAAACTATATTATAAGGTGAGAGCAATGTTGAAGTGTAAAATGGATAATTTTGATTATTTTAAATCAAAATTTCCTTTATAAATAAAACCTATGTAGCCAAGAATAGAGGAAATGCAGAAAAATCAGAGGGAAAAAAAACATCTCATAGGCAATCTCCCAGATAGAATGTGATAAAGTTAGAATATTGTTGTGGTGTAGGAAATGATGAACTGGTGGATTTAGAAAAATATGGAAAGACTTGGACTTATGAAGGAAGATGCTATCGATTTACAGAGAAATAAATGATGAGTGGAAATAAGCATAATGTAGTCTTATGTATATTCATTTGAATGTATATGTGTATGTTTATGGATATCTAGGTATGTATATATGTATATGTGTATATCTATGTGTGTATATGTATATGTATATATATACATATAGTATATGTGTGTATACATATACACAGAGGACAAAACATATAAGGAAGCAAAGAAAAGATGGACAGCTTTGAAAATAATGTGTAGTATTTATTATATGGCTTTTCTTGAAATGGAAATTTATTGATTTATATTGAATCCTCTCTTATGTTCTGCTGTGTACATGGCAATGTTTTTTTCTTTTCTTATTTTGTATTTAAGTTTAAAATAAATTCAAATATAATGAAAAAATGAAAAAAATAGTGCTTTAAGTATTAAAGTTTTCTAGTAGCAATGAATAAGGATTTTATTTTGTCAGGGATTCTGTCTGGTCCCAGGGATTTAGCTGTTATTATTCTACATCTGATACCCAATTCCTTTAGGGGTAATGTTGGAGGGCTTGAAGAAGTTTATGCTTACAGACTAATCTGCCAATCTACTGTCACATGATCTGAAATTTGCATTACTTTCAAACAATGCTTTGAAGTTCTGTTGACTCATCTATTGCTTTTGAACAGCCTTGAGTGATTCTCCAAACCCAACTTCAAATCTCCAGGTTTTTGAAGCATGACATAATGTATTTCTATAGTTCACATTTTTTTATGAACCTCATGATTATAATACTATCAGTTTCTAGCAGTAGTACAGACTATAAGAATTCATATGCTACTAGATTTTTGTCCTCTATAGCCCTGAGGATTCCAAAACTTCCACTTCTATATGAGGGGAATACAGTCCTCTACAGGCAGCTAGGTGGTGCAGTGGATGGGACATGAACCTGGAGTTAGGAGGACCTGAGTTCAAATCCAATCCCCTGGGCAAGTCACTTAACCCTATTTCCTCAGTTCTTCATCTGTAAATGAGTTGGAGAAAAAAAAATAAACCTCTCATGTCTCTTTGTCAAGAAAACCCCAAATGGGGTCATGAACCCCATGAACATTTACTTAAATGATTCAACAACATACTCCTCCTTTTCTTTTAGGCTTCCAAAAAAGAAATTACTAACTATGATGATCTCAGTTAGGTTTCTCTCTAATACTGGATTTGGCAAGACTGCCAGTGAATTGCTACTGAAAACAAGGTTTTAAAAAATTGCTCTATGTATATCAGATGCCAATATCCCTTTTAATAGAAAATAAATAAAATTTTATAATAGATAGTTGAAATGTTATCTTTAGGCTCCCCAAAGTCCTAAAAGTATCATCATATATTTTAGAGAGGATTCTAGAGTAATCTTCCCTAGAAACTAGATAGTTTGCATGTAGATAGTGTAGTAGATAGCTTGCATGTGTTCAGGTCTCAATTGCTCACCTGGGAGCTAAAAGAGGAAGAAAGCTACAGTTGACAGGTCGCCGTGGCCTCTTCCCTTTGCTTTGCTAGCTGAACTATCCTTTTAGCAGCAAGTCTGAAAAGGTACTAAGGCTAAGGTAAAAAAAAAAAAACCAGGATAGCAGTAGCTTCTCCTTACCATGGCGTGAAAATCCAGTGAACTCCAAAGGTGTGATCAAAGGGATGTCTGGGGGAGAACATCAAACCTTATACTTCACTCTGGCCAAGAGAACATATACCAGTCAGTTATCAAATTCATCTTTCTAAAACATAATTTTCTTGCATCAACATACGTTGACAATGTTGAATTGTAGGATCCCTGTACAGGAAGAAGTTTGTTTTAGAGTTCTGTTATTCTATGTAGGAAATAACTTGTGGAAATCATTATCATCATTATTAACAGTATCATCATTCCATAAAAGGCCAATCCATTGTCCATGAGATAGAAGGGCTACAGTCAGGTGAGGGAGATAGTAGCCAGACAAGTAGCCAGAGAGATCTACTTGTACTCTCGAAGACTGCTGTGGTATCTACTAAAAGGCCTGGCAAAAACTCTGAAATGTCAGCCAATTGGACTCTGGTGACATCACTGATTAGATTAGTGCCTTGGCCAACAGGATGTAACTGCTTTTATGAATCTAAGAAATAGATGGGGCAGTTGAGGGTTGCATAAAGGTTCTATTCAAAACTATCATGATGACCAAATTGACAGAGAAGACAATAGAGGAAATGGTGTTCTTTTGTATTCTCATGCCATGATAAAGGAAGACACACCAGGATAAATCAGAAACACCAGTATCACACCTTTTAGAAATGCCTTGGTGCAGATGACGCTGACCATGAAAGCGTTTATAAATGCTTATAAGAAAATAACTTACAAGCTAAAGAGTAAAAAAGATATTCTAAAATGTGCCAAGATTAAGAACAACTAATGATCGATTTAACAACTATTTATTTGTTCATTTATTTGTTTGTTTATTGAGACTGAATCTCTCTATTTCACCTAGGCTGGATGTATAGTGGCCACTCACAAGTGTGATGCCTCTCCCCTTCCACCTCTCAGCCCCTGATTGGTATGGAAACTTTAACTTGCTGAATTTCTGTCATGGGCTGTTTCACCATCTCTTAGGCAGCCTAGTGGCCCTCAACTACAGGACTCACCAGGTTTGCGCTGGCCTGAGGGGGGGATACCCAATTGACTAACACCTACTGAATCTCAGAACTCCAGAACTCAAGTAATCTACCAGCCTCAGCTTTCCCAGTGGCAGAGACTACAGGCATGCACCACTAACCTTGGCTCAGCTTGGTGATTATTGAACAACCCACCTGAATATATTATCATTCATTTCTATTATTATTGCAAAGTCTCAGTTCTCTACTTGGAGATCAGTCATATAGTGCAAATAGATAAAATAGATTTAAATACAGTGAGAATTTCAGATCATTTGACATCCACATGGAAAGCCGTTCTCTATTTAAAACGTAACACCAACACAAAAATGTCAGGAACAATTGACATAAACCATGGAATTTCCTAGAGACAGTTGAATCCCATTATGGACTGTCTAGCTTTAAATTCATTATTATCACTCCTGAATAGAAATGACTGTCTTTCAAGTCGAAGAGAAAGTCATACCAAAGCATTGTAATCACTTGTTGTACACAAATGACAGCAAGCTATCTGACTCCATTGAAAAGCACATCAAACAGCTACTTTATCTTGTGGATACTTTCTCCCTCAATATCAAAATGCCATTTAGGCCCAATAAGCATGCAATTGTTAATATATATTAAAGAAAAATGGAGTCCAAGGGTTTTGAACTTGAAGTTAGAGGTCAAATTATATTAATAGATGCTTGCAATCCTTAAATACTTTGGGCTTTTCCAGGCAAGATGTATCAAGAACAAGGCTATAAAGAAAAAAGCTGAAGCTATGATTGTTAAGAAGTTGACTAGCATCCTAAAGTCAAAGTTTAAGGGAGGATAATATGTAGAGCAATGAACATCTATACAATACCAATCTTAATATACACTTTTGCTTTCTCTTTTCCCTTTGTATTTCCAGTGCCTTGAACATAGTAGACACAATGAATATCTGCTGAATGGAAATGAAGTGGTCCTGAAAGCCTTTACCAATTTATGGTACCATTTTTTGCTATTCTAGTGCTTCAGTAATCTCTGACTTTTCTGACCCCATTCAGGGTTTTCTGGAGTGGTTTGCCATTTCCTTCTCTAGCTCATTTTACAGGTGATGAAACTGAGACAAGCAGGTTCAGTGTCTTGCATAAGGTCACACATCTAGTGAGTATCTGAAGCTGGATTGGAACTTGGGTCTTCCTGACTCTAGGCCCAGTACTCTATCCACTGTGCCATTTAGCTGTCCGCAGTCACTTCACTGCCCATATGTATGTAAGTTACACATAGTCATTACCGTGTAGAATTTCTGTCAACATCAACGAAAGGGCCATTTCACCACAAGCTAATTATGTAGCCAGAGGATTCCGATGTAAATGCACAATGGAAGAACAGAGCTAAATGAAGTATATACTGGCTACTGCTCAGAAATAAATTGTACTCAACCAGACCATTTTTACGGATTTAACTATTACTTACAATTGCCCAGTTATAGCAGTGATTAATAAAAACTTAAGAAAATCATTTCTAATTCATGTTGCCATGACAAATACTCATAAACTCCCAAATGTGTGAGATGAGAAGCTTTTACAGTACAGAGACCTAGTAGAAGAATTTTAAAATCATGTGAGAACAATTTGAGCTACATTTCATTTCTGCCATCCTGTCTCCTACTGGAGTTGTACCAAGGATGATTTAAATGAGCCTGCAGAAGATGAACTCACATCCTAATACTTATATTCAACTTTTAAAAAAGCAACTCTTTTATCTGACTTGTAATAATTCACAAAATTTTATAAACAAATAATAGCAGCAGAGCAGCTTATCCTATGACTATCACAATATAAAATCCATTGAAAAAATGAAAAGAATGATTGTTCTTGATAATAGTAGTAGGGATCATAGTAGGAGTAAGAGTAGGAGTAGTAGATTTAACACTTACGGAGGAGATAAAGAACATAGAAATTGGTGGACTAGGATAGGAGGAAACATGGTACCTAATGGAAAGATTACTGGCTCTGTAGTTAGGAGGTGGGATCAAATCCTGCTTCTGACCCTTACTACCTATGTGACTTCAAGCCAGTCATTTATCCTAACTGGGCCTCAGTGTCTTCATTCAGAAAATGGGTAGATGACTTCTTGGGTTCCCTTCAGCTCTAGATCTATGATCTGTTTCTTAGTGGTGAGAGAATCACATCAACTCCAGACTTCTTGGTCTCTCCACAACCTGGGTCAGGTCCTTTACATAGAAGAGAACTTACTATTTTCTGGAAAATTCAACTTCCTTCCTATTTCACTATTCAGACATCTTTAAAGAAGCATTGATTATGAAGAGTATGTTATGAGGGCTGTTTCCTCAAGATTATCTAAATGAAAAGAAGTAGTGTAGTAGAAAGGATAGAGGAGAAGCCTGGGAATCAGGAAGGTTATCTGGCTTCAAGTCTTGTCTCTGGGACATAATAGTTGTGTGACACGGGCAAGTTATTTAACCTTCCTATATCCGTGACTTCTGTCTGAGGCCATATATTGTAGAAGAGTTACCAAGTTGTCTAAGTGGGAGAATTTTCCACACAGGGAGTTCCTTATACTGGTCTTGACCAAAAAGAGGGGGGAGGAACAACCCAGACCAAACCTGACTAAATGCAAAAGCACTGTGGCTACATTTGCAACATCAGGAACATGTTCGTTTGAATGCAGCAGTCCTCTGCAATAACCACCACATACGCACACACACACGGCTGATACCACGAACTTATTATGTGTGTCAACATCCCAAGACAAGTTGTATAAGATGTAGAACACTAAATCTTCACAATGTGGTGGTCCTGACAGCGCCTGTTCTGCAACTTGATTTCAATGTGTGGTGCTCTCTTCTCCCTCTGTCCCCACTATCCCAACTGTCCTCACAAGGTTGCTGGTAACAGTGCCCAATAACCACAGGGACTTGCAGAATCATAGAATGTTTCAGCTGGAAGGGATGTTAGAACATATGATGCCACAATATTAGCATTGGCTTTCATCTAGATGGTGACTATGATTACAAACCACTTTCATGCTCCAATTTTAGATCCATTACCTTCTGCGTCCTGTGCCTTTGCCATGGTCATCCTTCAGGTCTATTGTGTGCTCTGCCATCCCTCTCTAAACTACCTGGAATTTATTCTACACCCTCCCATCCTCCCCAACTTCCCCCTACCCCCCCTCCCACATTCATACTTATATTCTCCCTGGAATGTAGGTTCCTTGAGAGCAGGGACTATTTTATTATTGTCTTTAAAAGCCCACATAGTAGAAGCTGAATAAATGTTTCTTGATTAATTGATTGATTATTTCATTCCAACCTCACAAGTGTGAGCAGAGCAGGAATGTGGTAAGACTGGAAAATACTCTGGACCTAGAATTAGGAGATCTGGGTTCATATTTGACTCTGATATTTAAGTACATTTGTGACCCTGGTAAAGTCATATAGGTCTTTGAGTCTCAGTTTCCTTATCTGTAAACTGGGGATAATAATACTTGCTTCCTACTCCTACTTTGTGGGGTTGTTGTGATGTATTTGTTGTTGTTCAGTTGTTTCAGTGATGTCTGACTCTTTGTGACCCCATTTGGGATTTTCTTGGTAAAGATGCATGAGTGGTTTGCCACTTCCTTCTCCAGCTCACTTTACAGATGAGGAAACTGAGGCAAACAGGATTAAGTGCCCAGAGTCACACAACTAATAATTTGAACTCACATCTTCCTGACTCTGGGGCCAGAACTTTAGCCACTGCACCACCTAGCTGTCCTGTTGTGATAGCAGCAGCTGTGATAGTGTGTTCTCTGAGTCCTGTAAACCCAGAAATGCTGCATACATGTGAGCAACTATTATTCTCCCTTGTTTTACAGATTTGGAATTTGAGGCTCAAGAGGTTAAGTAAATTATGTATCTGAGATCATATAGCTGATTTTGTGGGGAGCCGAGATCCAGAATCAAAGGATTTTAAAATGGGAAAAGATGGCAGGGGTCATCTAGCAACAAACCTTGCCCAAAGACTCCCTACTGCAACATATCCAATAAACAATCATCCAGTCTTAGCTTGAAGATATCTAGTGAGGCCACCTCCTGAGGGAGCCCAATTCACTTTTGGATAACTCTAATTATTAGAAGGTTTTTCCTGACATCAAGCTTAAATGAGCCCTTTCCAGCTTTGATCCATTTTTCCTGGTTCTGTCCTCTGAGGTCCAAAAGAACAAATCCAATCCTTCTACCAAGTGACAACCCTTCAAATATTCAAAGACAATAATTGTGTCTCCCCTGAAATCTCTCCTTCAGGGTAAACATCCTTAAGTACTTGAACCAATCTTCATGGGGGCATCAAAGCCCTTATCCTTGTTGGTTGCCTTCCTGTGCCCACTCTCCATAGAGTTATCAATGTTCTTCCTAAATGGTTGTACCGAAAACTGAACACAACACCCCAGATGTGTTATAACAAAGTATAGCAGGACTATGTTATCCTCATTTCCCAAAGCTATGC
The DNA here is from genome assembly GCF_900497805.2 of Vombatus ursinus. Classification (NCBI taxonomy): domain Eukaryota; kingdom Metazoa; phylum Chordata; class Mammalia; order Diprotodontia; family Vombatidae; genus Vombatus; species Vombatus ursinus. The sequence goes on along the minus strand of NW_020954571.1, from coordinate 3,724,478 downwards.
TTCTTTTAAGGCAACCCAAGATTGCATTAATTTTTTTGGCTACCACATCATACTGTTGACTCATTTCTAGCTTTCAAGCCATAAAGATTCCAGATTGCTTCCAGAAACTGCTCCCTAACTCTGCCTCCCCCATCTTGTACTTGTAAAGTTCATTTCTGAACCCAACTCTACAACTTCATGTATATGAAGTTATCATATGGCTTTATGGCTTGAAAGCTAGAAATGAGTCAACAGTATGATGTGGTAGCCAAAAAAATTAATGCAATCTTGGGTTGCCTTAAAAGAAGCATAGCTTTGGGAAATGAGGATAACATAGTCCTGCTATACTTTGTTATAACACATCTGGGGTGTTGTGTTCAGTTTTCGGTACAACCATTTAGGAAGAACATTGATAACTCTATGGAGAGTGGGCACAGGAAGGCAACCTTCCTGTATATGAATCCTGTTAGATTTCATCTTAGTTTTAGCTTTATGTTCTAGACTATTACATTTTTTTGTAAACTCTTTCTCATAGGTCTCTGTCATCTACAAATCTGATAAACATTAGTTAAGTCATGGCTGAAACTGTTCAATAGCATAGGTCCAAGCCCAAATATCTTATCTCTGGGATGTTCCACTGGAAAGTGGCATGGAACCATTAATGGCTGCTCTCTGAGGCTCTTCTTTGACAATTCAGACAACTCAGAGTCCATCTAATTGTACTGTTCTTTAATCCATATCCTCTATCTATTCTCATGAATAGCATGAGAGAGCACAGTGCCTAGCACATAGTAGGCACTTTATAAATGCTAGCTGGCTGACTGGATTTATCAAGTGCTTCACTAAAAATCCAGGTAAGGTTTTTGGATGCAAAAAAATTATGAAAAGAGTCAACAGCTTGGTGAAAGCCACAAAAAATATTAAAGAAAGTAACACCTTAAAAAACAGAATTAACCAAATGGTAAAAAGAGGCACAAAAATTCCACTGAAAAGAAGAAATGGCAGGATTGGCTGAATGGAGAGAATAAGTACAAAAGTTCATTGCAGAAAATAATTCTTTAAAAATTAGAATTGAGCAAGTGGAAGCTACTGACTCCATGAGACATCCAGAAACAATAAAACAAAGTCAAAAGAATGAAAACATAGAAAAAATATTAAATACCTCATTGGAAAAATGATTGACCTGAAAATAGATTGAGGAGAGATAATTTAACAATTATTGGACTACCTGGAATCCGTGTTCAAAACAAGAGCCTAGACATCATATTTTGAGAAATTAACGAGGAAAACTGCCCTGATGTTCTAAAAGCAGAGGGTAAAAAAAAAATTGAAAGAGATCCAAAAATGAAAACTCCCAGGAATATTATAGCCAAATTCCAGAGCTCCCAGGTCAAGAAGAAAATATTGCAGTCAGCGAGAAAGAAATAATTCAGATATTGTGGAACCACAGTCAGGATCACACAAGATTTAGCAGTTTCCAAATTAAAGAAACAGAGGGCTTAGAATACGATATGCCAGAAGGCAAAAGAGCTAGGATTGCAATCAAGAATAACCTACCTAGCAAAACTGAGTATAAATCCTTCAGGATGAAAAATGGATTTTCAATGAAATAGAGGACTTTCACACATTCCTAATGCAAAGATCAGAAATGAATAGAAAATTTGACTTCAAATTCAAGATCCAAGAGAAGTATAAAAAGGTAAACATGAAATAGAAATCATAAGGGATTCAATAACGTTAAACTGCTTACATTCTTATAAGGGAAGATGGTATGTGAACTTTATCATTATTAGGGCAGTTAGAAGGAGTCTACATAGATAAGAGGCATGTGTGTAAGTTGACTATGATGTTATGATTTCAAAAAGATAAAATGAAGGGGTGAGAAAGAGGGATGCATTGGGAGAAGGGAGAAATATAATGGGGGAAATTATTTTACCTAAAAGGTACAAAAGGAAGAGGTTTTGTAGTGGAAAGGAAAATAGAGGGATGGGCAATGCCTGAACTTTACTCTCATAAGAATTGGCTCAAAGAAAGAATGACATACACATCCAGTTGGGTATAGAAATCTATCTTACCTGTAGAGAAATAGGAGAGAAAGAGGATAAGAGAAAGGAAGAAGCTAACGGAAGGGAGGGTGGATTAAAGGAGGTGGTGGTCACAAGCAAAACAGACTTTTGAGGAGTGACAGGATAAAAGAAAAAAAAAGAAGGATAAACAGAAGAAAATAGGATGGAGAGTAATACAGTTAGTAATTATAACTGTGAATGTGAATTGGATGAGCTCACCCATAAAATGAAAGTGAACAACAGAACAGATTAAAAAACAGAATCTAACAATATGTTATGTACAAGAGACACACTTGAAATAGAAAGACACACAGAGTTAGAATAAAGGGCTGGAACAGAATCTATTATGCTTTAGCTGAGTTTAAAAAGCAACAACAACAGCAACAGGGGTAGCATTCATGATCTCAGACAAAGCAAAAGCAAAATTAGACCTAATTAAAAGCTCTAAGCAGGAAAACTAAGGTCTATCATAGACAATGAAGTAATATCAATACTAAACATATATACACCAAATGGCATAACATCCAAATTCTTAAAGGAAAAGTTAAATGAATTACAAGAGGAAATAGATAATAAATCTATACTAGTGGAGGACCTCAACTTTCCTCTCTCCAAACTAGACAAATCTAACCATAAAATAAATAAGAAAGAACTTAAGGAGGTGAATATAAATTTAGGAAAGTTAAATATGATAGACCTCTGGAGAAAATAGAATGGGAATAGAAATGTGCATACCTTTTTCTCAATTGTATATGGCACCTTCATAAAAATTGGCCATATATTATGGCATAAAACCTCAGAACCAAATACAGAAAAGCAGAAATATTTAATGCATCCTTTTCAGGTCATAATGAAATAAAAATTACGTTCAATAAGGGGCCATGGAAACAGATTAAAAATTATTTGTAAACTAAGTATTCTAATCCTGAAATTGAGGGGATGCCCATTAATCTGGGAATGACTGAACAAGTTGTGGTATATGATTGTGATGGAATACTATTGTACTATAAGAAATAATGAGCAGGATGGTTTTAGAAAAACCTGGGAAGACTAATATGAACAAAGTGAAGTGAGAAGAACCAGGAGATCATTGTACATAGTAACAGCAATATTGTATGATGACCAATTGTAAATGATTTAGTTATCCTGATCAATACAATGATCCAAGACAATCCCAAAGGACTTATGATGAAAAATTCTATCCACCTACAGAAAAAAAAACAAAAACAAAAACAAGTAAGCAAAAAAACAAACAAACAACAACAACAACAACAAGTGATGGAGTCTGAGTGCAGATTGCAGCATACTTTTTTAAAAAACTTTATATTTCTTGTTCTTTTGTCAATATTTTCTTTTGCAACATGGATAATATGTTTTGCATGACTTCACATATATAATCTATATCAAATTGCTTGCCTTCTCAAGAAGTAGAGAAAGAAGAAAGGGAAAGAATTTGGAACTCAAATTTTTTTTTAAAGTGTTAAAATTTCTTTTACATGTAATTAAGGATACTTAATGAAATAAATAAAAATATTTGGGGGAAAAACTAAAACCTAGATAAATTGTATGTATAGCAGAGATGTCAAACACAAACTACGGGCCTCATATGGCCCACATCATTTCCAAAATGAAGCCCTAAGCAGATTAAAATATTGTTCCTGTCTGATTTTAATGTGTCGATGTATTAACAAAAAAGAAATAAATAAACTTGTGTGGTTTTCCAAGTCAACATGAAGACCACAGGGATCTTTCTGTATGGTTTAGTGGCCTCTGTTTCTATTTGAGTTTGACACCACTAAAGTACATCATTCTCCGGATCTATTGGTTTAATAACACTGTCACAAAAGGAAATGAGTTTTGTCTGGCATGACTTGGTCTGTATGAAGCTATGCTGGCTCATTATGATCACTGCTTCCTTTTCTAGATGCTCACTAACCATCTCCTTAATACTTTTTTCTGGAATTTTGCCAGGAACTAAAGTTAAAGCTCATTGATTCATGGTTTTCAAAGCCCATTTTCTTCCCTTATTTTAAAAACTAGGATGTATGCCTTTCTCCTGTTCTCTACAGTCTTTCAAATTCACTGGCAGTATACCTACTAGGTCTTTCTGGAATCAAGGGTCCAGTCTAGCTGACTTGAACTCATCAAGGTCTCTTTCTTCTTATTGATGCTGGGTAGTATTTTTCTGTTAACTGTTTTTGTACCATCTTTCCTACTCAACACTCAGACTTAAAGTCTCCTGACTTCCAGCTTAGTATTCTTCCCACTACACTGTGGTTTACCAATGTTCTCTGCCAGGTCTCTTGACTCCAAGCACCCCTCTCTTCTGGTTGCAAGTCCTGTTCTAAGTAATTCTAATCTTTCTTTATGTCCTTTTCTGCCTTTGTCAAGGTAGCATGGTGAACTCATTGATGTAAAATGGTTTCCCCACAATAGGATAAATGGACGGTTGAAGAGAAGATTTAAAGAGCAGAGCCTCTGAGGATAAAATTTTAGGGAAATCAAAAAAGTCTTGAATATCATGTCTAGTTAAAATACATTTTCTTTAGAATGTGGGAGGTTGGTTGGATGAGTACCAGCTGCTGCCATTAGGATGACACACTGTCTCCATCATTCTGGACTGTAATCTTTCCTTTAACAAACTGCTTTCTGACCTCAATTGTGCAATAAAGAAATACTTCTGCTAAACTAGACTATAGGATCAGATTAGCAGGGTTGTATGTTCTGGCTCTATTAGAAAATCGGAGATTGGAATGTTGGCATCAGAATCCCTGAGATAAACAGATAGAGTCTGGCTTTATGTACAGATCAAGGAGAGCTGCTGCCTGTGCATGCAGGAAGTAGTGTGTTTATGTGTGTGTGTGTACACACATTAATATACTGTTTGGAGGGGAAAGCGCTGTGAATGTTAAGTTAACACAGAAAACTAACTTCCCACAATACCTCTCTTAGCAGAGACTTCCAATAAGATTTCACGCTGATTGGCCTGGGACTCAAGATTGCAAAAGCCAAAAATGCTGGGTTTTGTGGAGTATGGTAACATAAATTGTGGAATGTTTGCACAATATATGGATGATGGAAAATGCAGTCAGGTCTGACTAATTCAGTTGGCCTTTGGGAACAGAAGGGTTCTCAATGGGAATACTTTTAAAAACGTATTTTTTTTAAAATTTCAAGTGCATACAGACATAAACTGGGCTACGTAAGTGACATACTGTTTGTACTTTGTGATAGTTACATTATAGTTTTTCTATCAATTTTTGACAGGCAAAAGAACACTTCTAGAGTGCACCAGAGTGTGTGGAGAACAGACTTAGGGTGAACACCTCTTGACTCCCAACTCCAACACAGAGGGCTCTCTAACACTAGCCTTCAGCCTCACAAATGTGTGCTTTTGGTCACAAAGGGAAGAGTGTGAGGGAGGTTATAAGGCAGGAGTGGTCAACCTGCAGCCTCGAGGCCATATGTGGCCCTCTAGGTCCTTAAGTGCAGCCCTTTGAATGAATCCAAATAGCCACATGTGGCCTTAAGGCTGCAGGTTCCCCACCCCTGGATAGAGTGTAGAGTGGCAGCTAGGTGACAGAGTGGATAGACCACTGGACCTGGAGTCAGGCATACTGAGTTTACATTCAATTTTAGATACTTAATAATTTGTGTGACCCTGGGCAAGTCACTTAACCTCTGTCTCAGTCTCCACATCTGTAAAATGGGGATAATATTAACAACCTACCTCCTAGGGTTGTTGTGAAGATAAAATGAGATAATATTTGCAAAGTGCTTTATACAACTTAAAGTGCTATATAAATGTGAGATATAATTATTAGAGTTGTATTTAAATATATCTGCAATGATGAGGAAACAGTGTTTATGAAGCAAATAAAATGTGATCCATTGACACCAGTATCTTCTATAAAACTTATCAGTTCATCAGTTCATAGACTTGGAGTAGAAAAGGACTTTTAGAGATTATCTAGTCCATACCCCCCTTCTTTTAAATATGAAGAAACTGAGGTCCACAGGTAGCAAGTTACAGAGGCAGGATTTGAACTCATGTTCTCTGACTCTAAAGCCTTGTATTTTTCCACTGTACTGTGCTGAAAAGTTCCCAAATGATAGAAACATACATTTAAGCAATCATTCTTCCACTCCTCTCCACACCTTTCAGCCCGGCTCTATTCTTGGAAGAGATTAAGTTCAAGGTGGTAATAAGAAGCAGGAATCTGAGGTTAATTACCTTTTCCTGACTCAGGTAATTTATTCCTAGGTTAAGTAGGTTATTTTTGTAGTTGTTATTTTCAATCATTTCTGAGTCTTCATGACCCCTTTTGGGGTTTTCCTTGGCAAAGAGACTGGAGTGGTTTGCCATTTCCTTGTCCAGCTCATTTTACAGATGAGGAAACTGAGGCTAATAGGGGTAAGTGACTTGCCCAGGGTCACACAAGTCAGTAAGTATATGAGGCTGTATTTGAACTTGGGGTGATGAATCTTCCCAACTTCAGGCTCACTGAGCCACCTAGCTGCCCCTTAAGCAGGTTAAGGAATCAATGAATATTTCTGAGCCTTGTTAACCTTCTTTGTAACGTTATATGATCTGTAGTACCTTCCTTACAGGATTGTCATGAGCATCAAGTGAGATAATATAGGTAAATACTTAAAGTACTACATAAATATTAGCTATTCTCATCATTACTATTGTTGTTGGTTATTATTATTGCTATTATTTATTGTATTTAGACTGCTTCATTCCTTATCACTTCTCTCCTTTCCTAAGCTCTATAAGCCTTGGAATCTTATAATGATGGCATCTCAGAACTGGGAGGGATCTCAGAGGGTAAATTAATCTAATTTCCATGTAGTGTAGGAATCCTTCCTATTACTTCCTTGACTCTATCACTGAGACAGGGAGCTCACTACTTCCTGAGGAAGTCTGTTCCATTGTTGTTCAGCTCTAATTATTAGGAAGTTCTCTTTTGTGCTGAACCAAGTGCTGCCTTTCTGTCCCTTCCATCCTTTGGTCCTAGTTCTGACCACTAGAGCAACACAGAAATAACCCAAATCCTTCTTTCATGTGGAAGACCTTAAGATACTAGAAGACAGCCACCATCTCCTCCAATATCCTACTCAATACACACTGTAAGGCTTCAAGCAGAAGGAATTAAAAGACACCTCAAAGGGCATCCATGCCATAACCTAATGGTTGCTTCTGTAGCATTGCCAACAAGAGATCATGCTTGAACATTTCCAGAACTGAGGGATTCACTTCTTCGCTAGGCAGCCCTTTCCACTTTCGGAAGTCCTATTTATTGGGAAATTTTCTTTTATATTGGACCAAAACCTGCCTTTCATGCAACTTATCCCTATCATATCTAGTTCTAACCCTCTGGAGATAAGAACAAGCTTGGTCCTTCCTCTATAGGACAGTCTTGAAAATACTTGAGGACAAGGACTTATCATATTCCTCCCAAATCTTTTTCCAGGATAAATATTTCTAGTTTCTTCACTTAATCTTGAAGGCATGCTCTCCAGTCTCCTCAAACCTCCTTGATGCCCTTCCCTAGATGACTCTTATTTACCAATGTTCTTCCTCTGTGGTAGGCATCCAGAGCTAACATGATACTCCAGATATAATCTAACCAGGACAGAAGACAGTGGGCTTATCACTTCTCTTGTTCTAGACACTATATCTCTACAGGTGTAGCCTATGAACACATTCACTTTTGGGGCTTTCTTTCCTAAGACTTAGGCATTATTCATGTTGGTGATCTCCAAGCTTTTTGGGATTATACACTCCTATCAGTAAAAAGAAAAAAAAATTAGTGTGGACCCCCCACCATGTAGGTATATTTAAAATAATAGATTTAGAGCTAGAAGGGACCTGAGTCCAACCTTTGAATTCAACCCTTCAATTTACAGATGAGGAAAATAAAGCACATGGATTAAATGACTTGCCCAGGGTCATACAGCTACTACTTAGAACTTACACTTGTCTGAGGCAGGATTCAATCTGAGGTATTCCTCACTCCAAGTCCAGTCAGTCTGCCAACAAACATTTACTATGCATCTATTAAGTGCCAGGCATTGTGCTAAGCAAAAAGAGAAAAAAAAAGGAGAAAAAAGAGAGTCCCTGCCCTCTAGGAGGTCACAATCTAATGGGAGAGGCTACAATGGAGAAAAGGGACTAGAATTAAGAGGAGATGAGAAAGTTTTCTTGTGGAAGATAGGATTTTAATCAAGACTTGAAGGAGGCTGGGAATGTCAATAGGTAGAGATGAGGAGGAGAACATTCCAGATATGGGGGACAGCCAGAGAAAATGTCCAGAGCCAAGAGATAGAGTGCCTTGTTTGATGAAGAGCAAAGAAACCAATATCACTGGATCAAAGAGTGCAAGGGAGAATAAACTGCAAGAAAACTGGAGAGGAAGGGACTAGGTCATGAGGGGCTTTCAATGCCAAACAAAGGATTTTACATTTGATCCTGGAAGTGATAAGGAGCCCATTCAAGTTTATTGAGTAAAGGAGTGAGGTGGTTGGACCTATGCGTTAGGAAAATCACTTTCATAGCTGAATGAAGGATGGATTTCAAGTGAGGAGAGAACTGAGGAAGGCAGACCCACCAGCAGAAGATTGCAAGAGCCCAACAAGAGATGATGAAGACCTACAAAAGGGTGATGGCACTGTCAGAGGACAGAAGGGGGCACATTAAAAAGATCTTGAAAAGTGAATGCTATAGGTCCTGGAAACAAATTGAATATGGAAGGTGAGAGATAGTGAGGAATTGTGGGTGGTACCTAAGTTTTGAGCCTGAGGGACTAGGAAGACGATATTGCCTTCAACAATAATAAGGAAGTTAAGGGGGGTGGGTTAGGGAAAAATAATGAATTCAGTTTGGGGCTTGTAGAACTTAGCATGTCTACTGGACATCTGGTTTAAGATGCCTGAAAGGCAGTTGGTGATGTGAAATTGGAAGTTGGCAGAGAGGTTAGGGCAGCACAGGAAGATTTGAGAATCATCAGCACAGATGTGGCAATTAAATTTATTGGAGTTGATGAGATCAACAAGTGAAGCAGTGTGAAGGGAGAAGAGAAGAGGGCCTAGGACAGAATTTCATGGGGCACTATGGTTTGATAGTGTGACCTGGATGGAGATCCAGCAAAGGAGACTGAGAAACAGTGATCAGATAGATGGAAGGAGAACCAGGAAGGAGTGATGTCCTCAAAATCTAGAGAGAAAAGTGTAGCATGAAGAGGGGGATCAATAGGGTTAGAGACTGCAGAGAGACCAAGAAGAATGAGGATTGATAAAAGTCCATTGGATTTGGCAAGTAAGAGACCCCTGATGACTTCGGAGAGAGCAGTTTCAATGGAATGATGAGGTCAGAAGCTATAAGTGGTTGTAAGGGGTTTAAAAGTGACAGGAAAGAAAGTGGAGGCACTTAGTTATAGATGACATTTTCAAAGCACAGAAGAGATATAGGACAAAAGAAGAAATGGAAGGAACAAGTGATGGTTTTTTGATGGGGAGACATGGGCATATTTGTAGGTAGAAGGGAGGGATCCAGTAGATAGAGAATGAAGATAAGTGCTGGAGTGGGGATGATAGAGGGAATGACATATTGGAGGAGACAGGATGGAATGGGAACTCATGCAGGTTGTAGAACAAGGGTTTGGTAAGGAGTAAGGCCACCTCTCTGTGAGAGAAAGTGAAGAAGATAGTGGCAGAAGGCATTCAAGTGAATTAAGATGAGGAAGATAAGAGGAGAGGATGTTCTTGGCAAATGACCTCAATTTTTTCTGTAAAGGTGGGAGTTGTCCAAGGTTGAGATGTAGCCGGGCACAACCAGTGGTATGTCAAAGGGGCTAGGGACCTCTAGAGGAACATAAGCATCAAAAATCCCAGCTGTGTAGGCTGGGTTCCTGGGTTCCCCCACAGGAATGGGGGAGAGAGTTTGATATGACTGATATGACATCAACCAAGACAGTATAATAAACCTACAGGATAGACTTAAAAAAAAAAAGAAAATCACTCTGGCAGCTGAGTGGAGAATGAATAATAGTGGGTAGAGACTTGAGTCAGGGAGATCAATTAGGACATTATTCTAGTAGTCCAGGAGAAAGGTGATAGAGGATTGAACTAGGGTGGTGGCTATGAGGGTCAAGACAAAATGGAATAGATACAAAAGAGATGATAAAGTAGAAACAAGATGTAGGAAATAAATGCATATGCAGGGTCATAGGAGATAATACCAACTTTGTGAATCTCGATGACAGAAAGAATGACAGGTCCTAGGAATAGGGAAATTTGGATGAGGGGTGGGTTTGGGGAAAAATAAAATAAGATTTGTGATACATGCTGAAATGCAACCATGCCTGGTTATTTTGTGTCTCTCTGTTCCTTCCAAAATGACATGGGAATGGAGAGGGGTACCTGACTTGTCCTGGCCCAGTGCTGGAACCCACATTTCAAGACAAAGAGCACTTGCTGCAGTCATAAGGTGATCTAGGGGGACATAGGGTAGATTAGGTGGTGGGGATGGAAACTTTCTCAATGGAACCTGTGCAGCTGCTGCTGTGGGTAGGATTAAAACTAATTTATAACTGCCCTGAGGGTACAGAAGTCTAGAGGTTGGGAATTTGCACACTAAATGGAGCTGGCAGAGTGAGGACATGTTGGGAGATAAGAGTAGGTGTGATTCTGTTGGAGATCAACCCTATGATGGGCTTTCAGGGAGAGGTTTTATGTGACTCACCTTATACTTTGGCTGATCATATACCCTTTGGGGTCAGGCCATAATACCCCCTCCCTCCATAAGGTCTGGACACCACCTTTCAGCCACTAGTTCATAACACTCATTTCAATATTTAGATTTGTTTTTGGTGGAGGGGATGGGACCTATCTGTGATTTCATTGGCATGGAGAACTTCCAACATGGAGATTCCCTCCCACTGATGCCATCTGGCAATTTATTTGTAACTCATAGTTTTAGGGTATTGCCTGGGACACTGAAAGGCTAAAGAATTTACCCATGGTCACAGAGGCAGGGATAGAACTTGAACCCACCTAGGTCTCTATCCATACCATCCTGTTTCCCAATGGATTAGAAGTTTAATCCCTGTTTTACATGTGAGTCTCATCTCCTGGATGAGATTTTCAAGATCTCTGTGGAATGATCTTGTGAACACGTGACCAAATGAATTTGTAGATCACATGGGGCTTCCCATAGGGCTGAGTATGAAGTAGGCCCTCAGTAAAGATTCGCCTCACACACTTCTGACTCCCAAAGTTGATGTTTCACTTAGCTCACTTGCTAGTGATTCTCTTCTCTGATTAATAATAACTCCTAATGTTGTGGACTCAAAGTCAAACTCTATCTTTTATGCATCTGAGGAGTTTCAAGAGAATGTGAAAGAGCCAGGGTCAAGGGATATTCTCACTAGTATAGCCTCACCTAGTCCTAAACTCTAAATCCTTAGATTATTTGCCCCAAACCCATTTTCACATTATCTGCTACTCTTTCTTCAACCCTTTTTGCACTGGTTGATTGTCCAGCCCACTTTCTCTCATTTTCTCTCCTCCCCATGCCCAGCCTCTGGTCTGAGGAAATTGGAAAATCATGACTATAGCTTTTTTTTTTTTCCTGAGCATCTAGGCTATCTCTGAATTTCTTTTCTTTTATAGACAGAGCCAGGGCTAGACAGGATCAGGGGCATGATGAAGGACACATTGCAATTTGCTTTTTTATTATTAAAAAAATACTTGGACACTTCTAATGCCCAATGGGATTAGTTAGTGATCAGTCATGTCTTGCATGTCTCAGTGGAGGCACAAAACCACTAGCAGACGATGACGCTCCAGGGGCGCCATTTCCAAACATTATCCAGGATACACCAACTGCCTTGTCTTGGCTCTGATGCTAGGGAATGGGATTATTCAAGTGAGTCACATGGTAAACACATCTGAGAGCCTATGGTTTTGAGCTTCCCCACACCCTTCAAGAATAACATGGCCCCTCTACACCTTTAGTCTCTACATCTTGGATCTACCATCCTGGGTCTATATCAGGTAGCTGATGATTTGGACAAAAATAAAGGTGCCTGGGTTTTTAAAAAGCAATCTCCTTCATCTAACCTTTATTCCCATGAAACTCCCAAGTGTCAACCTGAGAGTTTCCTCACCAAATCTTTTAATGAACTAGACCTGACTGATTACTTCCACAATGAGGGAACATGCTGATCTTTCCAGCTCTTTCTCTGTGTCATGTTCTCCTACACCTCTGCAGAGGACCTGAAGAGAACTGAGACAGTTACTGGCTCTTTCCTACTTTTTTTTGGTCAGTCTTTTGGACAAAAAATGCCCCAGGATAATGAAGAAATCTATTTACAGTAGCAATACTCTGTCTGGTCCCTTCTGGATGGAATTAGCTACAGGAGAATTTCTGAGCAGTGTTTTCAGTTGGAAAAACAGCCTAGCTGTACTATGTGGAGAGGGAGAGTTATTGGTTGGGCACTTAATAAAGTTTCGTGAGCATGTAGACTCATTGCCATAAAAGCTCATTAATTTAAACCCCCTCATTCAAAACCCTGGATGACTCTGATAGGGGCCAGACTGCAGTTTTCCTCCTGGCTAGCTGTGAGTTATGGGGTTGCTAGGGAAAATAATATTGTAAACAGAATTGCAAGGGGGAAATGTTTAGTTTATTTTAGGAGACACTCTTTTCTGGCACTTATATATTGGACAATTCATCTCCAAATGGCAAATTATCATCTATTCATTAAAGCAGTCCCAGTAAGACTTTCAAATTAACCTCTAATTTCTATGCCTGGTTGTTGCAGAACATGGTAAAAGTCTATTTCTTTTAAAGACATTTTCTGTTTCAGGCTTTTCCCCAAGTTAGTATATTTCCAACCTCCTCTCTGTTAGAAAAATCTTCCCTGTCTCCCTCTAAAGTAGCTGGCTACAGCTCAGCATTTCAAGTGAGCGAACAAATGGGTTGTCTGCCAAATTTGCTGTCTCTGTCTCTCCTGTTTCCATAAAGGTCCATGGGTAACAAACGGGAGATCACGTTGCTCAGCTCTGACTCACTGTACAAACACTTCTTCCCTCCCTAATTGCCATCTCCAGCCTGCTGTGTGAGCCTTTCCTTGTGACGTGCCTGAACCCAGATTCTCAGTCTTAGATCTTTCTTGTGCAAGGATAACCCATTGTCTCAGGTCTTGTGTTTTCTGAAGTGGATCCAAGGCCACTTGGGTTAGAGCATGAGGGTGATTCTTTTCTCAAGAGGACAAATCAGACTTAGAATCCAACCCAGGAAGAATGAGAAAACAAACAAAGTAGCAACCTGGAGATAGTTTCATCCAATGGAAAGAACGCTGGACTTGGAGTTAAAAGACCTGGGTTTGAGCCATAGTTCCAAAATTTACTAACTACATGATAATAGGCAAATGACTTAATCTTTTTGAGCCTTAGTTTCTTGTGGAATGGAAATAATACTCACTGCCTACTTCATAAGGTTGTTGTTAAGTAAAGTACTTTATCATAAAGTGCTACAGAAATGTGGCAAAAAATAGTCCCTGCCTTCAAGGGACTTTTTATAAATTTATCTTTTTTATAAATGTCCCTTTATATATTCATCCTTTTATTATTAGAATCCCTTTTCAGATCACTAAAAACTAAGTTATTCTCTCTTAAAAATCTGGTCATGCTCATTAAAATAGGTCACCTAGGCTAAGGAAAGAGCACCTCCAAAGAACAACACAATTTTAGCAGAAAAGTTGTCAAGTATAAGTTGTTTTTTTTTTAAGGCAATTGGGGTTTAAGTGACTTGCCCAGGGTCACACAGCTAGTAAGTGTCAAGTGTTTGGTCTGAGGTCAGATTTGAATTCAGGTCCTCCTGACTTCAGGGCCAGTGCTCTATCCACTTTGCCACCTAGCTCCCCCTAAGCATAAGGTTTAAGACCATATCTTTCAGGGACATTGTAGAGGATATTCTTGTAGAGGGCCAAAAGCTGGACTGGGTGACCCCTGTTGAAGAATGCATGGTGGTATTGAACTTTCAATCTTGTCTATACTCCCAATAAAAATTGTGTTGAGTTATTATCTATTCATCCTCCACTACTTTAGTATTATGGACACTACTAAGGATCTATCAGAATCCCCCAAAAGAACAATGCAGCAGTCTTTACCATGGAAATAAATTTTACCTAGAGGTGGCTAAATATATGGGGGATAGAGCACTAGAGTTGAAGACAACTAGACTTGAGTTCAAATCCTCCTTACTAGCTGTGTGTCCCTGGGCAAGTTGCAACTTCTCAGCTTCAGTTTCTTCATCTGTAAAATGTGGATAATAATACATATTTCACAAAGATTATTTGAAGATCAAATGAGATAATGTGTGTAATACACTCTGCAAACTTTAAAGCTCTATGTGAATGTTCGCTATTCCCCCCGCCCACAGTTTCTTCATGTTAACAATACATAGTCTATTCAGAGGCATTTGCCATGGTGCCAGACTCTCTAGAAGCACAACAAATAAGGCAAACCTAGGGTCTTGATTCTACACTTTGAGCATCCCTTCCAATTCTAGGATTTTATGAGTCTAGATTATATATATATGGAAGGCATTCTTAGTGAAAATATAAGAAAGGAAAAAGTAGGCTTTAAAAAACAATTTTCTGCATCATCAGATTGTGAGCTACTTGAGGGCAGGGACTATTTTTTGCCTTATTTTGTAGCACTTAGCACAGTGTCTGGCACATAATAGAGGCTTAATAAATGTTTATTGATGATCTATTGATTCAACATCAGGTTACATCTTTGTAGTCATATAATAGACTGGAAGGTGCAGAGAATACAAGATACCAACTGAGCTGCTTTGTTAAGAATATTTTAAAAAAAGATTTTTGACTTAATAATGTCAACATCTAGCCCTAATCTCCCTTCTAATAAGTTGCTTCCAATGTATGTGCTAAGATCATACAAGATTCCTTAATAGATACCAAACCAGCAATAACTCTGTCTGATGGTCACCTGTGTTGATGGCCTGTGTGCTGCATTGGTAACCATGTACTGTCAAGAGGTCTAGAGGATGGTTGGGTCCCACTGCAGATAACATGGCCAGGACTGCAGGAGTCACAGGGAGTAAGAGGTAATGACTAGGTTGGGATCTGCACAACTGGAGGGAGTGTTCATTTCTATCAAATCACAGATCAATCCAAGTGCTAAAGTAAGATTATTAAAAAATGGATTACCAATCAATCCCTCGTTGAGCATTACTATTTATTAAATTATTTTTTGAAATTATTTGTTATATGGAAAATAAGATCAGTAAAGCTCCCACCTTGAAGAGTTTATAATTTCATAATCTAGACCTAGAATTAACATAGGAAAGCACATAATGTCAAATCCAACAGAACAAAAACTTAAAAAAAAAGTCTTATGAATACAGTCTTGAAATGAACAGAACCAGAATGGATAAAAATAGTGACATGATGACATTTATTGGTTATTGTCATTGTCTGGATTAGATTTAATGATCTGAAACATTATTGTCAATAGGCAAAAAATATACCTCAGAGATGCTTTAGCTTGCAAATCTTGATTGTCACTGATCTGGTTTTGAGAAATAATGTTGCTTTTTCCAGTAGAGGATATCTAGCAAAATTAATACAATAAAAGGAATTTACAGTATTGCTCATATGTGAACCACATCCATTAAAGATGTTTGGCTCAGTGTCTGAAACTTTATTCTTGGGAAACTATGATAAAATTTCCCTGCTCCATGGGGATCAGTTCTTTGGGAAATTTCAAACTGAAATATATCCTTTCTACCTTTAGCAAGTATACATTTAAACTTCTATATTTCAATGCTAACTAATCCATATGGATACTCCCTTCATAGCACCAACTAGAATCCATCCATGATTTCTTAGGATGTGCACTTCTCACACATATATAGAAAATACAGAAAATATTAGGGGGCAGCTAGATGGCACAGTGGATAGAGCACTGGCTGTGGAGTCAGGAAGACCTGACTTCAAATCTGACCTCAGACACATAATACTCACTAGCTCTGTGACCCTAGGCAAGTCACTTAACCCCAATTGCTTTGCCGCCCCCACGAAAAAAACCCCAAAACCCCAGAATTCCTCTGTTTCTTTGGGGCAGCTAGGTGGCACAGTGAATAGAACTCTGGCCTTGGAGTCAGGAGGACCTGAGTTCACATCCAGCCTCAGACACTTAACACTTACTAGCTGTGTGACTCTGAGCAAGTCACTTAACCCTAATTGCCTCACCAAATATATATATATATATATATATATATATATATATGTTAGAAGATATATTTTAAGTTAATTAAATTAGGCTTATGGTTACATTGGTTATAAAGGAATTCCCAGTGAGGAAACACCCTTTATCAATATTGATTGTCACCTCCGCTGCAATTTATAGTGTTAGAGAGTTGCCTGGGAACACTGAGAGGTTGCCCAAGAGCACACAGTCAGTATGTCAGAGGTGGGACTGGAACTCAGGTCTTCCTTATTCCTAAGTCAACTCTCTAGCCACTATGCCATGGTATGCCTCTCTAAGGGTCATATGACTAGCAAGATGGTGGAATATATATTGTCTTTGATACCAAATATATGCAATACATATTGTCTTTTGGTACTGAACTTTCAAAAACCCTTTAGAAAAGGGATTATATGCCAGAGTTAGAATACGTATAGCTGAATCTATAGGACAAGAGAGTAAAGATTCTGATAAGGTAACACCTAACAAATATTAACACTGGAGAATGCTAATCCTTAATGCCCTCATTAAGTACCTTTCCTCCATCAGTCATCACACTTGAAAAGGAATGCCCTAGATAACTGATATATGAGCTTGCATAGGGAACTCACACAAGGATCTCTCTCCTGCTGCAGAGAATCTGCTGGCATGCCCATCACCCTGCCCATCTATCATCCAATTGCATCAAGCAGTAGACATTTACTCTGCTCAGGTATGTTAAGAAAAAGGATAAAAATTTGGCTACCTTCTGCCTAAGGTGCCCTGAGGTTAGAGATTCTAAGACTGCAGAAACTCTGCTCCTAACACTCATGCCATCCTTCAGTACTCCCAATTCTGCAAAAAAAGTGGTAGAATATGATTCATTCCAGCCAGAGAAGGAAAAAGTTAGAGAAAGGAGGCATCTCTAGTGGCTGCACTGGGCTTGAAGGTAAGGAAGCTGAAATTCAATTAGGGCTAGTCCTGTACCCCAAAAGCTACTTAGTGCAGGGACTGAGACTGGCAAAAGCTAAGTCAACTAATATGAAAGGGGTCTGAGGCAGCTTAACAGTTCAGCCTTGAGTACACACCCACAATAAAAGAGGGAAAAGTGAGAAAGTGAGTAACTGGAAAATATAAGGGGAAAATGTTTAAAACACTAAATATTTCAAGTGGAAACAAATTAATTAAAAACCTAGAGTACAAGCAGAGAAATTAAGAGAGATGATATTAAATTTGATGGAAGGATAAATACCAAAACATCAAAGAGGTTGTAAAGTTCTCTAAACAAATATTAGAAGCCAAAGGAAATGGAACCAATGCTTGATGAAGCACTGAACCAGAGAGCATGGAACAACTATAAAATATTCTGGAGTGGTTCAAAAAGGAAAAGAACAACATTAGACAAATTAGAAGAGAACATAAGTCAGAATTTAGAGCCTATACAATAGAAATAACTAGCAGAGTAGAAAACATTTATACCTGTGGTGAGTTTCTCCAAGGATGCAAAAGAGAGAATGACGTCTATTTGGAATATAAATATACTGAAGTGAAGAACTATCTGAAATAAGAGGAGCAAAAAGCAATAACATTAAAAGAACACATGATCTCTATTGAAGTAAAATTTATTGAGCTCAGTGACAGGAGGTACAGAGACAATTTAAAGACAACAGGTCTCCCAGAAGAACACCACAGATTGAAAAACCTGACCACTATACTGCAGAATACAAGAAAACTGCCCAGAATGTTTGACTAAGGAAAACAAATCACCAATCAAATGAATCCACAAATCATCTCCAGAAGAATAACCACAACAACCTTATACTTCAAACTTCAAGACATTTAATGGCCCAATTGAATAATTCTAATGATAAGCAACAAATTCCACAAGCAGTCAGAATAAATATCAAACAATAAAAACACAAGAAAAGTAAATACATAAAACTATTGGAGAGAACAAATAATGAAATAAATAATTTCATCTTTAGGGATTAAAAACAAACAAACAAGGGCTAACCCTGAAACATAAGTCATACTCCTGTAAGCTATCTTTTTACTTCTAATCACATGTTGCTGAATGAAGCTGTAGGAAATTGTGAAGCAGTGCTGACTGAGTCCACCAAAAAATTTATGTTATATGATCTCAACTGGGCTTTCACAGTGGCAGGACAAACATTCTATTCCTCCCTAATTGATTCACTATTCCACTCCTAACAACAGCTATTCCAAACATTCTCATCTGTCCTCAAGTCTCCCACAACACTCTCTTTCTCCACCCTCTCAGCTGAGCACCTTGCCTCATACTTCAAAAAACAAACCAAAAAAAATTGGGACTGTTGGCTAAGGAACTTCCTTTTTTAGCCCCATCCTCATCCAACATGATCCAAACATCTTTCTCCAATATTCACTCTATCTTTTCTCCACTATCTTCTCTTTCACTCCAGTGTCAGTCCCTACCTAAGCAAATCCTTCTACATGAAACAGTGACTAAAGATGTAGGATGAGAGCAAAAGCTTGAGATGATTCCAAGGTTGTGAGCCTGGGTAACTAGTAGAATGGAGGTATTTTTGGTAGTGACAAGAAAGTTTAGTAGTGGGGAGACTTGGGAGAAAGTTATTTACATGTTGTCTTCCCCATTAGAATGCACACTTCTTGAAGAAACAGAATTTTTTGCCTTTGTATCATCAGAGATTCATACAGTGCTTGGAACATAGTAAGTTTTTAATAAATATATTTTATCTATTAACTGACTGATAGAAGGGAACTTTAAGGGATATACATATTTTTGAGCACCACAAGGCACTTAAAAAAATAGACCATGTAGTAGATAATAGATAAACTACAAATTAATGTTTAAGAAAAGGTAGAAACACTACTTTATAGATCATAACACAATAAAAGTAGTGATAAAATCAGGGAGCACAAATGACACAGACCAAAATGAAGATTATTACCAAAATCCTAAATTTTGAGTGTGTTAAAGAATAGATCAGAGAAGCAATTAATAAAGATTTTAAATACAAAAATAATGAGATAACATACCAAAATTTCTGGGATGTAGCTATAGAAGTTTTAAGTGAAAAAAATCATACCCCCCCAAAAAAACATTCATTAATATAATAGGGAAAGAGAGGCTTAATGAGATTAATATGCATTTTTAAAAATTAGAAAGCCAACAAATAAACTCAAAATAATCACAAAGTAATAAATCTTGAAAATTAGAAGAGAAATAAAAAAAACCAAAAGAAAACCATAGAACTGACAAATAAAATGAAAAAGTGATGCTTTAAAATTACTTATAAAGTTAGGGGCAGCTAGGTGGCACAGTGGATGGAGCATTGACCCTGGAGTCAGGAGAACCTGAGTTCAAATCTGGCCTCAGACACTTACTAGCTGTGTGACCTTGAGCAACTCACTTAACCCTAATTGCCTCCCTCCCCTGAAAGAAATTACTTGCAAAGCTGATAAATCTTTAGCTGATTTAATTAAAAAGAAGAGGCAGAAACTAAAATCAACAACAAAAATTTAAATGAACAAGGTGAAATCAAAACAAACCAGAAGAAATAACAAGAATTATTAGAACCCACTACAACAACAGTATTGAGAACACAAAAGAAATATAGGAATGTTTTCAAAAATATAAAATACCCAAAGTAGCAAAACAACAAAGATCACAAAATAATTTAATCTCAGAAAAAGAAATAGAACAAACGGTAAAGTAACTGTCGAAGAAGGGCATAGGAACTCCTATTCCCAAGGGATTTATGGGAGAATTCTCTCAATCCTTTAAAAGAAAATTGCTACCTATACTATCCAAATTATTCTCAAAAATCAAGAAAGAAAGCATTTTCACAAACTCCTTTTATGTAATAAATATAGTTTTAATACCTAAATCAGATAAAGATAAAGCAAAGAAAGCCAACCCTAGATTAATATATTAAAAATATTAAATAAAATTTTTTTAAATAAAATCTTGGCCAGAAAAAAAAACCCTTTAAAGCAATTCATTCAAAATTTTTTTCCTTATGACAAGTTGGATTTATTACAAGAATTCAGTGATAGTTATCATTGGGAAAGCAATCAATATAATTGACCACATTTTAAAAAATCCCAAATCTATCCAAGAGCCCAGAGGCTCTTGAAGTACAACTCTCTTTTATGACAGGCATAAAGGGAAACTTTTTAATATAATGAAAATTATCTGTCACCAAAAGCAAGCATTGTAGCTAAAGAGATGCACTAGAAGCTTTCTGAATAAATATAGGGATAAAGTCAGGATACCTTCTTTCCCGACAGTAATTAAAATATTTCTAGAAAATGTAGCAACAACAATAAGAAAAAGAAATTAAAGGCATCAAAATAGGCAAAGAGGAGAAAAAATATCCCTAATCACTAAAGACATGATGATTTATTTAGAAAATCCTAGGGAATCAGCAAAGAAATTGAGACAATTAAAAGCTTCAGCAAATTTGCAGGCTACAAAATAAACCCACAAAGATCAACTGCATTTCTATATAATGGTAACAAATTTCAGGAAAGTATAATAGCAAGAAAGTTTCATCCAAAATAGCTACAAAATGCACACAATATTGGGAGACAATATGTCAAAGTACACTCAATATTTATATAGAATTAATTACAAAACACTCTTTAAAGATATGACAATTTAAACAGATGGGGAAATTCTAAGTGGTCATAACTGAGGCATACCAACATAATAAAAATGACAACACCACCAAAACATACAGATTTAGTGCTATACTAGTCTATCTGCCAAAAGGACACTGTACTAAACAGCCAAAATAATAATTAAGTTCACCTGAAAGAAAAAAAAAGATCTACAATATCAAAGGAAATAGTGGGGGGGAGGGAGAGGAATGCAGATGGGATAATATTTTCAGGCTTCAAAATGTATTATGAATTTGATTAGTAATCAAAGCCATTTGTAACTGGTTAAAAAATAGAAAAGCAGATCAATGGATCAAACTAGATTAGGAAGAATCAGAAATAAATGAATCCAATAACTCAGTAAAACCCCCAAACATATATTAACCATGAAAGAATTCCCTATTTGGTAAGAACTGCTGGGAAAACTGGAGAATCATTTGCAAAAACTAGATTTAGAATAATATCTTATGCCCTAACATAGAGTAAATTTAAAATTTATATGTGACCTGAATATTAAAAATCCATTCTATCAAATTAGAAGAGAAGTAGGTCATGAATCTTTCGTAGTTTGGCTTAGGAGATGCATTCTTAATCAAACAAGGGATAGAGGCAATTACAAATGGTGAGATGGGTAATTTTGATAGCATGAAATGAGAAAGCTTTTACCCATATGAAAGTAACAAAGCTAAGATAAGAAGGGAAACAGTCAACTGGGGGAAAAATCTTTATATCAAATATGTCTGATAACTAACAGAAACTAACCAAATAATTAACAGAAATACATAAGATCAAAGGCCATTACCAAATAGATAAATGGCCAAACTATAAAAGTAAAGAATTCTCAAAGGAAAACTCACAAACTATCAACAACCATTTGAAAGAATGCTCCAAAACACTAATAATAAGAGAAATGCAAATCAGAACAACCATTAGGTTTCATCTCATATCTAACAAATTGGCAAAGATAATAAAAGAAAGGAATATACAATGTTCAAGAGGTTGTGGGAAGATAGGCACATCAATGCCTTATTGTTGGAGTTACTAAGCATGACAAATACAGGGAAGCTTGGAAAGACTTAAATGAACTGATGCAAAGGGAAGTTAGTAGAGCTAGGAAAACAGTATACATAATGGCTACAATGTAATAGA
Organism: Vombatus ursinus; assembly: GCF_900497805.2. Lineage (NCBI taxonomy): Eukaryota > Metazoa > Chordata > Mammalia > Diprotodontia > Vombatidae > Vombatus > Vombatus ursinus. The sequence goes on along the minus strand of NW_020954571.1, from coordinate 3,702,357 downwards.
AATGGAAAGAACAACCGCCACACAACAATCAAAAGTGAAAGTTAATATTATTAAAATGTAATGAATAAATTTGCCCCTTCTCAAATAATATGAGAAAATATCTTACCCCATTAATTTGAAGAAAGGTGGGTCTACTAATAGCATGTAACAACATAGAATAAAGTATCAAGTTTTTTAGGTGTATTGATTGATTTTGCTAATTGTTTTTCTCTTATTCCTCTTGTTAAAAAATATTGTGTTAAAAGATTCACTCTCTGGGAGGGGAAAGGAGAGGAAAGAGTGGTGGGGGGAAGAGTGTAGATGACATAGAAAGAAAATATACCAGTAAACATCTATTAAATCAATCAATCAACCATCAAGAAGTCACAATTTCTATATGCCAGACACTGTGCTAAAGGCTAGAGATATGAAGAAAGTATAAAAAAATAGTCTCTGTCCTTAAGGAGCTTGTGTTCAATTGGGGAAATAACATATAAATAAATAGAAAAATACAAAATGTACACAGAGTAAATAGAACACAATATTAAAGAGGAAGGCTAATCTTGTGTATTAATTTTTAAATTTGTACATATAAATGTTAAGTTGAATATATGCTTATATAATAATACCCTAATAGTTCACATTTGTATGGCACCTTAAGTTTTACAAAGTGCTTTGTAATTATTATTTTACCTGAGCTTATATATATGTGTGTATATATATATGTGTGTGTGTGTGTGTGTGTCTCTGTGTGTGTGTGTGTGTGGTACTAGAGAGAGAAATGCTGTATGAATTTTGAGAGGGAGTTGACAATGGTGGGCTAGAGTCACTGAAGACAGCTTCAAGGAGGCTGGAATTTGACCTTGCCCTAGAAGGATAATTCATGTAGATTGTCACACGGCAAACCAGAGTCATTACACTTTGAAATCAACCCCAGGGCCATGCCAGTAAAGAATTAGGATCAAACATAAAGGTTGAAGTATGCTTATGGGACATATCAACATTTTATCAAGTGAGATAAACATGGATTATCCAATGGGTCTGTTCATTTTTTGTATCATTCATGCCTCTGTTCTCCTTTGGAGAGGATAACTGGGGACTAACCATTGCATCTTTTATTCAAATAGCTTGCCTATGAAAAGCAAGCATATACAAAAAAGATTTTGAAGAGGAGCTCTGCTTTTGTCAGAAAATTTCAAAGGAAGAGAACTGTCTCACAGTAGCCTCCCAGAAAGAAATACCTCTGTGAGCATAGGTAATGGGAGAATAATTATTTTCTTTTCCACAGGATTCAAGGGAATGATGAAACAGCTCATTAAGCAATGAACACAGATACTAAACCTGCCAGGTTCTGATAACAAAATGAGTTCAGGTTTCAGATACAATGAGAAAGAGAATACCCAAGTGATTGGGAAGCTTGGGGAACTCTTCAGCCTGGTTTTTACTTCATACCATATGTAGATCAATGAGAAATGAGCAAATGGAAGAAGTGTCTTGATCTCCAGAGGATCTTGCCAGCTATGATGTAGAATTTCTTCTAGGCATTTTAGTCAAGCATGTGACAATGTGGTATACTATAAAGGACACTGGAGTGGGAATCAAACAATATGAATTCAAATCCTGGATCCAACACCATATAACTTTAGGAAAATCACTTAGCTTCTTAGGGGCCCAGTTTCCTTGCCTGTAAAACTGAGGGATTGGAGCAGATGACCTTTTCTTCTAAATCTAAATCCCATGACCTTGTTACTCAATGATTCAACATTATATTATATTCTTAGGTCCTTTATAGATCTAAAATTGCAGAGGGAGGCAGTATGGCATAATGGTTAGAGAGGGGAAGGTTGGATGGGAAGCTAGGTGGTACAGTGGATAGAGCACTGGCCCCAGAGTCAGGAGGACCTGAGTTCAAATCCGGCCTCAGACACTTGACACTTCAGTAGCCGTGTGACCCTGGGCAAGTCACTCAACCCTATTACCTAGCGCAAAAACAAAACAGAAAGAGGGGGCTTGGAATGAAAAAGGCATGGGTTCAAATCTTTCCTCAGACATTTACTAGTTGTTTGATACTGAATAAGTCACTTAATTTCTTTTAGCCTCAGTTTCCTTATCTGTAAGGTCACATCTGCATCACAGGGTTGTTGTAGGGATCAAATGAGATAATATATTGTTCCAGGTCGTACCTAAATCTGACTGTTTTTGTGGTTCTAGCTTGGAATTGGAATAAAATGACATGCTTGTAGACCATCTAATAAAAGGAAGTTTACTCAACAGCTTGGGAAAAATACTTAAATAATTTTTTTCAATTGTTATGCATTTTTCCTCCCTTCTACCTCTTCCCCAGCTAAGAAAAAAGAAAAAGAAAACTCATGTAGCAAGTAAGCATAGTCACGAAAAATAAATTTCCATACTGGCCATGTCCAAAAATATGTATTGCATTCAATATATTCACCTCTCTGTGAGGAGGTGAAGCATCTTTCTTCTTCTATAATCATGCTCAGCCATTTAACTGATCAGAGTTCTTAAGTCTTTCAAAATTGATTGATTTTTATAATGTTGATATTTTTAGTATAAATTATTCTCCTGGTTCTCTCACTTGAAAAACCACCTTTCTTCATTTCTTATAATAGTGTTCCATTTCATTCATATATAATAATTCATTCATATGCAATAATAAGTTCAATCATTCCCCAATTCTGGCATATTCTTAGTTACCAATTCTTTGTCACCACAAGAAGAGATCCTATAAATATTTGTGTCCATTTAAGACCTTTTCCATTTTTAAAAAAATTTCTTTGGGATATAAGCCTACCACTGGCATTTCTGGGTCAAAGGTATGTGCAGTTTAGTAATTAATGGGTATAGTTCCAAATTGCTTTCCAGAATAGATGGACTGAATCAGTTCCACCAAAAGTGTCCCAAGGTGCTTGTTTGCTTGTTTTTTCATAGTTCCTCTAACATTTATTTTCTTCTTCTTCTTCTTCTTCTTCTTCTTCTTCTTCTTCTTCTTCTTCT
>NW_020954571.1:3695012-3699353 GCF_900497805.2 Vombatus ursinus | reverse complement strand
TTCTTCTTCTTCTTCTTCTTCTTCTTCTTCTTCTTCTTCTTCTTCTTTACAACATGACCAATGTGAAAATATGTTGAATAGGAATGTATATGTAGAGCCTATATTAGATTGCATGCCATCTTGGGGAGAGAGGTGAAGAGGGAAGGGAAGAAAATTCTAAACTCAAAAGCTTATGAAAATGAATGTTGAAAACTAAAAATAAATTAATAAAAAAAGAATTAATTAATTAAAAAAAGAAATTAGGCACTCAGAGAAGAAACTTGCTGCAAAGATTTTTTACTCAATTATTTCTTTTTTAATGTTATCTCCATTGGATTTCTTTGTGTAAATATTTTTTAAAATTTTGTGAGTCTCTCTCCATCCTATTGTCTTATAATTTTCTTTCTCTTTGACCCCCTCTGCTCTTCGCATGGAAGAAGAGGGGTTTGTAACAGGAGTGTGCTCAGCACCACTGCTCTGCGCTTGATGCAAACATCTTTTACTCCCCTGCCCCATTTCTCTTCCCCTCTTCCCCTGGAAGGTTCTTCACAGGTTCTTCCCCTTTCTTTCCTTCCTTTTCAATACTCCTTCACAATTACGCTACTAAATTGTGTGTGTATGTTTGTGTGTGTGTATGTAAGTTGTTTAATACTAACCACTCCTAGATCTGTCCTCCCTTTTATTCTCCCCTTTCCTTCTCCTGGTTTCCTTGTTTCCCTGTTGAATTATACACACCTCTACACCAAATTATGGATGTGTATTTTATTCTTCCTTGATTAGTTTAAATGAACATAAGGTTCAAGTGACAAAGCTGGCCTTCCCCACACTTTCCTCATTTATATGGACTTCCACTTGCCCACCCTGAGTTTGTGAGGAGAGCTCCACTCCTCCCTTTCTCCATATTTCTTCCTTAGCATATTTTCTCCTATCTCTTTACTTTCTTTTTTCAAGATAATCAAAGCATAACAAAAACCACTACCAGGTTTTTCATCTTATTTGACTCTTTCTATAATCTCTGATGTCATAATTCTTTTTTTTTAAAGGCAATTAGGGTTAAGTGACTTGCCCAGGGTCACACAGCTAGTAAGCATCAAGTGTTTGTTCTGAGGACAGATTTGAACTCAGGTTCTCCTGACTTCAGAGTGGAGCTCTATCCACTGCACCACCTAGCTGCCCCTGATGTTATAATTCTTAAGGGATGCTTGTATCGGCCCTACTTTCTCCATTAGAATGCAAACATTTGATTCTTATATTTTCCCAATTGCTCACTAATATTTACCTTTTAATGTTTCTCCTTACTGTTGTGTTTGTATTTCAGAGTTTCTATTCATCTTTGGTCTTTTTTTTTTTAAATCACGAAAACTTAAAAGTCCTCTATTTCATTAAAAGTCCACACACACACTCCCTATTCTCCAGAGATTTACAATCAGTTTTTCTGAGTAAGTTAATCTTGGCTGTAAGCCTATGTCTTTAGCCTTTTGGAATATAGTATTCTATGCTCTTTGCCTCATTATAGTTTTAGTTGCTAAATCTTGTGTGATCCTGACTCTGGTTACTTGGTACTTACACGCTTTCTGACTGCTTACAATTTTTGTTTTTTGTTTTTTGTTTTATCACTTGGAAGCTATGGATTTGGGCTATGAAGTTTCCGTGGCTTTACATTTACATTTTGGGGTTTCCTCCAGGAGGTAACTGGTAGATTCTTCTTCAAATGTTTGTTTTCTCAGTTCTTGGTCATTTGTTTTTGTTTTTGTTTTTTTATATGAAAGGCCTTAGATTTTCTTCTATTGTTTTAATCTTTGGACTTTATATTGTATGTCTCATGGAGTCATGAATTTCTGTTTACCCATTCTAATTTTCAGAAAGTCTGTCATGGGAGTAAAATTTTTCGGCTCCTGTTTTAAGAGATGATTCTCCTTTCATAGATCTCGTTGCTTTTTCCAATTGTTTCCTCTATCTCTCTCATTTCATTTGTCATACTATTTTAACTCCTTAAAAACTCACATCATCTTGGAATTCTAATTTGTCTTTTAGGTAAGTCTTTTTTATTTGAAATTTTTGTTTGTAGGGTTTTTGTTTGTTTGTAGGGTTTTTTTAGGGGAGTTATTCTCTTCTGGCACCCTTGGTACCACAATTGTGCTTTACTTTTTTTTTTACTCATTTTTTCAGCACTTTGTTCTGGTCAACATGATGTTGCTGCTCTGAGAGCTCTGGAGGCTGGATCAATCATTTAGCCTCCTCAGGTAGACACCTTTCCCACCTTCCCTGACCCTTATGCTGCTATCCTTAGTTGAGATCTGAATTCATGATCTGCCCTGAGTAATCTTGGATCAAGGTTTTAGGTGCTGAAAACAGGCTTCCATTCCCTCTGAGGTACCCTGTTCTACTGGCTTGGCCCTGGGCTGGATTTATGATCAACTCTGGACATCCCCCATGCTGTCGACCTCACTCAGAGGTCTACCAACTTAGTCCATACTCGCAGCCCACCTTTCTTTCACAGATCTTTCACAGATCATTTGCCTATTCTTTGAATTTGTGATCTTGAACTGGAAAGATATAACTTCTCCATTGATCTCCCAATCAGTCTTCTAAGAATACAATTGAAGTAGTTGTAGAGGGAACTGGGTTGTACTGCTTTCTCTTACTTCACCATCTTGACTTTCACCTTTCCAATACTTCAGCAAAGAAAGAATATTCAGCAGAGATAGAAGTTCGGTGTAGCAGGGCATAGTTCCTCTCACCTCTGTATTTGCTTTAACGATGATGTGCCTAGTCTGATGGGTGTTGACACCCAACAATGGGAAGTCTAGGCCATCAGAAAGCAATATCAAAGCTTTGAGCCTAAATTTCCTGCACTAATTAAATCTAGACATCAATTTCATTGCTTTTTTATGGGGAAAATTGCCTATGTGGTAAGGACCTTCCAATCTTCTTACTTAAAGTAGATATTGCTTCTGTCATGTGTATGCAATGATCTTTATAAACCTTGACATGTTTTATAAATGTTAGTTATTATTATCATTATTATTATTACTATCACAGTCCAACTTTGTATACTAGTATGGTCTCTGTTCTTAATGGCTATTACAGTAGAGCATGCAGGCCAAAAAGGATTAAAGTATGGTTTTGGCAATGAATCCTGTCTTCTCTCTATTTCTTTGTTCTTAGAAACATTTGCAAATGGTCACTTTTGTCCATTTTAAAAAATGGAGTAGTCTAAGCCGGCTTAGTTTTCCTGATTCTGATAACCTCAAGTTATTCTCCTTCTTCATGCCATTGCAGGGATGTTTGGACTTTGATTTGGGCATTTAATTGTACCCCCTTCCTCTCTCCTTCTCTGCTCCTCATTAGGTAGCAGGGAGGAAATCTGCATTTATTTATTTGTTAATTTATGTAAAAGCAGCAATGCCTTCTCCCTTCTAATACAAAATTTTTCTGACTTTAAAGCCTATTCAAACAAAACAAAGATCAAAAGGAATATAGTTTTCTAGTCCTTAATCCCTCTCTATTTGGGTTTGTTTGCTTGTTTTCTATTTCTTCATGAATAAACACATTGCACATACTTTATAAAGTCCCAGAGCTAACTACTCTGAAGGCAATGAGTGCTTTTAGAAATTGCTAGTTGGGAAAAGCCACATTTGATGAAGGAAATTTTCATTAAGAACATATTATGCCCCTACACCATGCTCACAGTGTAAGAAAGTACATAGGCCTTTCTTTCCCTGCATGTGAAGTACATTCTTCTCTTTATTGAGCAGAAATTGCCACTTCATTGACTTTAAATGACTCAAATCTATGGCTACCAGGCTTGAACTTCCTCCCTCTCAGAAATATGTGCCCTGCCATGTAGTCTTTTGAATATAAACATGAAACATACCAATTTGGAAGATCAATGAAGTTGTGCTTTGTCCTCTTTGTATCTGCTGGCTACCAATTCCATCTGGTGGCTGTGATTGTCATTTACCTGTTTGCTTGCCCAACCCAGCCCTGCCAGCTTCTTTACCAAGTTTCTTCCTATAAGGAAAGCGACTTGTAACATGTTGACCCATTTTCCATGAACAGGGATGTCTTTGGACTCTAGTAGTTATGACATTCCAACAGGCAACCAACTCATAAATTTCAAGTTTTTGTTAAATCTGTTCCGTGGTGAAGGATAAGTATCCCAGATGTTCCCTGGTACACTCCTATTCCAGTGGGGGAGTGTCACTCTCTCTGCCATGTATTCTCAGGGCATCTTACACAAGTTTCCCTGGCTTCAATGATCTGCTAGGCTCATTAAGCTCTTTTTTATGTCTGCTGTATGTTTGGCAAGAGGAATGTGTGTGTGTGTGTGTGTGTGTGTGTGTGTGTGTGTGTGTGTGT
>NW_020954571.1:3656375-3695002 GCF_900497805.2 Vombatus ursinus | reverse complement strand
AGACAGACAGACAGACAGAACAAAAAAGCCATGACATGGTGAGAAAGTCCTATATAATTTTAAAAGTGCTGCTCTTTGAGGCAATAAGGAAGACTACCAATAATGATACACTAGGACTCCACAATTCTTTCCCTAAACTTTCGAATAAACAAATTCAGTAAACCCAATAAACATTTATTAAGCACCTACTCTGTGCCAGGCACTGTGCTAAGCATTAGGGATACAATTAATACAAAGAAAAATAGTCCCTGCCCTCACAGAGCTTATAATTCAATAGGAGGAAAACAACACACAAAAGGAGGTAGGAATGGGGAAGCAGACCGGTGGCACCCAGTGTGGGGTTTGGGGGCCAGCTATTGTTCGGTGGAGTTGAAACCAGAAAGAGCAGCAGATACAGAGTGAAATAAGCTGAGTCCAGTTCCTTCTCCTCTATAAAGGAAGGTAATGGCAAGAGTCTGGTGCCCCACTCTCTAGCTCTCCAATTAGAGGGGAGAGGAAACTGAGCAAGGTAGTGTCAGCCAAGATTTGAGTCAGCAGCACGGCAGTGAAGTCAGAGGTGATGAGCCTAACCTGGGAGGGGCATCTCGTTCTGTGGAGTTGAAACCAGGGAGAATGGCAGATGCAGAGTGGAGCGAGTGGAGCTAAATGAGCTTTTCCAAATCAGTTGAGGACTAGGATACTGGACATCCAGATTTCTAGGTTGTAACTCATTTTTAAAAAATGGAACTGGGAGAAAGCCATGTCTCTGTTAGGGATTCCCCACACTAGGGTGATTATAACCCCATTCATTTGCATCACTTTTTTGTTAAACATTTTGCAATGACCTTTTATATGCATTCTCTAATTTCAGTCTCACAATTCCCCAATGGAAGGGGAAGATCAGGGATTCTCATTTTCATTTTATATGAATACTAAAACATTTATTAAGCACTTAGTGTGTGCCGAGAATTGTGCTAAGTACAGAGGATACACAGACAAACCCTCTTGGCAGCTAAGTGGTACAGTGCATAGAGGGCTGGCCCTGGAGTTAGGAAAACCTGAGTTCAAATCCTACCTCAGACACTTGTGATCTCTATGAGTTACTTACCCTTTGTCTGCTTCAGCTTCCTTACCTGTAAAATAGGAATAATTATATTAACAACCAGGGTTATTATGAGGATAAAATGAGATAATATTTGCAAAGCACTTTGCAAAATGTAAAGTATTATGTAAATGCTAGTTATTATTATTAGCTGTTATTCCAATGGAGGAAAATAACACATAAAGAGGATTTTAAAAGGAGAAGGGTATACACAAGGCAACATGGTTTGGAAATGGTCAGGAAGTGACGTGGACGTCTGGATTCCATCAAGGTAAGGCAAAGGTTCACCTATCTAATCCTAGCATTCTAAGGACAGTCCAACGTTCAGGTAGGAGGCAGATGAGGGGAAAACTGAACCTCAGTGGAGTTATGTGTCATTTTGTATTTCAAGACTGAGATTCAGAATCTTATTGATGTGGGCAGTCCCTCCACCAATAGAGATCATGATACCTCTAGTATCTTCTCATCCTGTGAGGTGTTTGTCCACATTTTTTCATTACTTCTCCTTAGAGGAGTCACCCAACTTGTTGAAGACATTCCTCTGGGTCTTAATAGTTTGTGGTCACCAGAGCCCCCATCACTGAGGTTGTATATCTGTTATCCTTTAATCTCACTATGTGCCTGGCCTCCTTTCCCTTTTCAAAGACAGCCCAGATGATGTCATTTCTTGAATACCAGACTATTCTTGGTAATATACTTCACGCTCTTTCCATCCACTGTGTATTTTTCCACCAAACTCTTGCCATTTCCATTCCTTTGAGTCCCCTAAAATTGTGATTTTTGTGAATTTGTACAATTCTCTGATTTGCAGCCAAGCAGCACCCCTTAGAAAATACTGGAGTTAAAATGATAAGGCAGCTAGGTGTCAGTGATGAACTTGAAGACTGCAGACCTAAGTTAAAATCCTGCCTCAGTTTTTGCTAGCTGTATGCTCCTGAGCAAGGCACCTGACCATTCCTTATTTATAAAATCATCACTTACCATAAGGAGTTGTAGTGAGGATCAAACTGGAGATACCATAATAAAGTGTTTTGCAAACCTTAAAGTGCTATAGAAATACTAGATGTTATTATTAATTTAAAATATTAGGCTCTTACAGAAGCATAAGTTCACTTCATAATTTCTTTTATTTACTTACTCACTTTTCTTTTTTAAATAGTTTGTTTTTAGTTTTCAACATTCATTTCCATAAGATTTTGAGTTTTAAGTTTTCCCTTCCTTCCTCTCCTCGTCCCTCCCCAAGATGGCATGCAATCTGATATAGGCTCTACTTATACATTCATATTAAGCATATTTCCCATTAGTCATGACATAAAGAAGAATTAGAACTGATGGGAAGAGCTACAAGAATGAAGCAATAAAAACAACAAAAGAAAAGGAGAGCAAATAGTCTGCTTCAATCTGCCTTCAGACTCCATATTTCTTTTCTGGATGTGGATAGCATTTTCCATCAGGAGTCTTTTGGAGTTGTCTTAGATCCTTGCATTGCTGAGAAGAGCCAAGTCTATCAAAGTCAGTCATTGCACAATGTGGCTGTTACTGTGTACAGTGTTCTCCTGGTTGTGCTCATTTCACTCAACATCAGACCATACAAGTCTTTCCAGGTTTTCCTGAAGTCAGCCTGCTCATCATTTCCTATAGCATAATAGTATTCCATTACGTTCATATACTACAACTTGTTCAGCCATTCCCTAATTGATGGACATCTCCTCAACTTCCAATTCTTTGCCACCACAAAAAGAACTTTTATAAACATTTTTATACATGTGGGTCCTTTTTCCATTTTAATGATCTCTTTGGGATACAGACCTAGAAGTGGTACTGCTGGGTCAAAGGGTATGCACAATTTTATAGCCCTTTGGGCATAGTTCCAAATTGCTCTCCAGAATGGTTGTATCAGTTCACAACTCCACCAATAGTGCATTAGTGTTCTGATTTTCCCACATCTTCTCCAACATTTATCATTTTCCTGTTTTGTCATGTTGGCCAATCTGATAGGTGTGATATGATACCTAAGAGCTGTTTTGATTTGCATTTCTCTAATCAACAGTGATTTAGAACATTTTTTCATATTACTATAGATAGCTTTAATTTCTTCCTCTGAAAACTGCCTGTTCATATCCTTTTACCATTTATCAATTGGAGAATGACTTGTATTCTTATAAATTTGACTCAGTTCTCTATATATTTTAGAAATAAGGCCTTTATCAGTTCATAATTTCTTAAATACAATCCAATGTGACCTCTAACTCCTTCTAATTTTGGGTCTAGTTCATTGCCTATATGCAGTGCCTGCCTAAAATATATGCAGTCCAACTGCATATGGTTAAATATGACTTTTTTGTCTAGTTTGTTTTTCCATTGTGAATGGTTAAGCTGATCTCTTTCAAATGAATGTAAGTTTAATTGAAGATGTTTTCTAGTGTTAGGGGGCATGTAGGATTTCCCCCAACACATTTTTATTTGTTTTTCAGCATTCTTTTCTTTGTAATTGTTTATTTTTTTTTGTGTGTTTATTTTTCTTTGCAATTTTGAGTTCCAGATTTTCTCCCTTCCTTCCACCATCCCCCCACCCACTGAAAGGTCAAACAATACATCAATTATACATGCGAAATCAAGCAAGACATATGTCCATATTAATCATTTCTCAAAGCAAAAAAAAGAAATTGAGAAAATTATACTTCAGTTTGCACTCAGAGTTCATCAGTTCTCTCTCTGGACGTGGATAGAATTTTTTCATTATGAGTTCTTTGGAATTGTCTTGGATCATGGTATAGACCACTGTACTCATCTTATATGATAGCCAAGTTTTTCATAGTTGATCATCATTACAACATTTCTATTACTGGCCACAATGATCTGATACAGGTTCTTCTCACTTCACTTTGCATCAGTTCATATAGGTCTTGCCATGTTTTTTTTTTTCTGAAAGTACCACTCCCTTGTCGTTTCTTATCCAACAATAATACTGCACAATCATATGCCACAGCTTGTTCAGCCATTCCCCAAATCATGAGCATACCCTCAAATCCCAATTCTTTGCTACCACCAAAAGAGCTGCTATGAACATTTTTGGACAAATAGTTTCTTTTCCTTTTTCTTTGATCTTTCTGGGATATAACCTAGTAGTGGTATTGCTAGGTCAAAGGATAGGCACAGTTTGATAGCCTTTTGGCATCATTCCAGATTGTTCTCCAGAATGATTGGACCAGTTCACTGCTCTACTGCTCTACCAACAGTTCATCAATCTATCTATTTTTCCCTCGTCCCCTCCAGCAGTCATTATTTCTGATAAGTGTGGGGTGGTGTCTCAGAGTTGTTTTAATTTGCTTTTCTTTAATCTATAGTGATTTAGAGCATTTTTTCATATAACTATAGATAGCTTTGAATTCTTCTGAAAACTACTTGTTCATATCCTTTGACCATTTATCTATTGGGGAATGGTTTTTATTTTTATAAATTTTACTCAGTTCCTTATGTTTTTGAGAAATGAGGCCCTTAACAGAAAAACTTACTTTAAAATTCTTTGATATTACTTCATTGTCTATGGTATAGGATAAATTGGAGATAATCAACACAGGGAAGGTACTAGCATTAAGGGAGATTAGAAATGGCTTCCCAAAGAAGGAGGAATTTAGGCTGGGACTTGAAGGAAGACAGGAAAACCAGGAGGCAGAGGAAGAGGGGAGAGCATTTCATGCATGGGAGACAGGCAGGGAAAAGCCCGGAGTCCACAGATGGAGTATCTTGTGTAAGGAACAGTAAGTAGGACAATGTCACTGGATTAAAGAGTAGGGTGGAAGGGAATAAGGTATAAAAATACTGGAAAGGTTGGGGTGAGAAGGTTAAGAAGGGCTTTGAAAACCAAAGAGAGGATTTTACATTTAATCTTGGAGGTGATAGGGAGCCACTGGAGATTTAGGGAACAAAACTAAAATATAATTGGGAAATGTTTAACAAAATAAATAAATACAGTACAATATAGATAATGTTAATTTGTGGTTTTCTAAGCCACCCAGGGGCCAGCAGGGATTGTTTCTAATTGAGTTTGATATTACTGTCTTATATCATTGGGCTGAGAGATCTTTATCTCTGGCATATAATTCCTATTTTGGAGAGATTTGAAAAGTTGTAAGGATTGCAAAAAGTATCTAGTTTTCCATCTTGTTGGTCAAGTGACCCAGAGGAGAGAAGGGATGATTTTAGCTGTTACCTAAAGGAAGCTAGGGAAGATACAAGATAGAGATGAGAATGGAGAACATTCCAGGCATGAGGGGACAGTCAGTGAAAATGCATAGACTTGGGTGATGGAGTGAAGTGCCTTGGGAACAGAAGGGAGCCTGGTGCCACTGGATTGCAGAAGACCTGGAGGGGAGTAAGATGTAAGAAGACTATAAATGGAATAAAGGTCATATACAATGTTAATTAATTTCATTGTGAGGGTGTTTTCTGACAATTTTATGATACCTCTTGTGATAATCAGAGGTTTTCTACTGTTTTCCAAAAAGGGACACAGGCCTTAATGTGTGGAGTATGATGATGTTAACTGAATTAGGTGTTGATCCTAAGAGAATTAAATGCCATTTGACTAAACCATATATTTAGCCTGACTAATCCCCAACTGGAGTAGGGAAAGAAGCAGGAAGACAAACTTTTCTTTAGTGGAAATAAGGAGCTGCTCTTTTAAATAAGTAATAATTAACATGGTTCTTATTAACTGTATCATCCCTTTTAGAGTTAGGCTCCAAACCTCAGGTTTCCGTGATTTTACAACTTTTTTCCAAATCCCAAACATGATTCATGCCCCAGACTGTCCAACTGCTTTAATTTCTGAAAATCTAGAGCCGAGGATCCTATTTATGCTTTTAAGAGAAATCCAGGCCTTATACCTTTCAAGCCAACCTTGAGGGGAAAAAATGTCTAAAAAAATCTGTGATACATTCTTTTTGGGTGAAACACTACTCCTTATCAGGGAGGAAATGGAGATGCAGCTTCAAGGATCTGCACTTAAGTTAGTTCTTTTTAAATTCTCTCCAGTTGATTCTGTTTGACAAGTCCTTGTAATTATCTGTAAAGCACAAGGAAAGTTTACTGTCTGTAATGTTGTCATTCATTGACAAAACCCATAGCATCTTCCTTCTGCTCATTATTGCCCTCTATTCCCTCTCTGCTACCTCCCTTCTTTTCCTTTTTAAAGGAGACCAAGTGCAGTAGGAAGAAATTGGACCTAACCATCTCTAAAGTTACAAAACAAGGAAGTCCCTTGTGGGAACCTCTAATGGGGGCTCCATTTCATGGCTTGTCAGCTAAAGGTATGAATAACCCTTGTATGAGTATAGTTAATAGCTATTTGACTTAACTACGATGATGATAACATGTTGTTCTAGCCTACACCTTTTATCAGCCATGTAGGACAATTACTGGGGTGATATTACTACTTGAATGAGAGCAGAGTGCTGAGAGATAAAACCCAGGAAAGGGACAGAGGTCTCCTGGCCTCCGAGTCAGCCCAGTGTGAGCTTCACAAGGCAGGCATTGTGAAGGTGACAATGGACCAAGCTTTGTATTTCCAAACTCTGAGGTACTTGGAAGAACCAGTCTAATGAGGCACTTTAACCAAGAGGCAAATGGAAGGGAAGAAATTTCAGTCCGAAAATGCAAGCAGAGCTGAAGCTCTGCCCCAGAAAGGGAGAAGCAGGGAACATCTGGGAGCCACAATCAGGCCAGAATGACTAGCTAGCATTGGATTCCCTAAGGTAGCCATTTTGCCAGAGAGTGAAGGAAATTGACCAATATTAGTGTTGAGTTCTCTTCTCTCTGCCCCGTGTGATAACCTTTTTGAGGACAATGTATTAGGTGCTAGGAAAACAAATTCAAAAATGAAAAAAGTTCCTGCCCTCAAGGAGCTTAAATATGAATGGTGCTATACAACATATCCACAGATAAATAAATACAGGATGCACACAAAATAAATACCTAGTGTTTGGGAGTAGGGCATGCCCAGGACTTCTCTCCCCCCTTCAATGTCTGAACTTTAGCCAGACTTCTGGACAATTCTGAGCTGCTGGTTTTGGAGCTCTTTCAGGTTGAAGCAGTTCATGTTTAACAAGCTGTTTTTGCTGCTTCCTGCAAGGACTTGTGGAGTAAGAAACCTAACCTTGTACTCCCAAGACCCTTTAATGCCCTATGAATTCCACCTGCTTGTCCCTAGCCTCAGGCACCAGTCTCGTCTTTTTTTTTTTTAATAGCTTCTCTCATCAATTGGAAATGGACATAGGCCAAAAAATAAGGCAGGAAGAACAGGGACTGTCTGGACTGAAGTATTTCCTGTCCCTTGTCCTTTTGCTTACCAGTTCAGAATTTCTCAAGTCTGACTCCAAAAAAGTCTCTATTGTCTCCTTCCAGGATCTTTCAAATCTGTCCCCATTCTGTGTTCTTGCTTCCAATGCATTCTCTTTTATTAGATGTGTATATTTTTGCCCAAGTGAATTTCATTGAATGAGAATACCAATGGATTTATGCTTAAAACATCTGTCCCTAAGCTGGATGTAATACTGCTTGAACTTTTCTGAATTTTATTCATCACTTTTCTTAGTGTCTTTGCCAGTAAGACAAGATGGTATTTTATTTTTCCATTTCCTAAAGTTCCATAGCACATGTCTGTCCTGAAGTTCATTCACTTTTCTTCCATAAGACTTCCTCCATCTGTAGAGCTAACTTTTTTCTTCTCTCTGGTGTTTTGAGGCTGGGGGTATTATGGAAGAGAGGAAAATGGGGAGTAAGAGGTGAGATTTGGGGGAAAGTAAGAGCCTAACTCAATCTCAACATTTCTTGCCATAGACAAAGTCTCATTCCTCACTTTCAACTTAACATTGGCTTCTGACAGTGTTAGTCATGCAATAGTGAGTACTGTAGGATTTCAGAGGAGTTGTCTTGGAACATTCAGAAGCAGTTTTATGAAAGAGGAGGTATAGGGCCTAAACCTGGACCTGGGCCTGAAGGATGGATAGGAATCAGAGAGAAAAGAGTATGACTTTGCAAGTAGAAGGAAGGTAAACAGCATGAACAAAATCATAGAGGTGGGAATGTGCATTGTGTATGAAGGAATTGGAGTGGTTATGGGGGAAGACTGGAAAGTGAGTGAGGTATTGGTCTGATTGGAGCTGAAAACGCGTGGGGAATAACTGTAGCCAACTTACATTGACTGAATGAGGCAGAAACATAAGTGGGGGCCAGATTTTGAAGGCCTTTCATCAATCAATAAATAAGAAATTATTAAGCACCAGCTGTGTTCCAGATATAGTGCTAGGGACTGTGGACATGAAAAACAAACAAAAAATGAAACAGGCTCTTATTTCAAGAAGAACATAGTGTTGGGTAATTGGTTGAGAAGCTTGGAGAGTTTGAAGAACTGTGGATTTTGGAGAGACATAATTAAATTAGTATTTTAGGAAGGTTGAAACTAATTTTGGAGCTCAGTGTCCTCATCTGTGAAATGTCACTAATACTAATAGTTTGTATTCTAAGGTGCCTTCCAGTTCTGACCTTCTATGTAAACTATGTAAACTCCTTTCAGCTCTAACAGTCTATGCTTTGAGATCTTTTTTAATTCTATATTCTAAGGTCTCCTCTATTTCTGAAGTTGTATCCTAAGATCCCTTCCAGCTTGAAGATTTTAGTATTCTGTGACTCTGTATGTAGGTTTTTCCTTGACATCTTCTATAGACAAGGAACAGAGATTTGAGGAGTTAAGCTACTTCCTGTCCCAAACATTTTGAATGACTTTAGGGTAAATGAGGCAACTGGCTGACAAGATATACTATCAGGGAAAATCCTCTGGCTTTAGGTCTCTTCCCTTGTCAGGGAATTATCCATGACACATGCCATTTTTGATAAAGTGAAGCTTCAAAAAGAACAGACCTCTCCCCTCACCCCCATTATCTCTCTTCCCTGTGGATGGTGTCACCCTAGGTAAAAAGGAAGGAAACTATTGATAAGAACTCTTTTACGGAAAATGAAAACCCTAGTTTTCAAAGCAAGAGAACCTGCCATCAACCCCCTGCTATCCTTCTCAAACTGAGCCACCTTTTGTCAGCCAAAATTACCAACCCTTTCCTTTAATCTGAACCTCCCAATTTCATACTTCATTTTGTGCCATCAGATATTGGTCTCAATGGTTTTATTTGTTTGTGTCTAATTGGAAACTCCAAGTGATCAGCCTTGCATAGTGCCAAGTAGGCAGTAGGGGCTCATCATATACTTGGAGACTAGATTCTGTGGGACTGACTTAGTGCTCTAACCAGCTGAGTTAACCACAAGCCAAACCACCCACTGCCTTCTTCAAACCCCTGAGCACTCCCTTCTTATGCTCATTGGGCTTCTGAACTCCACCCCATGGGTTCGTCTGGTCCACTTGAACACATCTGTCTGTCTTTCCAACAATGGAACTGACTCCTGCAAATCCTGCTTATATACCAACAGCTGTAAATGGATTGCTTCTGAATTTCAGCAATTTCAGTTCTTGGCTTCTTTTCTCCACTGACCTACAAATATCAGTTTGGAAAAAGAGATTTAAGACAGGACATGAAATTACCATCTTGTGAAACCCCAAGTCACAACTATAAATAGGAGTCTGGATTCCTGGATAGGAGAATCCCTTTTTTGGGGTGACTATAGCTTTGGCCTGGTCTTAGATTTAGGAAAAGTAGGTTCAGGTCTCATCCAGTGGAGCTGACATCAGCTGTCTAGATAGGCATCAATAACAAGGATTTCCCCTACCCCCACCCCAAGGGAAAAACTGCTATCCTTTCTAATTCTCTCCTCTATTTGTCCTCAGAGGTCTCAGAGGACCCTGATAAGCTACCTGCTCCTTGGCTTTTCTTGACACTCTTATCAGGTTTTCAACAAGCTATTACACAAGCTGTTGGATTAATGTCTGAGACCCATTTTACCCTGGTTTTCACTGTTGGTATCAAGTCCTCTCCTACACCCATCTCTAAAAAAAGATAATCAGTTAGGTTAGATGAGCTTGGGAGGATGTAACCTTACAAAGTGCTGGTATGAAGGCTACGGGCATCATTAGATTACAAATAGTAACAGCACTAAGAATTCACATGTTGTTAATAATACTATAATGGATCTCTGATCTCAGCAGCATGGACTTTTTTTGTGTGTGGGAGCAGATTATGACTTAGACATACTTTCTAATCCTCTGTAGTCCTTGTGCATGGTTTTCTATTAGTCCTCCATGCTACATGACTGACCCACTTCCTTTTCTGGTCATATGTTCATCTGATGATGTTTCTTATGCCACTTTCTATGGGCAAATGATCACTGGTAACGAGCTGGCGCCCGCTTATTGTATTGTATTGCCTTGTATTCATTGTCCTTTGGTTCACTTGTAATCTTGCTCTTTCTGAGATGGTGGGCTTTTTTATTTTTGTAACTTGTAGCCACAAAGCATCACAGGGAGGTGATTATGTAAGTCATTTCTATAGTCCCCCAAGGTTTGTGAAGTGCTTTTCTCACAAGAATCCTGTGATTTAAGGACTTGGAATCAAGAGACTTAGGTTCAAATCCCATCCCAGACACCTATTAACTATGTGACCCCAGGCTTAACCTTTATGAATCTCAGTCTCAGAGTCTCTAAAGAAAAGGGAGAATACCATTTGTATTATCTTCTTTACAGTGTAGCTGTGAGGAAAGTGCTTTCTAAACTTTAATGCAGTATATAAATTTGAAGTATTATGTATTATTATTTTTATTATGTTTGTTATTGTCCCCATTGTATGGATGAAGAAACTGAGGGGCAGAATGATAAAGCGACTTGCCCAGGGTTACCCATCAAGTAAACATTCAAGTCAGGATGCAAGTACAGGCCTTCTGATTCCAAAGGTTCTCTGCTTTAGACCCAGAACTTCTATGTGCTTCCTACTAAGGCATTACTGTTGATAACATAGAGGAGACTACATTTTTAAGCGCTGAAGGAATTTGAAAGAAGAAAATATCAAGGCAGGGAAGATTTCTTAGAGGAGATTACCCGGGAGTAAAAGGTTTAGCTTGGAAGAAGATCCGGGAGGACATTCTAAGAGAAGAGACATCAATAAGAAGGACATTATCTATGACAGAGAGATCACTCAGATCTGTCAGTAAACATTTATTAAGTACCTACTGTGTACCTAATGTGCCAAACACCAAATCAGCTCTTTAATTCCAGGCATTGTCCTAAGCCCTGGATTGAAGAGCTGATTCAGTATAGAGTAGAGGCGTCAAACACGAGGAAGCAGATTGAAATGTAATTGGGCAACATTTAACAAAACAAATAAAAGCACAGTAAAATATAGATTATATCACATTTTAAAACTAAGTCAACATTTTAAAACTAAGTGAGCTGTAGGGATCCTTACTGAGTCTGACACCATCATAGCAGAGATAATATTATCCTTGGAATCCAGAACCCTTGGATTTGAATCCTCATTCTGATGCTGACTAACTCTGTCTGTGGACAATTCACTTTCTCTCTCTCTTTAACTCAGGCTCTCCTTTTATAAAAAAGGGATAATACCTAAAATATTCTCTACTTTGTGGGTATGAGGATTAAATAAGCTCATAGAAAGAAAGGTTTACTTTGAAAACCTTACAGTACTACCTAAATTTTGGTTATTATTATGAGATGCCCTCTCCTAGATGAAACTGAATTTTTGAGAATTCAAGCAAATCCAAAGGTGATTTTTGAAACTCTAAATGGGCACAAGTGAGCATTTTTTCATGTAGAAGCCAGCGAGTTGGTTGAATGAATTCATAAGAAACCAGCTTTTGGTCTGATTACTGGTTCCTTCTCTTAGAAAGGAGTTTTCTTTAAACTCTTCACTTGGGTTGGGAAGATTTTTGGAAAGATTAGGTATCCATGATACAACTACTACATTTCTAAGCCACTGGTTTTAAATATTAAATGACAGGTTTTGTCATGCTGGAAGCCCAAAGAACAGTGAGACTATAATTTAAGCAGATCAAAGGGAGCCAAGGGGATGGTGTCACTCTCATGGTGCAAATGCCACAACATTATAGCTGGAAAATATTTGAGGCACCTAAGGGGTGTTAACTGAGAATTGGAACAAGTTAGTTTTTAGAGCCCCAGATGTTGGCAGAAGTCTTTGGCTATTGAACCCTTCTTGGAGAAGGGGTGATCTCCTTCCTTGTCAGGAGAGTGCAGCCTAGAATAAACTCCAAATCAAACTTGCCTATACCATTAAATCCTGGTGTGACCTCTAAGTTGTCTTCAGGATCAAATAGAAAATCCCCTGCTTGGCATTCAAAGCCCTTCATAAACTGGTCCCTCCTTTACCTTTCCGGTCTGCTCATACCTTATACCATCCTTCCTCCCACAAACTCTTCAATCCAGTGACACTAGCCTCTTTTCTATTCTTTAAACAACACACTCCCTCTCCCAACTCTGGGTGTTTTCTCTGGGTGTCTCCCATGTCTGGGACATTCTTTTGCCTCATCTCTGCCTCCTGTCTTCCTTGACTTCCTTCATGTCTCAACTAAAATCCCATCTTCTGCAGGAAACCTTTCCCAATCCCTCTTATCTCTCATTGATTATTTCCAATTTATCATATTTATAGATTCTTTGTACATAATTGTTTGCAATCTGTCTCCCTCATTAGATTGTGAGATCCTTGAGAACAGGGACTGTCTTTTACTTTATTAGTATCCCCTGCACTCAGCACAGTTCCTGCTACATAGTAGGTACTTAGTAAATGCTTGTTGAATTACTGATCTTCAGTTGTCAAATTCTCCTTTCTGGACCCCAGTTTTCTTATCTGCAAAATGAGGAAAGGTGAGTTAAATGATCACAAATACCACTTCCGGCCCTTGTAACAGTCTATGAGTCTATGATTCTATAAATCCTCCCACACATTGCTCTTTATACAAAACCAGGGTTATGAAAATTTACCGGGAATTAGAAATGGGTAAAAAATCCATTAGGTCATCTGGTCTACCTCTATTAACCACTGTGGGCATATTCCCTATGGGGTTGTCTAAATTGCATAGAGGTCATTTTCAAATGACTCAGTCCTGGAACTTCTCATGCATCCCATAGGAAATGATGTGGCTATTCAAGGTTTCTCATTTTTGAGGTATTTTCTGATATTTAGCTAAAATTTACTTCACTTCACTTGACTCCATTTTCTATTTCATGCCACCCTGAGTTGAGCACGTCCTTCCTCTGCTTAGAATCCAACTACCTCGGAATCGGGGTGATTTAACCATTGCTAGTCACCACCTGGCCCTGCTTATTGGGATGTAGAGTAATGGACAGAGAGCTGATCCATAACAAGCTTCTGTTGTCTGTGCTGAATGACAGCCATTGAAAACATCCCCTTGCTCTGGGAGGATATGGGTGGGGAAAGCTAGGAATGGTTCAGTTCTTCCAAAAATCGGCTTGTCCAACATTATTAAGCATCACTCAGAAGAATTCTTACCACTATTTTCTATTGACTTACTCATCAAGAAACAATGAGCTAAAGTAGACCTGAATTCACTTTTTTTCTTGTAGAATATCCCATATCTGTGTAGAGAACACAGAGATCATTTTTCAGAATCTGATAGTCAAGTGTAATAATTCAGATGATAAAACATACCTTTAATCGGCCCTTGGCATCGGTTTTGTATGATTTTATAAGGGACACAAGAAAAGGAGTTGTATTCAAATCTCACCTCTGATGCTTACTACCAGTGTGATCTTGGGCAAGTTATTTAAGCTCCCTGGTCCTTGATTTCCCCATCATAAAATCAGAGATTTGGATCTCTGAGGTCACTTCTTGATCTACATTGTGATGGCTCATTGGATTAACCTGCATAGGACTTTGTTAAAAAGCTTTTATTCAAAATTCTGTATGCAGCTTCAATTCAGTTCTTTACTTTGCTTTTTAAGAAGGACATTGTTTACTCTGAAGACGGGCTTAGCTGGTCCCGTAGTTGAATGGGAGGAGAACAGGCTAGGTTGCTTTTGGGAATTTGCAAAGCTCCTCTAATGACCCCAAACTTCTTCCAGAAATAAAGGCCTATCTTTTTAATACCAATATTACACAGGTGTTTTTAATAGGCCTACAAGTCATGGAAAGCTACATTCTCCAGAGTATTAAAAATGACCAGGGCAAAAATTAAAAATTAGAGGGCAATGAAGAGGTAGGTAGGAACAGATTGTAATAATAATAGTAGTTATTTATATTATAGCACTATCATTTATAGAATACTTACTATATGCCGGGTACTTGCTAAGTGCTTTTATAGTTATTATCTCATTCAATACTCACAATAACCTTGGGAGGTAGATGCTATTATAACCCTCATTTTAGAGATGAAAAAAATGAGGCAAAAAGTGGTCAAGAGACCAGGCCCAGGGTCACACAGCTAGTGTCTGAGGCTAGATTTGAACCCAGGTTTTCCTGATGCTAGGTCCGGAGGTCTAAGCATCGTACTGCCCGTGATCCCTAACAACCAAGGAACTGGAGTAAAGATGTCATCAAAGAAAAATATGATTTAAAAAATGGGCTTTTCACATAGAGAGTTAGGGATAGTGAATGGACAGCCCATGCCTTCCAGAATGCCAAGGAAAAGCAAGGAAGACCCTTGCCTCTTGGTGTGTTGGGTAAACTCCTTGTGTGAATTTATGGGAAGACATAGACAAGTTGCATAGAGGACAAGTAGGCATGAATGTTTTGTGAACAGCAGTGCTGAAGGGAGCTGACATACCAGTGACATCATGGATAATAAATTGGAGAGTGTCTAGGAAAGCAACCAAGATGGTTAAGAGATCTGAGTTCATGCCATAAGAGTAATGACTAAAGAAATTGAAGGTGATTAGCCTGGGGAAGAGAAGACTCAGGAGTCTACTGTCTGTAGGCTTGTCATGTAGCAGGCAGATTACATGTGCTCTATTTGGTTCCAGGGGAACAGAGCTAAAGTAATGGAAGTAAATTGCAAAAGGAAGCATCCTTAAAGGTTTCCTACCAATAAGGATTATCCAAAAATGCCATGGGGCCCCTTGGTGGTAGTGGTATCCCCCTTAGTGGAAATCTTCAAACTAAGGCTAGCTGGCTATCTGGGCATGTTGTAGAGGAGACTCTTGGGCCAGATGGCCTCTGGGGTCCCTTCCAACTCTGAGATTCTGTGATTCTATGAAAATTTTTGACTATTTAGAAATGCAAGATGTGCGTAACTCAAAGAACTGTAGGATAAGTGGTCTAGTAGTCCAACCTTTCAGTAACATGAGTGACGAAAAAGATTCAGAGGAAGGAAATGATTTCCCTAAGGTCCCACGGTGAAACAGTGACAGGTCCAGGATTAGAGCCCTCAAGTTTGGAGTCTTAGATTTCCTAGCTTCCACTTCAAGCCTTTTTCTACTATTTGAGGGACTTCTCTAATTCACACCTACTGTAACATTCAAACATATTGATCCTTCACTATTAGTCAGTATGATTGTGCCAAACCCCAGATCAAACAAATGATTATGGTTGAGAGGAGTATAAACAGGACCTTAACTAATGAATTGCCTAATTGATTTGCTGTCTTTCTGGTATTTTGACTCATACTTTCTCACACACACACACACACACACACACACAAATGACCATCTTGGTTGAGTAGTCCTGATAATGTAGTTAAAATTTTTTTAGTGACTAAATTCAGTTTAACAACTGGTCTGTGTGATCACCAATGACTATTTTAATTATATATAATATATATATATATATATATATATTTTTTTTTTCTTTTTAGCTGGTGGTTTTTCTGTTGAACAGATCAAGCCTCAAACATCTTTGGGTACCAGAAAGTTTCTCTGGGCTAGAAAGTCATGATATAAAACACTATATGGACTTGAAGACTGTGGTAGATTTGACCTCATTTTACTTTTACTAAGGTTTACATAGTTTTTATTTCTAAGATATCACATACTGTAAGAATATGAGGAATTCTCACCTCTGGGAGGACTTGAGTCTTTTTCCCTGAGTGATGAGTAGTCAGAGAGCAATGAAAAGTAGGTAGAACTGGGAAAGGGCTAACCATACACATGAGCCAGGACCTGCCAATCATCTCTGTACCACCCAATGACCTGAGAGCTGGAGGTGTGCCTCAGATAGGATAACCCTTTAGGGAGTCCAGGTTCTGAACAGAAATTGGGAGTCAGTTTCTGACAGAGATACCTTACTGCTTGTCATGTTAAAGGGCTCCAGGTGAAGATACAGTACAGTTAAAAATAAATATTAATAAATACTTATTGTTTAGATACACTGCTAGGTGTCAGGAAAGATCTAAAGCTGAGATAAGACTGTGGTCTTTCCTTCATGAAACTCCTATTCTAATAGGGGAACAGGACTCAAAGGTAACACACAATACACAACATTGCATTATGAGTACAATAGAGAGGTGCAAATCAAAGCATTAGGTGAGGTCTGGAGGGATAGAGCCTTACTAACGAGGTGAGGGAGAATGTCATGATTCTGTCAGATCATTAAGGATCCTTGCGGAGGTGAAAGGGAGAGAGACACAAATGCTTACTTAGAAGCCAAGCTTCAGTGAAGGATATGAACCATAGAACCAGCCTTAAAACTACTTAGGTGTAACCTGGCATGAATGCTCAGACACTAGATTCAGGACTGAGAGATTTGAGTTCTGCCTCAGATACTTATTAACTACAGGACCTTTAGCAATTGACTTAACCTTTCAGAGGCTCAATTTTCTCATCTGAAAAATAGAGATATTCATACATGTACCACTTCCTTCAGAGTTGTTCTGAAGAAAGTATTCTAGAAACTTTAAAGCACTGTTTAAATGAATTATTATTATTAATTATTAGTGAATATGACTCAGATGAACCAAATAATGCAGAAAGAAATGGGTTGGGATAAAGAATTCCAGGAATCTGAAACTAGAGAGGCAGAAGAAGAGAGAGAGAAAAGGGAAATGGAGAGAAAAAGCAGAAAGCAGAAAGGAGAGAAGAGACAGAAGAGAGGAGAGAGGGGGAGAGAGGAGACAAGAGAAAGGAGAGGACATTGTAGGGCATCCTGAAACCCGGAGAGGATTTCTTGAGACCCAGATAGGGAAAAATCTTCTTCCTTCAGCAGTTTAGGTCTGGGGTGTGTGACTTTGAGAAGATCAGATCAGCTGCAAAATGGAACTACAGCAAAGCCCTGAGCCAGAGGGTGCCCACACCTGGAGGTTAGACTAGTCAAGGCAGGGTCTGGGAGCAGCATCCCCCACCCCCAACAGTTACCTCTAAGTTGGAGTATCTTTATTTCATTTCCAGACCAACTTACTTCTGTTCATCAATCATGATTGTTTTATGCTGTTTGCTTGACTTCAAAAAAAAAATTGTTCTTTCCATTATCCTATTAGTTACTCTTAAATGTAACTTCTAAATAGAAGGTGATGCAATGGATAGAATGCTGGACCTGGAGTCAGGAAGACTCATCTTTCTAAGTTCAAATCTGGCTTCAGACACTTACTAGCTGTGTGACCCTGGGAAAGTCACTTAACCCTGTTTGCCTCAGTTTCTCCATCTGTAAAATGATCTGGAGAAGGAAATGGCAAACCACTCCAGTATCTCTGCCAAGAAAACCTCAAATGGGGTCATGAAGAATTGGACACACCTGAAAAACAACTTAACAACAAAAAATGTGACCTCTAAATACAACCTCCTGTCCATCACCAAGTTTACATAACACTATTTTTAACTTCCTGGTGCACTAATCACGAAGAGCATAGGACTTAGAGCAGGGGCCTTAAAGGGGACCTTTAAGAGTCAGAAAATTTAAAGGTTAGTCCAACCATTTCATTTATTGTGGATCTGTTTCATTATTGTTTAATTGATGATTGAAGAATAGATCTGTCTCCTCCTAATAGCTTTCCACCTGATAGGATCTTCCCTTGTAACAAATGAGTAGTTAAGCAAAATCTATCAATGCATTCACTATGTGTCACATGGATATGTATGGAGTATGCCTCTCCACACCCACAGTCAACCACTTCTCTGCCATTAAGAAGGTATGTCTCACCCTTAGTCTTTAGAACAACATTCAACCTCCTCACATTACTGAAAGAGGAAAATGAGATTCAACGGAGCAAAGTGATCTGTCCAAGATCATATAAGGTAGTGAATAGTAGAGACAATAATATTATATGTTGTAATCATGTGTCCTATCACAGTACTCAGTTGGAACGAGTTTGCTGAGACAAAGTATAGATAGAACAAAGAAGAGGGCATAGGGCAGACTTTGGATATGCCACCAGTTAGATGGCCCACTGGACAGAGGGCTGGTGCTGAAATCATGAAGACTTGAGTTTGAATCTAGCCTCAGACACTTACTTACCAGGAGAGCCTGGGAAGGTCACTTCACTTCTCTGCCTCAGTTTCTTCAATTGTAGAATTGAGATAATAATAATACCTACCTCACAGAGTTATTGTGAGGATCAGATATTTGTAAAGTGCCTGTCATGTAGTAGGCACTTAGTCAATGCTTATTCTCTTCCCCTTCACAGTTAGGTCCTTTCAAACTCTGAAAATCAATGATTCTGTCACATCCAAGGATCCTAGACACAAACTCAGGTCATATAACTTGAAGTCTAATGTTCTTTCTTCTGCATCTAGATTCTATTTGATATTCATTATCATCATCAAAAAAACCTTTCAATTAGCATCAGTTTGCGGTGGTGGTAGTCACACCAGTCCCAGAAATTAGGGCAACTGGGGCAGGAAGTTAGTGGAATTTCAAAGAGGATAGAATCAGGCGTGATTGTAACCTTTCTCCCCTTTTTGCCTAGGCCATCATTTCTGAAGGACATTAATAGATATTCCAGTTTGAGTGGAGGCAAGCTGCTGGGCTATCTGAAGGGATGGAAAAGCCTATGACCTCAATTATCTGTTTCCTATTAGAGAAAAATCTCCTTGTTGACAAAAATCTCTTTGTTATCAAAAAGAAAGAGAAAAAATTAACTTTAATATTTACTGTCTGTGATTTGCTTTCATTCTTTCTCAAGGAGTCTTGTCCTGGTGTTCCAAGTTGTCACAGACCCACTCTCTTCAATGAGAAAGAAATTCAAAGTGAGGAAAAGGCCTTTTTGGTATGGTGCCTTTGAAAATGAAAGCACCACCACTCTAAGTTGGCCCCAGAAATCCATGTAACTAAGGTCTCATGGCTGCCACGGGAGAGGTCTGTTTAATTCTCAGTTTATCTTTCTGTCCTAAATAAGGTGAGAGATGCAGGCTATGAGGGAATGCATTGAAATCTTCTGCTTGAGATTTCCCTCTAGATAGCATCCAAATTTATGGTAGATCAGGCCATAAGCTCCAAGAGAGCAAGTGATTCACCCAAGATTGCCCAGCTTTCTGAAGAAGTGAAAAGAGCACCAGATCTAGAGGCAGAGGTCTTGGGTTCAAATCCTGGCTTCCTGCTCCCTGTGACTTACTATGTGAGCTATACCACAGTTCATCTGAAAATTATCTGTGTGTTTTAGGTGAACATAAATTCAGAGCAGTAAGCTCACTCTAGGTATCACCTTCCTCACCTCTAAAATGAGGGAGTTGGACATAAGAATGTTAATGAATTATAAAGAGAACTCAAGTCAAGTCTACAAGTATTAATTAAACACCTAAAATGTGCCAAGCACTGTGCTAAGGAATGGGGATACAAAGAAAGGCAAAAAACAATTCCTGCTCTCCAGAAGCTCATAGACTAACGGGAGAGACAATATGTAAACAGTTATGTAAAAACAATATACGATATAGGATAAGGTGGAGATAATCTCAGAAGGAAGACACTAAGATTAAGAAGGATCAGGAAAGGCTTCTTGCAGAAGGTAATATTTTAGATGGGACTCAAAGGAAGTCAGGAGTCAGACATGAGGAGGGACAATGTTCCAGGAATGGGGATGGCCAGTGAAAATGCCCAGAACTGACAGAGGGAGTGTCTTGTTTGAGGAAAGAGGCCAGAGTCACTGGATTGTGTGTGTGTGTGTGTGTGTGTTTGTGTGTGCCTGTGTAGGATGTAAGAAGATGAGAAAGGTAAGAGAAGGCAGAACTACTAAACTCTGACTTTGTTTCTTCCCCCATCATGGAGAATGACCTTTGTACTATGATTAATAGGAGGCTGAAACCCCAAAAGTGTAGAGAGACAATAAGAGATCACTTAGTTGCACCTGATGAGTTCAAGTCACCATGCCAGGCCAAAAATAAAAAATCAATCGATCAATAAACATTTATTAAGGGTCTGCTATGTGCCACAAATAATCTATGTATGGGATAAAAGAAAATAACAGAGGGAATGTATGGGTATTAAAAGGAGTTGTGAGAGAGACATTCTGTAAAAGATGGGATTTTAGTTGGGACTTAAAGGAAGCCAAGTTGGGGCTGAGCCATTGTTAATGATATTTGGAGCAAAAAGGAAGGATGGGAGAGATACTGCAGGACTGAAGGAGAGTAATCTTGTTCTGAATAGTCTAAAAAATGAAGAGTGTTGAATCTGTGAATGGCAAATTTCTGGGAAAATTCTAGAATGTATTATTAAAGGAATGATTAGTAGAATCTAGAGAATGAAACAGTAATCACAGAGGCAGCCTGGCTTCATCAAGAGCAGGTCATGTCAGACTACTATGGAAATGTTTTGCATGACTACACATGCGTAACCTGTATTGAGTTACTTGCCTTCTCAATGAGGGTGGGTGGGGAGGGAGGAAGGGAGAAAATTTGGAACCCAAAGTTTTAGAAAGAATTGTTAAAAAATTGTTTTCACATGCAACTGGGAAATAAGATATACAGGCAATGAAGTATAGAAATATATCCTGCCCTACAGGACAATAGAAGAGAAAGGGGATAAGAGAAGGGGGAGGACATAGAAGGGAGGGCAGATTAGGGGAAAGGGTATTCAGAATGCATGCTGTCTTGGGGTTGGGGGAGGGACAAGATGGGGAGAAAATTTAGAACTCAAAATCTTGTGGAAGTGAATGTTGAAAACTAAAAATAAATAAACTAATGGACAAAAAATATTAAAAAAAAGAACAGGTCATGCCAGACTTAATTTCCTTTTTTTTAGATCATAAGAATACTATAGAAATCAGTTAGCTAGATTTCATTTTTCTTCCTCTTCTTAAAGAATAACTCCTTAGAAAACTCTTTCAGAAAGTCATTTATATTAGATAACTTTACTTTTTTCATTCACTTCTAAATAATAATAACAACAATAATAGTAGCATTCACACAGTGCTTTAAGATTTGCAAGGGGCTTTTACATATATCATCTCACTTGATCCTCACCACAACCCAGGGAGGTGGTATTATTCTCCCCATTTTGCAGATGAGGAAACTAATGCAAAGAGAAGTTAAGTGACTTCCCCAGCGTCAGCTAGTGAGTATCTGAGGCAGATTTTGAACTCAGGTTTTTCTGACTCCAGGAGCAACCCTCAGTTCACTGCACCACTCAACTAACTATAATCTAATCATTCAACTGATACTGTTCTTTCTAAAGTCATGAATGATCTCTTAATTGCCAAATCTAATGGCCTTTTCTCAATCCTGAGATTCCTTGACCTCTCTGTGTCATTTAACACTCCTAATTACCTTTTTTTTCTGGATACCCTCTCCCCTCTATGTGTCCATGACACTGCTCTTTCCTGGCTCTCGTAATTATCTGACCACTCTTTTGCAATCTTATTTGCTGGATTTTCTGGTAGGTCACACTCACTGACTATGGGTAAACCATGAGGCACTTTTGGGGCTCTTTTTTCTTCTTCTATGCTGTCTTGGTTTGTGATCTCATCAACTCCCAATAATCATCCCAGTTCAATGATCACCTCTATGCAGATGGTTCCTATATCTATATATTCATCCTTAATTTCCCTTCTGAGCTTCATTCCTGAATCCTACTGTCCTTTGTACATCTCAAATTGGATATTCTTTGGGCATCTCAAACTCAAAATGTCCAAAGTAGAACTCACTATTTCCCCTCTTTAGCCCTCCCTACTTCCCAAGTTTCTTATTACCATCAAGGGCACTAGCATCCTCCCAGTTACCTAGGCTTGCAATTGTGTATCAATCTCATCTCTTCACTTGTGCATAACCCACATATCTGTTACCAAGTTTTATCCTTTTAATCTTCAAAGAATCTCTTTATATGTGTCCTCCTGTCTGCTCACACAGCTACTACTTTGTGCCAAACTTCACCGCTTCATTCCTGGACTATTGCAAATAGCCAGCTGCTTAGGCTCCCTGCCTCAGATTCAGACTGTGCCAAAGCACAGAGGAAGGAAATGGTTGATTTGTATAGGTGTAACCTGAGTTCCAAAGCCCATTGGTATGGGACTCTTTTGAGTGTTAGAGATCAATGTCCGACTCCTGTGCTTGCATGAGGGGCAGGGCAGAGTTGGTGAGAGCAGGAGAGATAAGAGTACTTCAGTTCTCTTGAAAGAACTTCCATTGCTTCAAGTATCTTTAGGCTTTTTGAGTTCTGCAATTGCTTCAGGTGCTTCTGGCTTTCAGCTTCAATGGAGGAGATGAGAAATGCCAACCCCATTTCAGGTTGCTAAAGGAAAAGACTCTGGGAAGAAGATAGCATGATGGAGACTGCCCACTGTTCTTATGTTGACTTCTTTGGGTAATATAAAGAACATCAAATAGGTTAGTTTGTCTGGGTGTAGAATGCATGAAGGAGAATACTATGAAGTGAGGCTGGAAAGTAAGTTGGAGACTGAGTATGAAAAACTTGAAATGCCACATTGAAGAGTTGACATTTTATCTCATAGGGGCAATATCTATCTCTTAGGGCACAATTAAAGTTTCTGGATAGATCAAATATTGGTTTATCTTAAACACATATGTATCAGCATCTTCAAGACAAAAGCAAATCCACAGATTTTTTTCTCTTTTCATTACAAATTTGATAAAAATCAACAAATATGAACATTTCCACATACATAGAACAGAAAAAAGAGGATTGTATAGGGTGCTGTGAATTTCTCTTACATACAGTTGTGTTTTTTTAAGTACATATTAAATTTAACATGACAGTGGTGCTTGTCTATGTTTCATTTTGAGCTTCCTTCTGTTTTGTGGGGTTTTTTGTCCCCCCCCCAGTATTTCGTTAATGCTCTTTTCTTTTTTAAATATATCAATGCCAATACCCCTCTACTGGTTTTTGAAGAACATCTTGTTCATATTCTTTGAACATTTATCTATTAAGGAATGACTCTTGTTCTTTTTTATTTGAATCAATTCCTCATATATCTTGGATATCACACCTTCATTAGAGAAATTTGCTGTAAAGATTTTTTTCCAGTCAATTGCTTACCTCTCATCACATTGCTTTTGTTTGTGCAAAACCTTTTTCAAGTGTTAAACTTGTCTATTTTATCCTTCATGATCATTCTAATATTTGCTTCCTTGAACTCTTTCCTTATCCATAGTTAAGAAAGGTATCTCTGTCCCTGAGGTTCTAGGTAGTTTATATTGTGATCCTTTATACCCTTTTTTATGTTTGGATCTTTTATATCCAAAGGTATAGTCTTTTTTTTTTATAAGGCAATTGGGGTTAAGTGACTTGCCCAGAGTCACATAGCTAGTGAATGTTATGTGTCTGAGGCTGGATTTGAACTCAGATCCTCCTGACTACAGTGCTCTATCCACTGCACCACTTAACCGCCCCTTGTCCAAAGGTATAGTACAAAATATAAGAGTATTTTTCATCTTTGAGTTAATCAGACACTATAATGTTATGTTCACTTGCCTTTAGTTCTTGTGAACCTAATCTGTTTCATTGATCAGTTTATCACTTTTTAAAAACAAATACTAGTTTTACTGATTATTGCTTTGTAGTAAAGTTTGAGACCTATACTGCTAGACTTCCTTTCTCCCCACTTTCTTTCAATATTTCCTTTGAGAGACCTCTTATTCCTGCAGATACATTCTGTGTTTTTTATTAGTTCTAGGAAGTAACACTTTGGTAGTTTGATTGGTATGGCAGTTTATCCGCAAATTAATTTAGGTAACATCATTTTATTATGTTGGCTGGGCCCAATCATGAACAATTAAAATGTTCCCAATTACTCAAGTCTGATTTCATTTCTTTAAATAGTATTTTATAATCATATTAATATAATTCTTGTGTGTGCCCTAGTAGGTAGACTGATAGGTTTTTTAAAATATTGCATAGATTTTTTGAAAGGAATTTATTTTTTCTCTTCCTGTTGGGAACTGTTAAAAGTATACAAAAAAGGCTGATGATTTTATAGATTTATTTTATATCTTAATTCTTTACTTTTATTATTTTTTCAAAATTAATTTTCACTTGATTATAAAGTTCTCAAAATAAATCATCTTGCTTTTTAAAAAAAAGTTATAATTTTGTTTCCTCATTGACTATTATTATTTCCTTGATTTGTTTATTATATCTTTTCATTTCCCTTCAGTGATTGCCAGAGATATACTGAAGGTAATTTTAAAATTCTACTTAGATCCCTAACTTCTTTTCACTTCTTTTTGCTTGATTTTTCCAGCTCTGAAAAGGGTACACTGAAATCCCCAACAATTATAATTTTGCTACTGATTTTATTTAATAATTTAAATGTTATGCCATTTGGTGTACACACACACATAATTCATCTTATTTCATTTTCTGTGGTACTTTTAAGCATAACATAGTTTTCCTGCTTTTCTTTTTTTACCCACAATCTTTTTTTTTTACTTTGTCTTGCCTAAAATAATTAACTGCCTTTGTTTTCTTGAATCCATTTGAAGAGTAATAAAATCTTCTTTAGCAACTCATCTTAACTCTGTGTTAATATTGATATTTTATGTGGCTTTCTTGTAAACAATATTTTCTTGGATTTTGCTTTCTAGTATGTACTGTTATCCTCTTCTATTTGATGGTTATACCTTTCACATTCACAGTTATTATTTTAATTCATATATTTTTCACTATCAGGTTCTCTTTCATATATTTTCCTCTCTTTACCTTCCAACCCCCTCTTTGCAAATGAGGAGTTGGAGAAAGAGAAAAGATCTGATTGACACTAGTAATTTACAATTGAAGTGGTCAGTTCTTAGTCTTCCATACCTTTTCTCTTTGCCTAGCCCCCAATCTCTGGTTCACACTTTTTTCTTAATATCTTACTTTTGGATCAGTTCTATGAATGTGATATTTGTTTTGCTTGTGACTGCTACTTAACTAATTCAGCTCTTCTTAAATCCTCCTCTTCCCTTCTCCATTCTTTTTCTTATTGAATGCAATTATTTCTGTGCTAAATTGTGTGTGTTCCTTTGTCCAGTTGAAATATAGATGAAGTTTCAAAGATACCTGTTTACCCTTTTATCTTCCTCCACATTTGTATTTTGTTATTCTTGTGCACCTCAATTATTTGAAATAGCAAGCCATTTTTCCTTTTTTGTCTCTTCTCTAGTACATTCCTATTTCCTTATCCTTTTTTACTGTCTTAAAACAAAACAAACAATACCACTCTCAGTGTCTGTGTTTATATATTTCTTAACATGCTTTCTGAACTCTGGAGTCAATGGGATTTTGAAGGGACATTTGTCTTTTTTCCCTTTTAGAATAGAAGATTTTATCATTGTTTAGCCCTTTCTAGATTACTCACATATAGAACCTTTCCAAGGTTCTCTTGATTCCTATAAAATTTCTCATTTCAAAGTTTCTGCTCAGTTCTGATTTTTTTTTAACCCAATAATTTTTTATTATTTTTATTTTACAGCCATTTATGCCATGAATTCATAGGGGATTGGTTCCAACAGCTCAGGTTCCTTGCCATTGGTTCTCACAAAGTATGCTTCTCTGGGTGGAGCAGGCTGGCACTTCAGTTGAACCCAAGGGCCTTTTTATTTGGCTTCCTTCTTCTTCTGATCATTTTCCTTTACCCACTTGAGGAAGCTATCTCTGCTCTTAGAATGCTTAATATGCTCAATATGCACATTAATTCTCTTGGCTAGAATCTTGCCCTTAATCTGTTTGTTTACAACAATGCCTACAGCATGTTGAGTAACATTATAGACCCATCCAGTCTTGCCATGGTAACATTTGTGAGGTATTCCTTGCTGAATACCCTTGTTATCTACCATATTACCTTTCTTGTATATTTGCATATACATAGCCAGGGGGACAACACCATGTTTTCGAAAGGGCCTAGAAAACATGTATTGTGTCCCCCTCCTTTTTCCTTTTGTGCTCGTCATTTTGGCAACTCACTCAAATGGTCTCTCCTGAGCTTCCCTGGAAAGGAAATAATACGCAGTGAAGTGGGAGCAAGCCCTGTGTACCTGGAATATGGCAAACTCAGTTCTGATTTTTTCATCAGGAATGACTGAAAGTCTTCTCTTAAAGGTATATTTTCCCCACTATAGGATGATACTTAGTTTTGCAAGACAAGTTAATCTTGGTTGTAAGTTTTTTTTATTTGTTTGTTTAGCCCTTTGTTATATCATATCTTAGGAAATCCAAGATTTTCTTTCTTTTATAGCAGTGGCAGCATAGTCATCCGTGATCCTGACTGTGGTTCCTTAGTGTTTGAACTCTTTCTTTCTCTGTGCCTAGAGTACATTCCTTTAATTTGGATACTTTGACTTTGGCTGGAATTTTCCTGGATTCATGATATTCAGTTTGGGGCTTTTGTGGGAAATTAACAGTGGATTGTTTTTATTTTCACATTATCTTCTGGTTCTAATAGGTATGGATAGTTTTCCTTTTCTGATTTCTTTAAAGATAGTATTCAAATTTTTTGTCAGGTCATTTTTTTATTTTTAAATTATTTCTCCTGTGCCTGTTTTGCAGCCTAGTTTTTAAATAATATACATTTCACATTTTTTTTAGTCTTTTGACTTTGTTCAACTATTTCTTGTCTCATGGAGAAGTTGAGTTCCAATTGCAGCATTCTGTTTTTCAGAGAGTCTATTATTTGGATGAGGCTTTCTACCTTTTATAATAAAGTATTTATTCTCCTTCCAATTTTTTCCTCAAGGTTTTTTTTTTCAATTCTAATTTCACTTTTTACTGCTTGCTTCATTTCTTCTAGGCATTAATGTAGTCCTTATGACCAGTTATTTTTTTCCCTTTGTGGCTCTGCTAGAATTTGTTGTGAAATCACTCCTTTGTGTGCTTTTATTTCTTAGTTTTGTCTTTTTTTGGGGTTAGGCAATAGCGTTAAGTGACTTGCCCAGGGTCACACAGCTAGTAAGTGTTATGTATCTGAGGCTGGATTTCAACTCAGGTCCTCCTGAATCCAGGGCTGGTGTTCTATCCACTACACCACCTAGCTGCCCCTTTATTTCTTAGTTTTATCTTAACCTATGGTGTTTCATCACTATGTTAGGTGTTTTTTTTTTTTTCTGTTTACACATATGCTTCTTGGTGTAGCCTTCTCCCTAGGTTTTCAGGTTTCAGGCCTGAATGCTTCTAGCCATTTTTATGTTTTTCAGACCTGGATAAAATGTTTACTTTTCATTTTTTTTTCTTTTGTTTTTGTTCCATCTGACATCCTCTTTTGATCTCTGCTGGGGTGATGGTGGGAGAAGATCTGAGTTCCTCTGATGTTTTTAGTTTGTCTTTAGGTGGTGGTGGGTGGCAGAGATGTGCTAGAGTCATCTCAGACTGGATCCCAAGAGCCAATTGTTAAATTTTCAGTGTAAGCATTGATATCTCAATAATCAGTATTACTACTAATCAGGTCTCGATTTATTGTTTTGTTGATTCTTCTGCAAAGAAAGTGATATAGAAAAAATAATTCAGATTAAACTTAAAAGGCTACCATGTGTGCTTCCCTTGCCCCCTTCCCCCCCCCCCCCAGCTGGCTGTTAAACCTTTACCCCTACACTACTGGTTGAGAGAAATAAGAAACAGGAAATAAATGACAGCAGATAAGTACCTGGGTCCAGCTTCAAGTGGTCCTAGATTGGAGGGAGATGGGTCCAGAAAGCATTTTTGTTAGTACTATTATACCCACTGTCAAAATGTGCTATCATGATATTTAAAATTATAATAATTCTTATTTCTCTGTTTTCATGTTGATCATCTGGAAATTTCCTTTCAGTCCACTGACAGTGCATTGTTTTTTCTTCACTTGGATACATATATGACTTACTCAAAATTAAAAAAAAAATTAACTTTGGTGTTGGTGTTTATTTATGCCTGAAATCCAGCACCCCTGACAAAGTCCTATTTCTGACTTTATCTGGTACTAAGATAATGTTGGCAAAGCTGCCAGACTGGATTTGTTTTTGGAAATTGTGGTTAAATTGGCATGGGAGAATAGAACAGTATATATCTCTCAGGCCTAGAAAGTATTATTGCTCTAATTTCTACATTGGCCCCCAAAGGTGCATTGTTTTGTCAGGGGGATGCACATTCTTTGGGTTTTATTCAGTTAGCAATATGGTTTACATTTAAGGCAGGCTTTTGTTATCCAGAACCAAAAATATGCATGTTCTCCTGAAACACAGCATGCACATATCACCATAGTCCTGTGAACAATGATCTTAATTTAAGTCAGCAAGTGTTCATAGGGCATCTACCATGTACCTACTAAATACTGTACTAGGAATCATAGAAACAGAAAATTGTATAACGTAAGGTGCCTGATGTTGATAAACTTACAGCTTAGTTATCAGGACAAAACACATATACTTGAAACAACTAGATCATGATAAGGAACATAGGCAGCCTAGTATGCTAGATTTGGCACCAGGAACATCTGAGTTCAAATCCTATCTCAGATAATTCCAACTATGTGACCCAGGGTATATAACTGAACCCTTCTCAGCTTCAGTTTCCTCATTTATAAAATGGAACTAATAATAGTACTTATCTCACAGGAATGTTGTGAGGATCAAGTAAGATAATGTCAAGGGCTTTTCAAACCTTAAAACATTATATAAATATCAGCTATATGAAAAGATATGATATTATTGAATTGAATTTCTACTAGTAGTAAGAGCACTTTCTCACAGGAAAGGCAATTGAAATAGAGCACTGTGCAAGACATTTTGGTAGATAATATGAGAAATATAGAAACGTATTTAAAACATAGTCCCTGACCTCAAGGACCTCATAATCTAGTAGGCGAAATTGGACATGTATACAGATAATTATAAGGTAATACGTGATTAGTGCCAAATTGGCAACATTGTGTGGTAGAAAGAGCTCTTGGTTTGCAGTCAGAAGGCTTGGCTCTGCCTCTTACGCCCTGTGTCAACTTGGGTAAATCTCTTTACCACTATAAACCTCAGTTTCCTCATCTGTAAAATGAAGTCATTGAACCAGGTGGTCTCTAAGATCTCTTCCATTTCTATATCCTATGATCCTATGAATAGTACAAAGACTTAGAGTCATAGGAGTGGAGAGAAGAGGTGGATTGAGCAAGGTAAACTTTCTACTGGAGGAGAAGGCAGGACTTGAATTGGGATTTGAGAGATGAGCAGCACATAGATGTAGGGGGAGGACAGAATGGCAAAACCGAATGAACACAAGTAGGAATGGGAGAGGCATTCTTTGGAGACAGTAAGGATTGGTTTGACTTAAGTAGAAAAATTGAGTAAAGGTGTAGTGAGAATTTGGAAAGGTGAGTTGCTCAATGAGGTATGTCAAGCTTTGCCTGGCTTCCTGGATTTGTTTCTGGTTCTTAGCTTCTGGAATGGTTTCCTTGGCTTGTCTCACATCTGTCCACCTCCAGACTAATCTCAAACAGGTCAGGGCCTCCCTCAAAAGGAGGTAGAAGGTTATGGATCTTAGGTTCAACTGTCTATCTTGTGCTAGCATTTTATCTTAATAATAACTGACATTGGTCCAACCATTCTTGAGAGCAATTCTGAACTATTCCCAAAGTGCTATAAAACTGTGCATATCCTGTGACCCAGCAATACCACTGGTAGGGCTATATCCCAAAGATATCAAAGAAAAGGGAAAAGGAGCTATTTGTCCAAAAATATTTATAGCAACTCTTTTTTGTGGTGGCAAAGAATTGGAAATTGAGGAGATACCCATTAATTGGGAAATGGCTGAACAAGTTGTGGTATATGATTGTGATGGAATATTGTTGTGCTATAAGAAATGATGAGCAGGTTGGTTTCAGAAAAAAATCTGAGAAGACTTATATGAACTGATGCAAAGTGAAGTGAGGAGAACTGTTGTACACAGTAATGACAATTTTGTAACAATGATCAACTATGAAAGACTTAGGTACTCTGATCAAGAAAAGGATCCAAGACAATTCCAAAGGACTCATGATGAAAAATGCTATCCTCCTTCAGAGAGAACTAATGAACTCTGAGTGTAGATTGAAGCATACTTTTTTACTTTTTGCATTTTTGTGTGTGTTTTTCTTTTGAAAAATGGCTAATATGGAAATATGTTTTGCATGACTTCACATGTGTAATTAATATCACATTGCTTGCCTTCTCAAGGGGTGGGAGAGAAGGAGAGAATTTGGAACTCAAAATTAAAAAAAATAAATGTTAAAAATTTCAAAAAATGTAATTGGGCAATATTTAACAAAATAAATATAAATATATTTTAAAACAATAACTGACATTTATAGAACTCTCTAAGATTCACAAAGTGCTTTCATTTGATCCTTATTACCCTGAGAAGTAGAAAAACAGGTGTTATCATCCACATTTTACTTATAAGGAAAGTGGGCCTCATAGAAACTAGATGATTTAGCTGTAGTCATTCAGCCTGCATCAGAGGTGAGATTTGAACCTGCTCACTCCAAATCCAGCATTCTATCTATTATTATATGCTGCCTTTTTTCTTATGCTCACAAACCTGTTTGACTTTCCAACTGTGGTTATGCTATTCTGTACCTTGTTCCTGACTATAGATGGGCTCTGAGCCCTGTAGTTCTATCCCCTGTTCTCTGCCAAGAGTCTAGGGGAGTCATAAGATCACCATGAATCTCCAATGCAGAATTTTTATGTAGAAAATTGTTTTTAGAAGTTTTACTCTAAAAAGTAGAAAGAAAACTTTTGTAGATGGCATGGCCATCTCTCTGCTGTGAAAACAAATTGGCCAGTAATGACTT
The DNA here is from genome assembly GCF_900497805.2 of Vombatus ursinus. Classification (NCBI taxonomy): domain Eukaryota; kingdom Metazoa; phylum Chordata; class Mammalia; order Diprotodontia; family Vombatidae; genus Vombatus; species Vombatus ursinus. Next base: position 3,663,846 of record NW_020954571.1, on the reverse strand, counting down.
ATTAGAATTGTTGTATTTCTCAATTGCATTATTTTTCCCTTAGATCACTTATCATCATCATAGCTAGCATTTTTAAGGTACTTTGTTTAAGCCTTGCAAAGCTCTTCCTTTGTGTTAGCTCATTTGAATATTATCATTCAACCACCAATATTGTTTCGCGCCTATCTGGAGGTACTGTACAACCATTAGCACTCTGTTAGGGGGGTGGCCTTAAGTTGAAATAAAACATGGTCTCTGATCTCATGGAGCTTATACTCTAGTCAGCATAAAGCACTTTTCTTCAACATAATATGCCCAGTGAATTCACAGTCAGGAAGATAGCCCATTTCTATAAACTCAAACTGGTCTCATTGAAGTAATTGCCAGTGCTGTTCAATTAGTTCTCTCTACCATCTGCTTGGTCTACATGATGCCCAGTTTGTCTAAAAGTTTCACTTTTTGATGATGATGAGTTTTTTTGGCCTCAGGCAGCAACAATCAGTTTCAATGTGCTTCTGCCTATATGCATGACGTAAAAATGGGACAATTTCCCACTGAGTTTTGGCTCAGCAGGATGGAAAAGAGTTCAGTCTATTGAGAGAATAGCACAGTCTGTTTTTTCCATCAAGGGAATCTTTTGAGTTGTCAGGCCCTGTTTAGGTTAGAGCTGCTACAACCTTTATGATTTATATCTCTGTCCCCTCACTCAGCTGTGAGGGAGGGTTTTTCGGCTCCTCTTTGAGTCCCCTCTTTGCCCCAATGATGAAAAGAAACTGGAGCCTCCTTTTGACTTCTAGGCCTAAGTGACGTCAGAACAACTGACTTGACTGATCTTGTTTTCCTTGTATTGATTAATTAGACTAGTAGGTCTGGCGCCATGTGGACCCAGCCTAAAAATATTTCAGAAAAATAGCCCCTTTACTAAGCCCCATCAGAAAGGATTGGGGGCAGGGGCACGGTGTAGTGTGAGCAATAAGGGAGATACCAAATGTGAGTATTTCATCACTCATACATAATTTCCTTAAAATCAGATTGTGGTCTATAAAAAAGAAGCCATTTGTTCCAAGGGAAACCCAAGTTACTTCATGTATCAGGTTAAACTGATAAAATTACCATTTTAATCTTTCACATCAATCTCAGTTTACTCGGTAATTGGGCTTCCTAAGTCACTGTAATTCTTGCCTCTTCTCTAGCTGACCTTGTTGTCTCTACATTGAGGAGTTGTCTACATTAGACAATCTTAGAGCCAACAGAGCAAGAGAATGATCTTAGGAGTGTGAGCTATGTGGGGGCGCCAGTCAACAAAGTTTTCCAACCACTGCTTTCTGCCAGCAATAAGCCCTTCTGATCCCAGGCCCATCCCACAAAGTCACAGATATGAATAAATAGCAGTGGTGATTTCCACAGTAGCACAAAGGGAGAGATATTAAGGATTATGGTTGTAGAAGGACCATGACACAGCCATGATCATATCCCTTTCCTTTATATGTAAAGATGGCATTCTCTTTCTCTTTGGTTAAATATAGTGTTTCTTCCCACCCTCCACCTCCCAGGAGTGATGATTGGTTGAATTGAATCACTCTCATTTTGGTCCCTTTTTGACTACCTATACACATGAATGAGCTAAACTGCTTTCCTGTGGCTGGGGGAAACAGATAAAGTTAATCAGACCAGACTGGGATCAGCCGGTGACCTTAGCCTCTGGAGGACAGTGCTCTACCTACTGAGAAATTCGACCACAAACAATTGCTCAAAATTGCCAGAAGTCCCTTTTTTGGGGGGGTGGGGATCAATGCTCTGGTAATATCTACTTCCAAAGGGTATCTCTTTGAGATACTTGGCCCCACAGCTTCCTCACAAAAGGTGCCAAAACTTGTTGGCACAAGGGGGCTTGGGTTGATAAGGGCTTCTATTGTTCAGTGAAAGGATGTCCCAATTCTTTTCCTTTTTTCTGAGTCCCTCCCAAGTGCCCCAAGGTCTAGGAATGCAGGGGGAAGCCTGGTGCTTTTTATCGGAAGCCCTTGGCCTGTTGCTTATTGCTCCCTTTCTTTCACACCTCGTATCCATGGCATTTGATAAGCTCTGTAGAAGGCTAAGAAAAACAGTTGCATGTTTGGGGGCGTTTCTGTTGTTGTTTTGCTGTGGGCCATTAAAATGGTAGATTTTCCAAATTATTGTTACTCTGGCATTAATGAGGGTTGGGTTTGGAGCTGGAGGGGTATGTGGGAGGAGGAGGAGGGAATAGACTTCCAAAACAAAGAGCTGTTGTATGATGAGAAGCAAAACACAGGGGTCGGGGAGAGGGACTAGGTGAGACAGAAGTCAAGCCAGGGGGTTAGTTGTGACCCAAGATCCTGATATTATTTATTCCAGAGATCAAATAACTTCCTGCTTTATTGCATTCAATGGCACATTCAGTAAGCATTTATTGAGCCTTATGTGTGTAAGGGTCTGTATTAGGTGCTAGGGTTACAAAAATGAATGACATGGGCTCTTTCCTCTTAAACTGCACAGTCACAGTAGGTGCTCAACAAATACATTGAATCATATACAATGTGGTTGGGAAGAACCTTAGAGATCACCTAGTCCAGTTCTCTTATTTTACAGATGGGGAAATTGAGTCTCAGAAAGGGGAGGTAATTTGCTCAAAGTCATGTGGCAGAGTGGTCATTAGAACCCAGGCCTCTTTTCTATTAGTTTAGTAGTGCTCTGTCTACTATTCTCAAAGGAATAGAGTGTGTTTCACACCCTTGGAATTATTCGTGAACAACCCATTAACCATAAATATCTAACCCTGTAATCTCTGCTGAGCAGTTGACTCATGGTCTGACCTTGAGGAAGTCCCTTGACCTTGAACTCTTGGTTGGCCCAGCTGTTTTAACACTAGGGTAACTCTGTCAAAAACCAGATGCTACATCTGAGTTAAAGGTCCCCAAAGGGATAAATGACAGATATAAATACCTAAATGTGCTTGTTGGAAAAATAGCCCTTGTGTCCTGAGGGAAGGGGAAAAACATTCCCAAACCTGAAGCTGGAAAATCCACATTATCTTCTGATAACTGTCACTGACCCATGTTGTCACTGACCTTTGGGAAGACGTGTATCCAGAGGGAATCATTTGGTTATGGAGAGCAAAGTCACTATGTGTGGTCTCTAGGGACAGGTTGGTCCAGCTTATTGAAGGGCTGATCTTTTGTTGGATGAGGATATGGGAATGAAGAATTATAATCATACAAACTTTCTGAATTCAGTTCAATTCAAGGCTTTCGGGAATACAAAGAGACATAAAAAGAACCAATTTCTGCCCTCAAGGAGCTTACATTCTATCTAGAGGGAAAAATACTCCATAAATAAGTACAGAGAGAGGAAAATTAATGAGACAGAGGGAACACTAACCACAGGAAGGTGAAGGGAGGGGGAAAATTGGCATCATGGAGGAAGACCATCACATCTGCATTGGGCCTTGAAAAAATGTAGACTTTTAGGAATTATATTGTGGAATTGAAATAGCAAAACTCTGTTTGAGTTCAAGGTCCAGCCTCTTCCCCTTTCTCCTACCCCTTCCCCTATACGTCTATATTTAGAATGAAAGAGATGCCAAATTAATTTGGGAAATGTCACATCACTTTTTGATTGAGAGCTGGAGTTGGAGAGGATGCACCTTGACTTGGTGATTCACAGAAGGCTCTCTCATTCTCTTAAAAAGACGGACTGCCTTCTCAAAACAATCAATTTTAATTCACTTCCATTAATATATATATATATATATATAATATATATACACATACATACATACACATACACATACACATACATATACATGTAAATGTATGTATATGTATAGCTGGAAAGTTGGACAATCAGTTAAGTGTTAGCTAGATAATAGGAAGGTAGGTAGGTGGCACATTGAGAAAAGGTTGTAAGTTATGAAATCAAAGAAGGTTGGGATTATTGCCTGAAGGAATTTTCCTTCATCTGTACAGAAGGGGAACCTAGTCATGATCTGGGGATGCTGAAATAGAGGGCTTTAATAAAGTTTTGACAGAGAAAATAATAAAAGGCAAATTCTAGCCATCTTCCCTCTGGAGAGGAAATCCCTTTTCCTGGTAACCTGCTCCAAAAGGAGATTCTTTAAAATGAAAAAAAAAAAAGCCTCAGAGACGGGAAAAATCAGTCCATTGTTGCATTTAATGACAAACTCAAATTGTAACATGGGAACCAGTCATATCCTACAGGCCCATAGAGTTTAGCAAAAGTTCTCTTGCCCCGCTATTTGTTACAGAAAAGTCTGCACGACCCTAGAATTGATAAATTTCAATCCACTGAGAAGGATAACTCAAAGTTTTATATAATTTCTTTTCGGGGGGGGGGGTTGGGGAGGAGACAGGAAAAAGGAGTGATTTTAACTTTGGCCCTTCTGGAAAATGGAATGTTCTAGCCTCCAGCCTTCGATTATGCACGTGACTCAGGACTCTCAGATGTTCTTACCCAGCAACGTTGTGACTGTCTATCTGTACATTTGTCCACAAAGATCCCGGACCTATCCCATTTAAGCTTTTTTTTTTTTTTTTTTTTTTTTGGCACCTTACACATAGCTCTGCACACAGCAGGCGATTAATCAAGGCTTGCTTGTATTTGTAAAGCAACGGGGTCTTTCCCAGCCCGGGTATCCTGAACCCGGCCCAGACCCTTGTTCTGAGATCTGGGATCCATCTCTATGAATCTCGGCCAGGTGCGGACACCTATCCCTGCCCGAGCTTAAGAAGCAGCCGCCTGAAGAAAGTCTACTTTTTCTAGGTTCAAACTTGCCGCTGGTCCTGCCCTTCTGTGGCTCCCCTGGCGTGGTTGGGGGAACTCGCTGCAGGGAAAAGAACAGGCTTGCCACACACCACACGTTCGCTCTCTACTCCCACCCCCTTTTCGCTCGAAAACTTCTCCCCCCTTCCCTTCCCCGGCACTCCCCACCCCCACTAGCCCCGCTATCCAGTGGGAGACCGGGGGCCGAACTGCAAGATCCGGGCGTCGAGTTCTGATTTGCTGCTGGCTGCCTGGATCGACAGCCCCTGCCTCCCTCTGCCTTCAAGAAAAGAGAGGGAGGGAGGGAGAAAGGGGGGGGAATAGAAAAAGTTTTCACTCCTCCGTCCGGCTGGCAGGGGACATCACTTGAGACGAGATCCCCAGAAGGAGCAGGTCGAGGGGAGGAGGAGGAGAGGTGGAGGAGGAGGAGGAGAAGAGGGAAGAGAAGAGAGGAGAAGAGAAGGAAAAAGGGCAGGGGGTCAGAGAAGGATCCGGGTGGGGGGGCTCCTAATACTATTCAGACCCGGCTATCCACACGCTGCAACAAGTCGAATCCCCGCCCTGCCCCCTAACACATTAAAATTCATTTTTTTCTTAAAAAAGAGAAAGATAGAGAGAAGTGGATCTCCTCATGGCTCCCTAAAAGTTTTGATTTCCCAGGATCTTTTTGGTGCTTTGGGCTTCCAGCTCTTTGGCCAAGTGCCCCCTTCACAAAACTGCCCCGCGGCCCCGGGTGAACGTGAGCATGGACGCCCACACACGGTGGAAACGGCGAAGCTGGATACGCGACTGCCCGCTCCTGGTCGCCACCTTCCTCCTCTCCGCCCTCTGGCCAAGCCATGCAGGTAAGCCTGGACCGAGGCTCTCGCGCTGTCTCTCCTTCTCTACCCCGGCTGGGGTCGGAGCTGGGGCGAGCAGTGCGCACTTGTGTCATTCTTCTGGGCACCTCTGGGGTCAGCTGCAGGAGAGCCCAGAGGCACTGGTACAGGGAGGGTCGGAGTTGCACAGAGTTGGGCTTTCCTGAGCCTGTGCATTCCGGGGTAGGGGAGGAAGAAAGTTTGAACTGCTTAAGTCTTCTGAATGCCGTTTGTCTGGGGCCCCGTAAAAGGGAAAGAACGTTAAAACACAATACCCCCTTGCTTCTCCTCCCTCCATCTTCCCAAGCAGACTAAGGGAGCCGGAATCGTAGCTGAATCGGGAGTTGTGTGCAAATGGGGCGATTTTTGATGAACAGAAACGATAGTCTAGGAGGAGGGCTAACTTTTGTCCAGAAATCTCTGTTCTCCCACTCACGCAGATCAAAGGCACTCAACTTTAGCCCACACAGGCAAAGCCCAAACTTTTTCTTTATTAAAACTGGGAACCGTCGCCCCCTATAGCTCCATCTTCTCAGTACCAGATTACATATCCGCCCCAGCCCCCAAAGTCCCAGAGTTAGACTCTGCAAATCCGGAGAGGAAGGCAAGGCGCGTAAAAGTTGTTCCCAGAATTCGTACTTTCTCTTTCTCTCGGTACTGTCTTCTTTCCGTGATTGGAGAGAGTAAGGAGATAAGAGCATGGATTTTAATTCAAATCCTTTCAAGGCTTTTTCATTGGGGATGCAGAGACCAGAGAAGGACCAAAATTGTTCTGCTTCAGACTCCCCCGGCCCCTTTCCCCAGGCATACAACTTTCTGCTTGTCTCTTCCTTCCAATGTTGGGTGCATGGAACCTGAGGCCAGACTTGTGGTCAAAGTTATATAAACTATTCTAAAATACTTGTAGCAACCATCGTGGAACTGTAGTCAGAGATGTCTAGCGGGAGGAGAGAGGGGCTCGAGCGATGGGGTAAGCCCCTGTCATATTAAAACCCGATGCTTTCCGACCGAGTATGCAAAATGACTTGACTTCTGTTTAACTTAGAAAGTTGCAAACTTCCACCTTGAAAATTGCCTGTCTTATTAAGACTCAAGAGATTCAGGGCTTACCAGACCCTGAAGCAAATATCTTCAGTTCAGGATCATTATAGCCATAACTTCCAAAAGGGTAAGACCTTCTAATAAGCAAGAATTATGCTTTTCCAAGAAAAAAAAAGGTGAAAAGTCCAGGAGGTCTAATTGACTAATTGTGGGAGAGGGGTAGAATTGTAGAATCACAGAATGATTGGGGGGGGATCTTATAGTGATCTTACCCTCATTATACAAAAAGGGAACTGGGGTTCAAGGGGAAGAAGTAACTTGGCCCAGGCAGAAGGGCTATCTTACTACCTTTCTCTAAATACTTTGCTTTTTAACATGCTGTAGTGATTCATCTGAGAAAAGTAGAGGGGGCGGTGGAAGGGGCTACTTTTCCTGTTGCTAACAGTTGTAGATATGGTCCATGGGATCACAGAGTCAGACTGAACATTACCACCAACAAAAGCAGTTGTGAATGGACAGCATCTCTTCTTCACATTACTATTCACTAGCCCCACCAGTTCCGCTTTTATAAATGAAGCAAAGTTTGGTAATTATCTTTCTTTCTTCTTTCTTTCTTTCTTTCTTTCTTTCTTTCTTTCTTTCTTTCTTTCTTTCTTTCTTTCTTTCTTTCTTTCTTTCTTTCTTTCTTTCTTTCTTTCTTTCTTTCTTTCTTTCTTTCTTTCTTTCTTTCTTTCTTTCTTTCTTTCTTTCTTTCTTTCTTTCTTTCTTTCTTTCTTTCTTTCTTTCTTTCTTTCTTT
>NW_020954571.1:3559106-3656275 GCF_900497805.2 Vombatus ursinus | reverse complement strand
AGAGCAGAAAAATTACTGGGCTGGGGTAGGAGCCAGGAAACTAGGTTCAAATAACTACTCTGTTACTAACTCACAGAGGCCTTGATCAGATCACCTCACTTCTCTTTTTGGGCCTCAGTTTCCCTGTCTTTAAAATGAAGGGCTTGCTCTAGATGGGGTGTGATATGGCATCTGAAGTCAGAGAACTTGGGTTCAAATCCCAGCTCTTGGACTACTTATTACCTGTGTGACTTTGGGTGAATTCTTTGTCTGTCTGGACCTTAGATTCCTCTGTTAAAGGAAGAGTTTAGAGACAATCTCTAAAGTCTCTTCCTGCTCTCATTCTATAATCTTAAGATCTTTAAAGTCCCCTCTACCTCTAAATTCTTTGATCCTTCCACCTATGACATTCTAGGATACTTTGGTTCTAAATTTCTTTTGAGATAGTAAGAGAAGGAAGACCAGGAAGGAGATGGAGAATGAGAGATGTCATGGCTTACCCACCTATTAGTCCGAATTAGACAGGTTGACCAGTACATAACAGTTGCTCCTAGTTATCCTCTGAGAACCTAAGTAAGGAACGTTGTAATAGTGATTTTCATTCTTAGATGGTTCAGAAGGGAATGGGGAAACATGAAGTTTGGAATTTGAGAGAGAAGAAACTAGTGCCTTTGCTATTTTATACTTTGCTTGAACTCTCTGTTTACTGGGCTTTTAGGGGCACAAACAAAAACAAAAAAAAACTCATTGGAAAAGAAATAGGGGTGACAGGGAATGAATGATCTTATTAAGCAAACCTTCTTCTCCCAGCCTTCCCTCAAAAGTGCTTGCTCCTGGCTTTGGATGTGATAATTCGCTGCTGGAGTTGATGGCTTAGGGCTTGAAACCCAGAGAAAATGGAAAAAGGTATATGCAAGTGACTTTTTTTCTTTTTTACTCACTTGGGACCCTCTGCCAGATGTTTTTAGAGTTATTCCATAACAGCTTTCTTTTTTCTTTTTTGGCTGCCTTTTTGACCAATGAAAGAATGGAAAGTAAGATTTAGTTTTTGGCTGTTTGGGGAAAAAAGTGTTCAATATTTTAATGGGGAGAGAGTGTATGCAAAATGAAACATGACCCCAATATTTGGAAATTGAGGTCATATTGTCCTAATTTTATTGCCAGGATAAAGTCATGTGACTTCTTTTTGCACTATCTCCCTTGAAGAATACTTGAATCTGGGAATGAGTGGGTGGAGATGGGGGGGGTGGAGAGAGGCTTTCACAAATAATAAATCTTCCACTGAATCAGGAACATTAGCAAAGAAGACTTTTCCATGTTTCTCCAAACAACTTGGGCAGGAAATCAGCTAGATTATCTAGTCCCTCTACCAGTCACAGTGGAAATGTGCTCTATGATATTTTTATTTCTTTGCTTAAATTTTATGTTTCTCCAAGTGGGTGGGGTTTCCAGTCATCCTTCAGAGGCTATTCATGGTAGAGCAGTTGTCACTGTCCAGAGTTTTTTCTTGGTATAATATCTAAATCTTCCTTCTCTTATTTTCATCTCATTGTTTGAGTGACTGGCTCTCCCTTGAAGTCCTCTGGTCTCATGAAATTCCCACCCCTACACCCCACCCTTCAGATATTTATGGACTCTCACTATGGCCCCTCCTCAGTTCTGACTTGGCCAAGCTTTGCTGATTCTTTTATTTCTCCCTTCTCTCCATCTATCTCCCCCCTCTTCAACCCCCCACGATGTTCCTTCTCCATCCTTCTTGGTGCTCTCAGTTCTGTGCAGGGACCTTAGGGCTGCCCTCCCTCTTCCTCTGAGTTACAGAGGGGTGGGGTGGAAGGGTTTGTGGCATGATGAAACAGTCACTCATTGATAATTTTTTCATGGGCTAATAACAGTCCCATTGAGAACTTGGCACAAGGCCAGAAAGCTTCGTTTATTGTCCATCTAGTGAGTAGTGCCATTGGTTAATCATGAAGGAGCAAGACAACCTCTAATAGTGATAATTTGAGGGTGGGTGGAGGGAAGAGGGTCTCTGTGATATCACTGGTATGAAGAGCTCCCTCTGTGTTAATTCTCTTCACAAATGCATATCAGCAGCTCATCTGTAACTTACAGTCTTAGTTGCTTGGGGGAGGTTAAGTCACTTTCGAATGAGGTAGTAGGGGCCAGAGGCAGGACCTGAACCCAGGTTTTCCTAATCCATTGTTCATTACTCCAGAATGATTCCCAGTGGTTATAGTAATGCTTTATAGAGCTGTTTTATACTTTTGTCAAAGTTCTTCCACGTTTATTATCTCATTCTTTTTTCTGCTTCTGCTTCTCCCTATCCTTGAATAGTTAGGCTCTTGGAGAGAGGTTTATAGTGATGAGGACAGACAGTTAACTGCTTTGCTTCCTCGTTCTCCCCTGTACCTTCTCCTCCTCCTCCTCCCTCTCCCCTTTTCCTCTCCCTCCCTCTCCCTCCCCTTTGCCTCTCCCTCTTCACTCCAGTTGGTTGATGACCACCCCTTTCTCCTAGAGATCGTCTCCTCCCTCTGCTTTCGTGGCACTGCTCTCTATTATTTCCCAAGATTCTTTGCTGGATTATCATCCATGTCCCGCCCCCCACATATGGGTATCCTCTAGGGCTCTGTCCTGGGCCCTTTTCCCTTTTTCTACTGTCTCTTTCAATGATCTCATCAATTCTTCTGGGCTCAATTATTTTCTCTATGCAGATGACTCTCAAATCTATATACTTAACCCTAATCTCTCTCTCTTTTTTCCTGTCCCACATCACTAACTGCCTGCTGGACACCTCCCCCTAAATATTCTATAAGTAGCTCAAATTTAATAAGTAAAATAGAACTTTTTCCTTAATTTTCTCTCCACAAAATTGCCCTTCTCCAAACTTTCCTCTTTCTAATGGGGAATCATTTTCCTTTTAGTCACCCAGGTTTCCAACCCCAGAGTAATTCCTGACTCTTTACTCTCTTTCACTCCTCATATCCAATTAATTGCCAAGTCCTGTCAATTTGGGCTTCTCCACATTTCTTGCCTCTGTCCCTTTCTCTCCATTTATACTGCCGTTTCTCTAGTTCAGTCTCTTCTCACTTGTACCCTGAGCTATTATAGCAGTCTCCTAATTGAAATTCTTGATTCTAGTTTCTCATTTTTCTAATCAATCATCCGTATAGTTGCCAAAATAATCTTGCTAAAGCACAGTGCTGACCATATTACTCCACTGAATCTTCAGAGGCTCTTATTGTCTCCAGAAAAAAGTATAAATTTCTCAGTTTGGGCTTTAAATCATTAAATCATTTTAGAATATGGCTTTAGCCTACCTCTCTAGACTTCTTTCCCTCTATGTCCTTTCATACAAGGTCTGCTCTGGCCAAATGGATTACAAGCTGTCCTCTACACTCAGGCATCTCATCTCCTGCCTCCATGCATTTGTATAGTATGTGCCCTATGACCTCTGAGTCTTGGAATCTTTAGCTTCCTTTAAGGTGCAACCTCCTATGTGAAGTCTTTCCTTATCCCCCTGATGATAATGATCTCTGCCTTCTTCAAATAAGTTTGCATCATTGATTTATGTATAACTTTCATGCCCTCTGTAAAGTAAAAAGTCCTTGAGTCCAAGGACTAGTTTTTTGTTTTTTGTTTTTTTTTGGCAGGGGGGAAGTGGTATTCCTAACTTCTAACACAGTACCTTGTACATAATACATGCTTATGAAAGGGAATTGAATTTGTTCCCGTGTTATTCAGAATGCCATCTTTTTGGCCATTTCAAAGTTCCAGATAACAGGACCAGATAACAGGACATGCCAAAGTAAAGTGTTTGGCCCATGCATATTATATCAACAGAAACTTGCTTCCCCTGTGCAAAGTGAGAGGCAATATTACAGGGAAAAGAAGTTTTTCTTGGTGGTAAATCCAGAGGGAGTTGCTTTCCTTCCTCTCTTTTACCTCCCCCAACTTTTGATATTGAGAAGATCCAAACTTTTCTTTCTGGTCTTCAGTTTTCTGCCACATACTTTTTCTGATTCTTTTTTTCTGAATCTTTTCTGTAACTTTTCCTGAATCTTTTCAGTAACTAAGGGTAATCACTGGGACAGTGATACATACCTTTGAAGGAATCAATAAGTCGGTAATGTCCCATATGAGCTCTATTGTCATCTGTCCACATCTGTCTATTAGAGGGCTGAAATGGCACTGAGAATGTGCTTTCCATTTTGTGACATTTTCAGATGCTTACACTGGATGGCAGATCCTGCTGTGGGGGATGAAAGAAGCCCAAGTGGGAGGTGGTGCTCTTACCAGAGGAGCACAGGACTCTGGAATGAAATGGAACATGTCTGACCCTGATGGTGAACCAGTGTTATTTAGTTATAGGAGATTACTTTTTGTTAAAAAAAAAAAGAACAAAAAATAAACAAAAAACCATGATGTCACTACCCATCTTTTAAATGTAAGAATTCTGAAGAAGGCCTTCTATGTGTGTATAATGTATTTTTTTTTTGGTTCAGATCTATGTTTTCATTAATATGTGGAAATCTGACTTGGAAACATCCCCCCCACCATGGTGGATTGGTAGCTTATTTGTAATTCACAGCCTTAGAGACTGATTGTGACTTATCCATAGACACAGGTAGGATGTGTTAAAGGCAGTGAACCTAGGTCTTACTGCAAGGCTGGCCCTCTGACCATTAGCCACACTACCTTTTTTATCTATCTATTTATTTATCTTTTTTCTTCTTTCTTTCTTTTTTCTATCTTTCCTTCCTTCCTTTCTTCCTTCTTTCTCTCCTTATACATATATGTGAATGACATACAACATTATATATGAATGACATTATATAACTATATATATAAATGAGATAGAATATATGGTAAAATCACATCTATATATTATATGATATACATACACATTTTATAATATATAATCTCACAGTTCTGGATTCACTAACAATAGATTTCATTTATATAGCAATTTAAGTTTTACATTAAAAGAAAAACTTCACATGCATTATTTCATTTGATTCTTACAACAATCTGGTGAGGGCAGTGCTATTATTATCCCTATTTTACAGATGGGGAAACGGACCTGAGGCTCAGAGAGGTTCATAGGATCATAGATTTAGAGCTGGAAGGTACATTAGAGACCATCTGGCCCAACAATTTTATTTACAGATGAGTCAACAGAGGCTCATAGGGGTAAAGTTATTTGCCTAATAGTACAAATGTACTATTAGTAATGAATGATAGAGCTGGGCTTTGAAGCCAGGTCTTCTGACCCTAAATATAGTGCTCTTTCCATTGTACCACCATGTTACACAGGTAGTAAGTGTTTGAGGGGCATTTGAATGCCGATCTTTCTGATGCCAGTTCCAGTGCTCTAGCCACTGGACCATACTGCCTCTTCAGAATACAGGGTGTTTGTGAGACAGCTCATGTCAAAGCCAGGATGAAGGAGCAGTATGTTCCAAGATTCATGCATGTACTTCGGCAATGGGAAACACACTTTTCAGTGCTGTGTTTTTTCCCTCTATGAGACTGAGACTCGAAGTTGGGAGAAGTAAAAGAGGAAGCTTAATGCTGTAAGAAGAAGTGCTATCAGTGAGGGAAAGTTGCTTAGAGTATAGTAAGATATCAACAGATCTTTGCTTTGCTATCCAGGGGCTTTGTCAGTTCCTCAAGATCATTTGATGAAAGATTCTATTTCTGCACACAGAAGGGTTGTTCTATAATTATTTCCTCTATTTTTTCCCTTTCTATTTAAATACATATAATCTGCTCATCTGATTTCAAGAGTTTGCCAGATGTTAATTATTAGTCTTCTGGTATGGACCATGTGTATATTAAAATGTTGAGGGGTGATGGCTGAGATGACCCAAATAAAGGCAGAACAAGTGATCTGCACATTCAATATGTGATGAGGGGTGATACAAGGCCCTGCCTTTCCCCAAAAATATCTCTCCTGCTGGAGATCCTGGCCTGCCATCTGTTGCTTTCCTTTTCTGTCCTGCCTGAAATTCCCACCACCAGAGTCAGAGCTCTGAACTCATTTGTTTATTCATTCACTCATTCATTTTTTTATTCATTCACTTATTCATTTATCAAATAGTTATTAAGTGCTTATCAAATGAGATAATATTTATAAAGTGCCTAAACAACACATAAAAGCTGTTATTGTTATTATTACAATTCATTGTGTTAGGTGTTGGGGGTAATAAAATGATAAATAAGCCATAGTTTCTGCCTCCCCCCAAGTCACTTAATAATTTAAAAAAACCCTCTTATTTCTAGAATCCTTTCCACACAAATAACCTCATGAAGCAGATATTTCAAGTGTGTGAGGTGACCAGAAAGACATTTTCCAAAGGTTACAGAGATAGTGTTATAGGAAAGATTTGAACCTAGGTTCCTTCTGATTCAACATCCAGCAATCTTTCCATAATACCACACTAGTATTTCATAGGGGAGATTAGACATAGAAAAAATAAATATGATATAAATACGATTAGGGAGTATATAAGAGGAGTATAAAAACTGTATTAGAGGACAGGGATCTCCATAAGGCTACAGTGAAAAAAAAATTTTCCCTGAGGGGGAAAGAGGGCTCTGTGGGCTTTTCTAGCCTCTTATTAGCACACAATAAGCTCTTATACGGTTAATTGCCTTCTTGGAAGGCTCTGAGAGACAGATTTGAGAGTATTACTTGGGGTCCAGGTAAGATCCAAGTCCTTTGGCTTACCCACAGGGCAAATGTTACCCTGAATGTTATTTCTCTGCCTTCAAAGCTTTCTGTAATTCTCACCACTGGATGGCAGAACGTGCCAATTTGTACCTACTTGTCCCATGTATGCCCATGTCAACAGAAACATCCTTCCTCTGTGAAAACTAGGAAATAATATGAAAAGAAAAAGGTGGGAATGCCAGAATGGGTTCCTTTCCTCCCCCAGCACCTCCTTCCCTGTCAGATTTTGTTAGTAAACAAGTATAAGTTCTCCTTCCAAATCTTCATTCCATATGCATACATGTACTCTTTCTAAACCCCCTCAATAACTGAGGATGATAACTTCAGAGGGTTCCTCTGAGAGTACGTCCAGTAACCTCATAGCTAGCATTTATTTAGAAGACAGGTTTTTCTGTCTTCTGAGTCCAACACTTTTTCAATGTCACCTATTAGCTGCCTTTTTGCTTAACTATGCTGTCATATAACTAGGTGTGCTGAAGGATCATGGAAAGGGAATAAGAAAGGGGAACACCAGCTTAATTACCTTGGCTAGGACTGGTCCTGAGTGGTAGTGGACACTTGGGAGAACAGATGAACATAAGTCTTGGATACACTACCCCTTTAGCTTTGGGTCTTTCTCAGTTGGTAGAGATGTTGTCACCCTGTGTAGAATAATTTCATGTAAGTTTGGAATCTCACTATCCTCTGGTGACTCTGACCTCACTCATAGAAACTACTGTTTGAATGGTGTTTCTCTGTCAGCACTGATTTCCCCAAAACTTTGTGAGTTCTAGAGGATATGAACTTAACCCACTTGGAGGGGTATCTTTGAAGCAAAGAGACTGGGTTAAAAAGTTCCATCCTGAAAACAGAGAGGGAGACAGAGACAGATTCAGAAAGAGATAAGGAGAGAAATTCATGGCAAGATGTGGGCCATGGATAAGCAGAATTCTCACATGTGGTACAGTAGGGATAAAATGCTATCTTTGGATGGCTAGTGAGGTTTTCCATGCTGATATACAAATAGAAGAAAGAAGGCAACTGCACAAAGCTTACTTTTCCTTGATTTTTTTAAAAAAGGAAATAAGTTTTAGAATCTTACCTTCATTCGCCTTTTAAAGGTGTTCATTAGTCAGGGTGGATGGTAGAGAAAATGTCATGATGTAGAGGAAGGGGGACTCGGGCAGTACCAGATTGCAAGGCACAGGTGAGGTCGCTCACTAACCCTACAATGCTCTTATAACATAAATCATAGAGGCATAGAATGTCAGAAGTATCTGAAACCTTAGAATATAGGATCTTACTATGTAGAACATAGAAGATAAGAGCTGAAAGAGATCTTAGAAACAATTTGATTAAACACCATTTTACAGAATGGGGAACTGAGGTCAAAACATGAAAGAACATATTAAACACACTTTAAAAAAAAGTCAAACTGTTTTAATTTATTCCTGCTACATTTATTTACAACTAGGGCAACTCAACTATTAAAAGACTTAACATGTGATATATGGCCATAGAGGTAAATAAATAAATGATGGTAACATAAGAATCCTGGGAATTATTGCCTATGCCATCTCTTTTTAAACAGTAAGTGCCCTAGAATATAATTCAGGGATCTTTCCTGTGATCTTTGATTCAGGTGTCCCTTATAATCAAACTCATTTTGTGACGTATTTAACTTAATGAATAGGTAAATATGGACAATTATTTATTTACTTATTTATTTGCACCCCAAGCCTCAAATTGAAGAAATTTTCAGTCTTTAGTCGTCATGTGTCCAATGGTGGCACCTACTGGTAAAGGGAAGTATTGTAAGCCCTGGGTTCTAGTATCAGCTCAGTCACTAACTCACTGTGTGACCTGGGACACTAACCTGTATTCTTACTCATACTTATTAACATATCCTTTTCTCTGTCATGGAGAGGAGGTCCCTCTTTACTTAATTATCTCAGAATTAGTTGAACTCTGCTTGACTAAACTGGACCCAGCCCCTCCAGAGAAAAATCTGTTATTGACAGTTACTTCCTTAACTTTATCTTAAGGTCTGACCCAGGCTTCTCATGAAATATAAGTGCATTCTAAGTCTCTGTTTCTTTTAAAAGGCCACCCACATTTTCCTTTCCTCCTACACTATCCTAAAGTATCTTATCAACAAATATAACTTCTCATGTAAGCAAAGCACATGAAAACTAAAAACAGTTTTGAATTTTTTTCATACCCGTTTTAGTTATTTTGTGGTTATCTAAGGCATGGATTCCTGAAGTCAGTTCTTTTGGAAAAGTACTACATTACCACTTAAAATAATTCTGTTGTTATAGGTGTACTGCAGTCAGTTGACAGAGTTTTCATAGATTTTCCTGCTAAATCAGACTTCTTAGGTATACCTCACTTTTCTTCCTGGCTAAGAGGGTTTGCCATACCCAACACAGATAGTATTATTTTAGGGAGGTTTAGTATCATAGATTTAGAGCTGGCAGGAATCTTAGAAGTTATCCAGTACAAATCCTTAATTTTACAGATGGGGAAACTGAGGCTCAGAAAGCACAAGTCACATAACTAGTTAGGAACAGTGGAAGGATTTGAATCCAGGTTGTCTGACTCCTCATTCAGTACTTCCTTGAAGTTGACATTTCTTGAAGGATCTTGCTTTGGTGCTCTCAACATGATCAATTCCATGGATCTGTAAGTATTTCAAGACATTATCTACATTTGTAGTTCATAAATGTCCATATAGAGTTCTCTTAACGTTATGCCTTTCCCAAGAACTGAAACTTCAGTTCTCTGGAACTGCCGGGGCTTTGCTCTAGTGTGATGAAATTTAGAAGGAATTTAGAAAGGTGCTGATAATACTTTTAGTCCTTTAGCAGCAAAGAACAATTGAATTTAACACTGGTTAGCAGGAATAGTTAGTTAAATAGAAAGTCACATGATGACATTTGTATATCATGATTTGCCCCTCCTCCTCACTACTAGGCAGGGGTCTCTCCAGAAGTAGCTGTCTTGAATTCCTGAACTCTCCTCCCCAGCAAACAGTTGTTTCAAATCTCTTCCCTCAGGTACAAAAATGGCTAGTTACACCATTGCTTCTTCCCTTTCCCCTTCTCTCAACTTATATGGGTCAAATTTCTCTAGCATAAAACTGGATTTAGGGGAAGGGGGAAAAATTCTTTCTGTTGTGTTGACATGTATATCATAAAAATGATTTCCAAGACTATCTAGGGGGAAGGACAGGGTGGCATGTGGTGGAGGAATACTGGTCCAGGAAGCAGGGTACCTGGGATCTAGTCCAAGTTCTGATGTTTTTTTCTAATCTCTAACATCAGATCAATTAATCCCCTTGCCCCTCTGAGCCTCAGTTTCCCTACTTGTAATAGGAGAAGGAAATAATTACTTATTAAGTGCCTACTATGTGCCAGGCACTATGCTAAATGCTTTTACATATATCTCATTTGATCCTCACAACAACCATAGGAGGGAGGTGCTTTTATTATCCATATTTTATTGATGAGAAAACTGAAATGGAAGCTGTATGTGTCTGAGGCTGGATATGAACTCAGATCTCCCTGACTCTAAGCCCAGTGCTCTATTCATTGCATCACTTAGCTGCCTCTAATATGAAAGGGCTGGACCAGATGATCTCTCTAAGGCTACAGTTCTAGTCCTAATTTTGTCCAATTCCATTATGGTATTCACGCAGATCCCTCCTCCATTTCATTCCTGATCTGGCATCATTGGAAGCATTGGTTTTTCATAGGACTGAACTGAATGCATTTTGCCTCTCTAATAATGGAGGAAAAAACCTACCTTTGGCAAGTCACTTAACATCTCTGGGCCTCAGTTTCTTTATTAATAAAATGAAGATGTTGGATGAAATGTCCATTGAGATCCTTTCTGAATCTAGATGTAGAATCTGTTGTGATCTATGATGGGTTTCAGGTTTGAGGAAAAGTGACATCACCTCAGAGCAGTGAGTAAAGTTGAGCCCTTGGCTTTTCATTCTGCCCTTCTTGCTTGATGTGAGGGGGGTGGGTGGAAATGTAATCCGCTACATTACCGGATCAAGTAGAACCTCCTTTTTTATTTCAGCCATGGTTCTGCCTTGCTGTATATCAAGGCTGCCTTCTTTAGGAGGACCAAGTGTGCTCAGCTATGTGCTGAGTCGGCAAGTAAGCTTGGGGACCATTCTAAAGTTTTTTAAACTGTAAATAGAATGCTTTGTGCAAAAAGACAAACAAATGTGGGTGTGCTGAGCAAAACTGGGAGCTCAGAGCCAGAGACATGTTACAGATGGAAAAAATGTGTCCCTATGCTTTCTCCTTGCTCCCCCCACCCCCATCTCAACTCAGAAGAGACTTTACATGGAAAAACTGAGGTTGGCAATCGAGCTCAATTAGCTTCTTGAAAGACTGAGTCAGTTCCCAGTTTTTCAGCCTGGATGAAGGATTCCTTGCTGGTATCTTCACATTCACAACTCAATCTTGCAAGTTCTCTCCTGTTTTCAAAGGAAAGGAGGGCGATACTTTCTGGGCAATTCTTTCTACTCCCCTACTGTGTTCCTGATCCTCAAGGCTCCTCTGAGAAGCCAGAAATGCAGATTGGGTTGTATGAAGCTGTAATTTTACTTCAGTGGTTGGGTTTTTCTTCCCAGGCAATGTGAAATACCAAGGAGTAATTATGGCTTCCTCTTTCTGTGCAATTAGCATGTCCTCTTTTTGGAGAAAGGAGATAAAGGAGAAAGTTACACTTGTAAAAGTTCCATATTAATTTTAAGTCTTTTTTCTTTAGGGGTAGCTAGTATCATTTCTAGTGGAGGTTTCTGGAAGAAAGAAAAAAATCACCCAGACACAGTACTGTATTCCCAGCAGCATCTTTAAAATTAAAGAAAGCCTTAGTTAAAGAACTTCCTTGGGGATGGAGGTAGGTGGTCAGGTAGTAGCGCTTTTAGAAAGACTTTTTTGAGTTTTGAGTTAGAATTGTGACTGATGGCAGAAACCGGTCACCTCAAAAGGTACTACTTGGAGGGTGAGGGTATTGCAGTTGCTAACTGAAAACATGTGGCTCATCTGGACCATGCCAGTGATGACATTGAATAGGAGGGGTTGGGTGTATGTGAAGGGGGGGAGTGGTAAGAATGAGCAAATCTCTCATACATATGCAAACCAAATGAAAAAGGGCATGCCAGGTAGTGCAATGCGATATCCTGGGGTGGGAAATTGCCAACTTTGGAGCACAGTGTACAGCCTGGTACCAGTGAGAAAGACCCACACTGAGAAAACTACAGCTTGCCACTCAAGGCTAATTTTTTTTTGTTCAAAATTTTCTCACTCTCCTTTGCTCGGAGAATAAAGGAAGAAAAGCTGAAGCTCCTAAATATTTCTATTTTGGGTCTTCGCTCTCATCAGAGGGAAGAGGTAAAGTTTTTGTTCCCCTTACACCATTGCCCTTCTGGTACCCCCAGAAGATCCCCAAAAGCAAATCAAATAAGCAAATCCCTAATTTCAAGCTTCTGTTGTTTGGGACAAACTGGAATCAAATTGCTCATGTACCATCTGAAGGAGAAAAGGAACCAGAGAAGGAAAGAACAAGCAGGGCTAATGTTCCCCAAGGATCTGGGTTCCTCCTCATCCCCTTTCTTTTTCTTGGCCCAGACTTTAAAATGGTGAAATATGACTGCAGCTCCCTCTCTTTACCTTTTCCTGCAGCAGGTAATACTAGAAGGTCATTCCTTTGTGTCAGAAAGCCTCCATTGCCAGAGTCACAGTGGGTGTTTTGAACTGGGGAGTTCAATCATAGCTTGAAAGTGTGTTTTTTTTTTAATTTTTGGGTTTTTTTTTTTACAATGACTAATTATGAGATGTACATACACAGGACTAAAATAGCATTTAGAGCTAGAAAAGCTAAAGATAATCTAGGTTAGCCCCTTACTTTATATCTAGAGAAACTGAGTACCAGAGAAGGAGAACAATTTTCCCAAAGCCACACAGATTGGAAGGAACAAGAACCAGCTTTCAGCCTAGTCCTTTGCCTCCAAATCCAGGGCTGTTTTCTGTATACCACATTGTGTCTTCATCTTGGCAAGTGGCAGGACTCTTTTAAGGATAGAGAATCTTGGAAATGCCAAGATTTTCTTGTAGAAATGGCCAGGTGAGACTTTGAGGGGGTGCCCAAGAACATTCTGCATTCACTTTCCAACTACCCCTCGGCCGAGGGGCCGTGTCCTACATCTCTCTGATCTGGGCTTCCTTCAATTTAGAGGCAGAGCATTTTAAAACCATGGCTTTCCTTTGAGTGGTGAAAGTGGTACTGAGTCTGGACCATTTATGTACTTCAGTTTCTGTGAATGAAGACCAAAGAAGAGCTAAGTCATAGGATGAGTATATGCCCTCTAGTCAAGATGTCCTATCCCCCTACCCCCAGGTTCTTAAGCAGATGTTGGATGGACCAATAGTACAGCATGTTATATAGGGGATTCCTTCATGTATCGGTTGAAATAGATAGCCACTGAAGTCCTTCCAGCTTTCAAATTTTGCAGTTTTTTAATTCTCTGAAGAGGGGCTCAAACCTCATCAATTGGATCCATTGCTTTAGATGGGTACTTTGCAAATATCCAGCACTTAAGAAGTATTTGTTGAATTGAACTGAAATGAATGGAATTGCTAGTTTCTTTATGCACAAAATGAGGAGGTTACACTAAATTGGAGGTGTCAAACTCTTATAGCAATCTACCTGCAAAACTCTCCAAGTGCAGCCCTAATTAGGTGAAAATATAATTGAAAAATATGTAACAAAACAAATAAAAATACAATATAACATAGATAATGTTAATTTGTGGTTTTCTGTTTCTGTTTGAGTTTGAGGTCACTGAACTAGCTGATCTCAGAGATCCCTTATAGCTCAAAATTCTGTGGTCCCACGATCCTAAACTGACTGAATTAAGGGAGGGTTGGGGGGTGGGAAGCATGACAGGGAAAATTCTGCCAGTCTGTTATCCCTGCTCTGACCTTCAGTGGTATTGCCCATGGGCAACACAATAATCTTTGTAGAGACTCACACAACAGCAGCATTGGTTCTTCCCTGTACTTGAGACTAAAGAATGTCCTGGCACTAGTGGATTTCTTCCAGGATGACTTAGTCCCTGGCATTTTGAAAGCTAAAGGTTAAAGTTTTCTAAGTCTATAGCCCAACTTTCAAGCAGTTGATTTGGTTTGGAGAAATGAAGGGTCCAGTAATAATAGGCCATCAGTTTGGGTGAGCAGGGCAGACTCTAGTGAGAGACAGCAGTGTGTGCACATTCAGGAAAGAATCACCAGTGTTAGAGCTGGAGAGGACCTTAGAACACAGATTGTTACAGCTGATAGCAGGGGTGTTAGAACATTAAATATCAGGGCTGGAAGAGACCTCAGGTCTTGGAGCAACTTTAGAACATGGAAAGTAAGATCTGAGAAGACCTTAGAATGTAGAATGTTAGAACTAGAAAGACCTTTAGAACATAGAATGTCCAAACTGGATCAGACCTTAGACATTATCTAGTCTAATGCCTTTCATTTTATAGATGAGGAAATTTAGACCCAGAAGAGGGAAATAAATGACTTCCCTACTGTTACAAAAGTTGACAGAACTGGGGTCAGGACGTGGGTCTCCTGATATCTTTCCAACCTTCTTTCCACTGCAACATGGATCATACAATAGTAATGATCATACTTCATACTTGTCCAGTGCTTTAAAATCCACAAAACATTATCATGACTTGTCTTTCCCAAACTGTATCTATGAGAAGCTTATGAGAGAGGTGGTGTGAAAATGTTTTGTGAAAGTATTACTTATTCCTCCAAGGGCCTCCCAGTGAGGGAGGGGAAGTGCTCTTGGGGAGAGTGGCATCAGCCCTGGAGGTCTAGCTCAGGGCATAATCAGGGCTGAGTCAGGAAATTAGGCTTTTCGTGTCCTGCCTACAGTTCTGATTTGGATGCCTTGGGCCATGGTTAACCATGTTGGCAGGTACTGAAGACAGAAATGTCACCCGTCAGGTAATGCATGATCTACCAGTTTAGTGATCTATGAATGGACCAGAGCCAAGTGTTTGAAAGAGGGAAAACTCCTTCTATTGAGGAGCGAGTGAATTGGGCCAGGATTTCCTGAATGCTAGAGCCTGGGATGCCTTTTTCCCTCATCTCTAACCACCCAGATCTTACCTCCTTCATGAAACCTTCCCTGGCTCCTTTAGTCTTTCTTCCAATCTCATTATGTCCTGGATGCCTCTTGTATTCAATCTGGGTTCATTCAGTCTGTCTATTATAGGTGGTACAGATGATAGAGTGAGTGCTGAACATCGGAGTTAGGAAGACTTGAGTGTGAATCCTGCCTCTTGACACTTACTGGCTCTGTGACTTTGGGCAAATTTCTGCCTCAGTTTCCTCATATATAAAATGGTGATAATGATAGCACCTACCTTACAGGGTTGTTGTTATGATCAAATGAGATAAAATATGTAAGATGCTTTACAAACCTTAAAGCACTATATAAATGCCAGCTATTATTGCTTTTCTTATTAATAACTTCTCAACTAATCTTCAATCTCCTGGAGGACCTGAGCTGAGTTGTCTTACTTGTGCAGAGTTTTGGACTGGTTGCCAGGATATCTGCATTTTATCATCTACTCCTGGCTTTGTCAGGGAAGTTAGGTGACACGGTGGATAGAGTGCTAGGCCTGAAGTCAGGAAGGCTCATCTTCCTGAATTGAAATATGGCCTCAGATACTTACTAGTTGTGTGACCATGTGCAAGTTACTTAACTCTGTTTGCCTCAGTTTCCTCATATGTAAAATGAACTGGAGGAGGAAATGACAAACCACTCTAGTATCTTTGCCAAGAAAACCCCAAATGGGGTCACAAAGAGTTGGATATAACTGAAACAACTGATCAACAACAACAAGGGAACTTGAAGAAGACACACATGCTGTTTAACTTTGCCTCTGTGATCATAACTTTGACCAATAATTCAGAATTGTGCAGTAATATAAGTACAAGAAGTTGACAAGAACCAGCTTCTTTGTCTTTTTCAGAGCCCCAAGATCTGACAGTGGGGCTTATGAGCTACTTGAAGGAAGGATTTTTTTAAAAAAAAATTTCTTTATATCTCCAACCCCAACACAGTTCCTTGGCCATAGAAGGGCTTAATATAATGCTTATTGGATTGAGAAAGAAGTTCCAACAACCCAAGCTTGGGACAGTGATTTCCATATTCTCACAGGGCGTGTTCTCTGACCTTGGTCATTGTGGCTTCATTTCCAAGCCTTGAAGAAAAGCTGTTGACAAATGATTAAGTGTTTAGCATGACTCTGTGATTGACCATTCTGCCCCATACACCTAGATGTGGCCATTTACCAAGGAATTTGTAGAGCTGTACGGTTTGCCTATAGCTCAACAATGAAACAAGGGGACTCCTTGGCTTATCTCCTCAGATATCTGCACTTAGGCAGCTTAGGCTTTCAAAAATAGAGCTTGTATGCCTAGGGTAGGACATGTGTGTTCATTTCTTGGACTCTTAGCAAATTCTGGCCCTATTGTCTAAGGACGATCTAAGGAAATGAATTCTTGAGTTAGGTAAGTGGACCTAATGTTCCCTCATGTCCTTTGCTTGATAGTGATTCTTATTTTTCAGATGGATTAGTTTTTTTTTTTTTTTGCAAGACTTGGAAATTTATCTTAGGGAAAAGGAAAGAAAAACAAATCAAATACTCCTGCTTGTTTTCTAGAGTCTGAGTTCTAGTTTCTTTGGAGGGTTCATATTCCTAGAATTGGAGAATGTTTTTAAGTGCCCTCAAGAGAATACAAATTGGGAATCTGCAGGACTGGGCTTTTGGCTCATTTCTACTGCTTACTAGCAGCATGATAATGGGTAAGTCATGTGCCCTCTCTGTGCTTTCATTTCCTCAAGTATAAAGTAGGAATAATTCTTAGACTACTACACTCATGGGTGGTTGCAAGGAAATGCTACATTGCCATCCAATCCAACCCCTTTATTTTACAGAGGAGGAAACAACCCCACAGATAGGGAGGTACTAGCCAAGTTGACGTGAACAAAGAAATCCTCACTTCTCTTCCAGGTTCTCTTGGTCTGGAGCCTCAGTTTTCTCATCAGTGGAATGGGGATAATAAAAATTGTAGTTATTTCACAGAGTTGTTTTGTGAGGTTCAGATGTGATAATGTAAGCTTTTTAAGTTTTTCGGGGTGGGATGGGGGAGGAGAGGAAAAAAGAAGTTTACATGATAACTTTATTATATATTTAAAACAAATATCAAGTTATACAAAATAGATTTGCAGTTTCATGCACAATCATCTATTTTTTATTGTACTATGTTATGGAAATGCTTGTCTTATTCCATAAATTAAAATAAAATGAATAAAAATTTTTAAAAAGACTTAAAGAACCAAAAATGCCAGCTACTGTTATAATTAGTATTTGGGTTGTAGATGGTGAATTTGCTTGCTCTGAGGCCTGACTCCTGCCTTATTCCTTTCATCTCGGTACCTTGGGTGATCCCTCGCAGACCTGAAGCCAATAGCAGTGTTTGGGGCAGGAGCCCTGAGCCACTTTGGACAGGAAGGCCAAGAGGCCTGTCTTAATTGATCTGGGCCTGGGGAGCTTGGCAGAAAGGAAACAGAATTCACAGGCTACTGAACAATATAACAGAGGTAGAGAGGAAAAAAAATGAGCATAACCCACAAAAGCAAGTATCTGTGCCAGTTATTACCCAAGGGAAATCCAATAGAGACTCTTAAGTGTCTCTGCATGTAAATAATTGGAGTCAACTTGTGAATTTCTCTTAAATTTGGCCTTTGAAGAGCTGACTTTTGTTGAGATGTACGCAAGTTTATCTTGCTCACAGAGTTTTCACTGAGAGCTGGAAGGGCCTCAAGAGATTATTTGATCCAGTTCTCTGCCGCCAGGAAGATTAGATACAACACTCTTCACATAGTAGCCACTTACAAAATGTTTATTGAATTAAAATAGTTATTACTGCCATTTTACAGATGAAGCATCTGAGGCCCACTAAGGTCGGTCAGTCAATTAGCAGAAAGGCAAAAAAAAAATAGTCCTTGCCTCCAAGGAGGTCACATTCTTATGGAGGAGACTATGTGTGTGAATAATTCCTACAAGAGTAGATGGGAGGCAATTTTAGAGAGAAAGGCACTAGCAATTGGGTGAGGGGCAGGGTGGTGCTGGATCTCCCCTACAGGGTTGGATTTGAGCCAAGTCTTGAAGGAAACCAAGAGAATTAAGAGGCAGAGGTGAGAAGGGGGACACCAATGAGAAGGCATGGAAATGGCAGATGGGATGTTGCATGTGAGAAACAGCAAATAGACTGGTATGACTGCATCCTAGAGTGCCTATTGGGAAGTAAGTGTAAGAGGAATAGAAAGGTATGAAGTGGCAAGGTCATTGAGGTTAAGTGACTTACTTATCCAAGGAGGATGAGGTTTAAAGCCCTGAAACCTGATCAGAGTAAGGCTGACCTAGAGAGTATATGTCCTTTATCTGGTCACCCAGGAATTAAGTAGTAGAGTATTTGGCCCTGCCACTTCCCTACTTCAAAATCTTCAGTGATTTCCTATTGCCTAAAGATAATAAATACGAACTCCTTAGCTTAGACTTTAAAGCCCTTCACTATTTGACTGCCACCAACCTTTTCCAACCTTATGTCATATTATATCACCGTACATACTTTATATTCTAGGTGATACATTGGATAGAGCGCAGAGCTCGGTGTCAGGAAGATCTGAGTTCAAATTGGGCCTCAATCAGGTACTAGCTATATGACACGGGGCAAGTCACCTAATGCTGTTTGCCTCACTTTCCTCATCTGTAAAATGAGCTAGAGAAAGAAATGGCAAGCCATTCTAGTATCTTTGCCAAGAAAACCCCAAATGGGGTCATGATGAGTCAGACACAACTGAAATGAATGAACAAGGACAAAGTAGCCTAGTTGACATTCTCCTGAATGTGACATATCTATTACCTTTGTACCATCTCTTCCCTCTTTAACTTCATGGGCCTGGAATGTACAACGCTCCACCCCCACACCTGATGGAATCTCTATCTGGCTTCAAGGCTCAGTTCTGGGGCCACCTTTTTATAGGTCTTATCTGATCCTCCCAATCCTTAGTGTTCTCTCCCTCCTGAAGTTTCTTTGAATTTACTTATCTGTGTGCATGTTGTATTCCTTCCAGGAGATTGTAAACTCCTTAAGGACAGTATTACAAATTTTGAGATGAAAGTATTACAAATTTCAGAAGTCATCTAGTCCAACCTAATCATTTTCTAGATGAGGAAACTGTGACTCAGAGAATTTAAGAAACTTACCTAAGATCCTATGGGTAGAAATGGCAAAGTGAGGATTTGAACCTAGATCTGCTGACTCCCAAGCCAAACATTTTTCCCATTGTACTACACAGCTAGTGCCTAGCACAATGTCTGGTACAGTGGAAGTGTTTAGTAAATACTCATTGAATTGAATCAAACTGAATTGGATCATAAGCCATTGCTTCATTCTTGCTGCTTAACTTAAGCACTATCTGAGTGGTCAAATGAACCATCCTTAGGTCAGCCAAACAGGCCCCAGAAATGGTTGTCAGTCCTGTGCAGCTGTGGTGATTTAGGTATCACTGAGGCAGTGTTTTCTAGGAACACAGACAGCTGCAAACAAAATATTTGGTTCTCTTCTCCCTATGAATTGGTTCAGTTTTCTAATAAGGATGGCTAGGAAATCAGAGATGAATTTGGGGGTCTGGCCACTGTTCGATTTCCTAAGAGGATTTGTTTGTGTCCTGCCTATACTGATTGAATGAACCAAGTCCTCTGTTCTGGTTCCACCTCCTTTTGCACTTTGGAGTCCTACATTTCAGGATTCTTAGGTAGAGTCATCGTCCTTTGACCTTAGTCAAGTTCCCTCTTCTATTACATGAAGGGATTTGACTAGATAATCTCTGCTGTACCTTCAAACAATCCTTCAGTTGCTATCATTCTTTCTGCTTGGGTATGAATTGCATAGTTTTCCTGATGGTGTCATTGAGACACCATTAAGTGGTTTCCTGGTTACAAGCTTGCCCTTTGCATACATCTGTAACTGGCTCTAGGAATGTCCTAGATGCCTTCAGTGCATCACCTACTGTTATGGTCAGGAATGACTGATTCTAAGCCAGCTTGAAAATCAGAGTCTTGCCAAAATACAAAAGAAGGAAGTACTTCTAGGGTTGTCTTCTTGAAGCATGTGATCTATGCTTCTGGAAACATGGGTAGCTGCTGCAGCAGAGAGTTTTATTTTTCTTGGCATCGATTCAACAGGAAAGTTGCTTGATAGCCTCTGTCTTTGTGGAGGAAGGAGGGTGGTGGAGCAGAGATTACATTAAGGCTTCCTTATGTGTTTGGGGATCACCTGTAGTTCTGCCTCATGCACTCATAGTCATCCTCAGCCTGTGCCCTGCCTGTGCCAGCACAGATATTCTCCCTCCTTCCCTTGGTGGCACATATCTTCACATTGCAAACAGCTGCCCTGCTGAAAGGACTATGATTCACAGAATCATGGGAATTCCTTTGGTGGAGCTCCATACTGGCAGGTCATCTTCAGTTTTATGAAGCTGAAATTTGTTCTCCCATTGCTTTTTCTGTCATATCAATTTGGTCTTTTTCCAAGGGCTGGTTTCCCTTTTACTCCTGAACATAACAAGGTATATGTTTAAGTATTTCAGGCTTTAAGATTCTGGTTTTAAACTACAGGGCAATCCATTGTTCTAGCCAAATGGTATATAGGAAACAAGCAAGGTAAATCATATAACCACAGAATGCTGAATTTCAAATGGGAAGGACCTTTGGGATCATTTAGTTCCCAACTCAACCCTTTTGGAGACATAATTAGCATTGTAGGGTATTGGAGGCAGGTTGGTAAGATGAGGTCATAGGTTTAGGAATGGAAAAGAGCTCAGAGGTCATATCTTCCAAGTCCTTCATTTTATAGATGAGAAAACTGAGACCCAGAGAAATTAAGTGACTTGCCCAAAGTCACAAAGGTAGTGCAATTAGAACTGGACCATGAACCTTTGACATCAAATCTAGTGCTCTTTCCACTATACTATACAACATTAACTTTGTTGGGCTTTTTGGGTATGGAACAAGATAGTAGGAGGAAATCTCACTTTGAGCAACCTTGATTTATGAATATATCCCTTAAAAATGAATAGCCTAATTTAGGGGGTGAGTTGTTGTTTTTGCTTTGTAAAATCCACATTGCTAGATTAAATATGAGGCTACCCTTGGATATTAGTTCCCCTTGGAACTTTGTTATTGTTTTGTAGACATTTGATTTGCTCCCAACTTCTTGGGAAGATACAAAAGACACAGAGTGTGGTTTCCCTGTAAGAATAATGATGAAGAAAATGTAGTGCAAATAGGAAAATCTTTCTCATCCACTTTTTTTTTGTCATCGTCTTGTCTTGATTATCATTATCCAATCATCTGAGAAACTGGGAAAAGGGTTAGAAACTGAATAGTGATATACCTGCAAAGATGATTTCTCTCTGTTTCTCTCTTTCTCTCTATCTCTTTCTTTCCATCTCTTTCTCTCAGTGTGTCTCTCTGTCTCTCTCTTTCTCTCTCCTTCCTTCTTTCCCTCCCTCCCTCTCTTCCTTCCTTCCATTTATTGAGCAACTCCCATAAGTTAGACACTGTGAAGATGTTGAGGATTTTTAGTACATATTAATGTTTGAATTTCAGGAGCATAGCAGGGAGCTAGGTGGTATGGGCTCTAGCCTCTCTGTGACCTTGGGCAAGTCACCTCCTATCTCTGGGGCTCAATTTCCCCATCTATGAAAGTAATGAGCTGGACTAGGTGATTCCTAAAGGCACTTAAGTTTTAATTTTCTGAGGAATTCAATATCCTTTTAGTTCCCACCATTCTTAATTCATTCTTTAAAGCTATACTGTGTTATGAGTATATGTGCTTAACTCCTAGTGCTGTCTTGGATAGGATCTTTGGGATTAAGACTGGAAACCTAGGTTTGACCACAAGTAACATATTTTGTTAAATGAGGCAGGCTGTCCTCTGTTGAATCATTTTTTCCATTTTATTGGGGAGGAGAGAGTGATAGGAGAGCATTAACTTAGCCAGGTATGTCATGTCTGCTTAACATCTGTTGACACCTGATGAAAGAAACATGTGGAAAATTCAGCAATGAAGCCAAGCACCATAAAAGATAAGAAGTGGAGAGCTCACAAATTCTTTTCTCCTTTAACTATATACTTTCATGAAATTTGTAATCTTCCAGTGGACTTCAGGAATAGGGGGATTGAGTAATGAATCATCTGGCATAGTAGTTAAGATATTACTGTTTAGACATAACCTCTTGTGGGTAAGGTTAGCTGGTCTACGGGGAGCTTCCACATCTTTAAGCCATCAGAGGCACAAAGAAGACCAAAAAAAATGACTAAGTCCTGGAAGCTGATAGGTGAAGAGAGGTGTGGTATTCTATCACTTCTGAGTATGACCTCTCCTCGTGTGGTATAGTGGAATGAGCACAAGTTTGGGAACGGGAAGACCTGGGTCCTCTTCTCCACTCTGCATCAACCATGTCTTTGATCAAAGGACTTTCCTCTGGCATTCTGTGATGTTCCTTGTATTTCATGAGGTAACATAAGAGGTGAAAATATAATGTCATGGTCCTCAGTGAGACATCTCATCCCACAGCTACGTCATAAGGTGCATGATGGGAAAACTGCTGAATTTGAAGGCCTCCCGATAATTTTATTGGGATAGGAAGGGATGAAAAGTGCTTTCCTAGTTGTAAAGGCAAATAATTAAAGAAGTCATAAAGTTCTAAACTATTACTTAACGACATCTCAACCACAAAATGTCATAGGATTGTAATACATGAATACACACATCCATTTTCCAACCCCTGAGCAAACTCTTGTCAAGAAGCTTCTGTTACCAATCAGGAAAGGCATGTGCCAACTCATGGGCTCAATTCCTTCTTGTGCCAGATACTGAGGGTTAAACAAACCCTGTATCTTTGATACAAGACTTGTCTAGAAATGATCTACTAGATATCAGATGCCAATAGGAGCAAGTTTTATGTTAATCCTAACTTGGCTGTTGTCACTGATCATTTTTTTTGCAGATGGGTAAAGAATATCTTTTCATGCAAGTGTTACATGTTCACCGTTTTCTCAGTCAGAATTGACAGTTTTCTCTTACGTTTTCCTGTGGCTCATAGCATGATGTTGACTCAATGTTGACTTACTAGGGCTCTTTGGTATGTCACAAATCTTTCTAGGAATGTCTAAACAGAAATCACTGATTCCAACTAATTCATCAGTTCCCTTTCTCTCTGTTGACCACATTGGCACATGACTGACCACTTTTCCACCTTTGATGTATTTAACAACCCCTACCTCCTGTACTGTGCCTGAGTTTCATTGCCTTTTTACATTGGACTTAGCTTTCCCTGTTCTTTCTTTACTCCGGTGACTTGATTGAAGGTTCATTTATGATCTGTAAGAAATAGCCCATGCATTACATTACTCACTGTTAATTTTTTTTTAAATTTTCGACTTAGGCCTTGCAACTTTCTCTTTTGTGTTTCCATGGGCCTGTGAGCCAGAGTGTATTTTGGAAATAGTTCTGTCAGTTCATTACATCATTTTTTTTGACACTCTTTTTCTGCCTGGCCTCTTTTGCCCAGAGTCACAGAATCTCGGTTAGAAGGAACTTTAGAAGTTAGTCTAACCCAGGAGTGGGGAACCTGTGGCCTCAAGGCTACATGTAGCCTTCTAGGTCCTTGGGCGCAGCCTTTTGACTGAGTCCAAGTTTTACAGAACAAATCCTTTTATTAAGAGGATTTGTTCTGTGAAGTTTGGATTCA
Organism: Vombatus ursinus; assembly: GCF_900497805.2. NCBI lineage: Eukaryota > Metazoa > Chordata > Mammalia > Diprotodontia > Vombatidae > Vombatus > Vombatus ursinus. Next base: position 3,632,667 of record NW_020954571.1, on the reverse strand, counting down.
GTCAAAGGGCCACATGAGGACCTAGAGACTAGCCACATGTGGCCTTGAAGCCTCAGATTCCCCACTCTTGGTTCTAACCCATATTTGAAAAAGATTCTTCTTTTTTTTTTTGCAGCCAAAAACAAAGTTTCTTGAAGATTCGCCATATTAGCTGGACTCTTAAGGAGTCTGAGCATCTATGGGCTATTGGCTAGATTGTGAAAATCTGAGCATCTTGATGGAGACAAGATGGACCTTATATACAGAAAGACTGTGGGAGGGATCTAGGAGTGGCCGAGTAGCTTGGGGTGACTGGAGGAGGGGCCTAAGGAGATCTGGATGGGAGTGGCTAGTAAGCTGGGGTGAACAGAACTCCTGGGACCTGGACCTCCTGGCCAAGGAAGAATGCAGAAGGGTAGGAAATGGCCAGGGGCCATAGGGAGGTTAAGACAATGGAGGGGAGATTGGGTGTAGCCACAATGAAAGACCAGTTGATGGGACCATAGCCTCAGGGGAACACCAGAGATTTGGCCATGTGGGAAAGTATGAAGTTCATGAGGTCATAGAATTACCAAGGGTGGGAAATGGTCTGGGGCCAGAGTTTTTCCTTTCTGGGGCTCAGATTCCAACCCCATCATTCCCCCCTCAAACAAATGGGACCCAAATTCATTTGGGGTAAGGGGCAAAGGTCTTGTCTTCTGAAACTGCTTCCTGCTGGCAAGGGGCATAGAGCTGTCCCTGTCTCAAGGGGGTCCCAAAGAGGAGGTTGACTGGAACCGAGCACAGGCTGCATCCAGGGAACAATGGGGTGACATTGACTGGCACTGGCTGTTACCAACTGTAGGTGAATGGCCTGTAGTCTTTCAGTCCCAGCTGATGAAGAGCTTTGTATAGGCAGTTTTTCCTGGTCAGGGAACCATATGATGCGGTCTAGAGGTTAGGGGTCCTGGCACCCCAAAATCATGATACCTGGGTCCTGCCCAAAAGAATTCAACCCAAGCCTTCTTGCAGCCAAAAACAAAGTTTCTTGAAGATTTGCCATATTAGCTAGACTCTTAAGGAGTCTGAGTATCTATGGGCTATTGGCTAGATTGTGAAAATCTGAGCCAAAAGATTCTTTTCTACTACATATGTGATAAGTGGTCACATTCTGTGCTTAAAGACAATCAGTGAGGCAAAACCAATTTTCCTATGATTTAAAGACTTTAGCTACCATCAGTTAATTCTTTTATTTCTTTTTTTTTGTTTTATTGATGCCCTTGTTTTTTGTTTTATGCCACAATAATTTTTCCAGTTTACATACAGCCTCCATATTGAATTCTTTCTTTCAACAAGGAAAACAAAACCAATCAACACAATGACCAGTGTATACCACATTCTGCTCCCATAGTCCCTCATCTCCCCTTGCAGATGCTGCCATCTGTTCTCTGAGATCAACAAAGATGACATATTTCTTAAGAACAACAGGAATAACCCAAGGTTCCTTTAGTGTAGGATGTGACAAGTGGCATACAAGGACAGTTTTTGGGAAAGCAAAGTTGTTTTCTAAGACATTAACCTAAAATGGCTAATTACATGCCCACAAATATCCCTCAAGTTAGTAACTAGTAACTAGTAACAGTAACTGGTTAAGGGTCTGACAATTATAAATTCATTTATACTCTTTTGGACATTATTTCTATATGACATTGTTGCTGTTTTTTCTTGTACCACATTTTGGGGTAACAAGGTTTATGGATTAAAATATAATGAAACTTATATGAAATGTTAAACAGAAGGCCAAGACACTTTCATGTGCATGATGCTCTCATTGGTTCCTTACAGCTCTGTTCATTTTTAAAGTCAAATTTCCTTTCTTCTCCTAATGCTACTTCCTCATTCTTCAAGGGTTGTCCAGAGTACAAGTGGTTCTTACATTCTGGGTTTGATATAAATCTGTGTTCTCCACTTCTAATCTTTTCATAAATTTGATAGATTTTAATCTTTTGCTCTCTCATTCTCTGTCTTCTCTCTCTTTTTTTATACAATTTGTTCCATTAAAAAGGTTTTATTGATGCTTTTTTTGAACACAGCAATTATCTATTACAGTAATTATCAATATATTCACTTTTGATATATTTTTATTTTAGATTTAAATATTAAAACTTAAATATACAATAAGAAAAGGGGGAAAAGCGTGTTGTGTGCACAGCAGAATGTAAGAGATGATTCAAAATATATAGCAATAAATTTACATTTCAAGAAAGCCTATAAAATAAACACTACACATTGTGTTGAGAGCTGTCCATCTTTTCTTTGCTTCCTTGTAAGTTTTCTTTTTTTCTCTGCTCACATTGAATATATTAAGAAAGAAAAATAGCTAAGTAAAATCTATGAACAAATCTATGATACCATGTCCATCATTCCCTCTATGGGTAGTCCCCTGTCTTCCTGCTAAAAGGAGGAAAATATATTTTGTCTTCTGTTCTCTGAGTATAAGATTAACCTTCATCTTTTCTTTCTGAAATGCTATTATTCTTTTAGTTTACTTTAGTTTTAGTTTGTCCAAATGCCGGATCCTGTTCCTTTATCTTTGTTATTATTTCCATTTTTCTTTTCTCTAAACCATTTCTGGACTCTCACACCTAAAGAGTTCTTGAAAACTTTCAGATTATGATCAGAAGTCATAAGGTCTTCCATCTTTCCTCAATTTTCATTGTTTCAGAGTTACTTTTGGGTTGCTTCCTTTCTCTAAGGAGAATTTCTAGCAGCATAAAGATACTGAGACTTAGCAGTGGACCACTTAAGAATCACCAAGTCCTTTTTTTAAAGAAAGAAGCCTAGACCTGAATGGGGCCAGTGGAATGTTAGACTGTAGAAAATAGTTTTCCCTTTACTGAAAGTCTTGATGTAAGGGACAGGCAAAGATAAAATTCTGGTGGATTTGTATTTACTCTTAGCTCTTTTCTTTGTTTTTATGACCTAACCTTCATGTATGCTAGATTTTAGATTTTAACAACTGATGAAAGGAGTCTGCTTCAAGGAATGTGGATTTCTCCATAAATGTTGATGCCTATTTAATTTCTTAATAATTAAAAATCTTAAAGGAATTGTAAATCTGGCTCCCTTTCAACCAATTACAAGCATATTTGCTGATCCACTTTATCTAGTAGTACCAGAGCCCTATACCATAAAATCACCCAAGAACCATTCAGAGAATCGTCTTGTCCTAGTTAGACTCCAACTGTAATATGTCAGGATAAGTATTTATTACATTTTTAAAATGAAGTTTTAATTGGTTCCCTTCTCTGTCCTGCTGCCCCTTCCTTTTCCTCCCTCAATAAGAATAGCTCATATTTACCAGCCTCTTAGGATGATAAGAGTTAGAGCTAGAAGGGACCTTCAAGATCATTTTCTAGTTCAATACTGAAGTTTACAAAATGCCTTCCTCTCAATGATCCTGAAAGATTGGTATTTTTCATATCATTATTATTATCCTCATTTTATAGACAAAGAAACTGAGGCTCAAAGAAGAGGAACTTTGATGCTTGATGAAATAAATTAAAAAAAACCATTTCAAGCATTGAAAACATGGCTCCTTTTCAGGTAGTCATTTAAAAAAATTTCCTCATGTGCTTTTTCTAGTGGCAGAGGAGTCCTCAGTTTCTCTACTGCAAAGTGGAGGAGGAAGGTTGGAAATATGCCTTCTGGCTTAAATATTTCAGGAATCAAAATAGTATGTGTTAGGCACTGTACAAAGAAAACTGTATCAGGGTCCCTGTCCTTACAGTCTGCCCTTCCCATACAAATTATTTGGTATTTTGAATATTTTGTATTTGCTTATATGTGTTTATGTTGTTTCTCCCAATAGGATATAGGGGCTTTGAGGGCAGAGAGTGCTTTATTTTTGGTTTTTGTATCCACAATGTCTGGTGCAGTATCTGTTACATAGTGGACACTTAATGTTTGTTGGGAAAATAAGGGGCACGCACAGGAAAAAAAGATCCTTAACAATATAAAGCAATATGTGTAATAAGTGCCTGCAACTAAGTGGTATAGGAGTTCAAGGACAAGAGGGATCAGTAAGGAGGGAGTGGTTGGAGAAGGCTTGATGGAAGAAGTGGCTCATGCACTGGTCCTTAAAGGGTAGAGAGGGTTTATTTAGATGAGCAGAAGAGATCAAGAAATTTTTGAGTTAGCTTCCTTACCAGCAGGCTGTGACTGAAGGCTTTTGGCTAGCTAGGATGGACACATTTGGCCCAATGCTGACCAGCATGTGATGTGCTTGCTTGTGGTATGTTGGGCAACTCACCTAATTTCTCTGGGCCTCAGTTCCCCCGCTTGTAAAATGTGGGAGTTTGTGATCATCTGTGATCATGTATGTAATGGCAGCAGTCTATAGAACAGAGAGGACCTATGGTTCTTTACCTGAGGCTTAGCGGATGACAACAATAACAACAATGATGATGATGATAGCTGGCATTTATATAATGCTTTAATGTTTGTGAAGCACTTTGCAAATGTCATCTCATTTTGTCCTCACAATAACCCTGGGGGTGTGTGCTATTGTTATCCTCATTTTACAGATGAGGTAACTGTGGCAGAAAGAGGTTAAGTGACTTGCCCAGGGTAACACAGTTAGTAAGTGTCTGAAGTGGAATTTGAATTCAGGTTCATCACTGTGCTGCATGGCTGCCTAGGTGACTACCAAAAGAGTGCCAAGTCACACTATCCAGAGGTGTGAAGGAACACTGCACATTGCTTTTGGTACAGAAGGCAGCTCCTAGGGGAAACTTTTCCTAATGCTTTTAATCACTTTTCTCTCACCCTTCGGAGTATTATGTCATAGTGCTTTGCTTGTGTAGGACTGTAGTATCATAAATTTAGAAGTGGAAAGATGTTGAGATGTTTTCTAGACAACCTCTGCATTTTGCACTTGAGGAAACAGGAACAGAAGTGTGAAGTCTAAGGTCACACAGGTAGCAAACGACAGGGTCAGGAGCTGAGGAAAGAAGTTTCATGCTTCTCACAAGTGTTGAGCCCAGCACCTTATACGTAGTAGGCCCTTACAAATGCTTATTCTTTGGAACTGAATTGCCTCCCAGTAGCACCTGTGTTGTTATCAAGTGGTGGGTTAGCGGCTCTTATCTCGAGCATAACAGGGTTGATTCCTGCCAGTAAAGGCCATCTCTTGACTTGTGCCTAGTCTCTCAGAGCTCCAGCTTTGGGAAAGGGGAGGAGCAGTCTCCTCTGCACTTAAAGTAGAAGGAACTGGAGCTGTCAATGCTGTTTTGATTTATGTCTTTGTAAGCTTGCTCAAGAGCACTGAATTATATAGCCTACGCAAATCCTGATTCATTCAAAGAATGGAATCTTTATTGAGTACCAACTACATCTTAAGGAGATGCATTAACCTGGGCTTTGCCCCCAGATAATCTATCATCTAATTGGTGAGAGAAGATATATCCACATGAAAAGTTAAATAATGTTGCAGAAATTAAATGATTAGTAAATAACTGTTATGCTGATGGATAGGTTATCTTTTTGGTTTGGCCCCTTGTTCCCAGATACCCTTTCCTTGTATGGGGACATCATTGTTCATGGGGAAAGGCCCTTCATCAGTGTAACAATCTGGGTGGCCTGTTCTGGCTCAGTGCCAGCCTTCTTGATTCTCCCTTTCCTCTCCTCAGAAGACAAGGTGGATCCAGCAATTAGCCTGAGGCATGTTCCAAAGAGTGGCAGGAATCAACAGCTCTGTGGTGGAGAGAAAAGGGTGTGGTTGGTGATAAGGAGGTTCAAGTTGGATATAGAGGCTCAGTGTGGAAAAGAGGATGCTCTCAGCTGTTGTAAGGAATGAGACCCAATTGAAAAATATGGATGATGAAAGGTATGTTGGAGGGACAGTTAATGTGAGGCATGGATGGGAAGGGTGGAGAAGGAGAGATACAATGTTTGGAGTGAAGAATCCACAATCTGGCCTTGTGGGAAGTCTAGGGAGGCTGGGGAATGGGAGCAGGGGTGGGATTGCAGAAACCTAGATTTATAGATCATGTGGAAAATATATGTCCAGGATTGTGACTGGGGATTACTTATTGGACTTTAAAGTACAGAGCAGCTGGGGTATGAGCTGTTTGCATCCTGACTGACTAGCAGCTGCTTTGGGTACAACTATTCTCCCACAAATGGATTCCTTCCCCATGAGCTAGTGAATTGAAACAGCCTGTGGTCTTTAAAAAAAGAAAATAAAAAAGAAAGAAACCCAAAACCTCTGTTAGAGGAATGGGACAGTAGTGATAGGAAGACTTTTAGGGGAGTTAGAGTTTTTAAAAAGTGGGGACCCAGGGCATAAATTTTTGTTTTCATAGGTTCCTATTGCATGAATAAATCTTTTATTAGTGGTTAGTTCCCCCATCCCCTGAAGAAGCTTTAGAATGGCCCAGGGTGCAAAGAATTCCACATCACATAAACCAATGTCATTACTTGTGAAAGTGCAGAATATTCTAAAAGGGAGGGGCAACTGCAACTAATTGGACTCTTGCCCTCTTAGGGTCTCTTTTCCCTCTGTCTGCCTCAGCTCCAGTGGTTTTGTCCAGACTCTAGAGCATGGAAAAAATGAGAAATTTCAATATGTGAAAGCACAAAGAGGAGGGGGCCAGAGGAGAAGTAGGAGGGAGGGTTTTTCTATAAGTAGAGCTGGCAATACAATTTACTGTCTTCTAAGTACTGATTTGTTTTCTCAAGAGCAATTTTATAGTATGGATAAGACTGTTTTTGGAATTAAAAGACCTTGGTTTAAATCCCAGCCCTACTTCTTGCTATCCTTGTGATTTTGGGCAAGTCATTTAACCTCTCTGGTTCTCAATTTTCTCATCTATAATATGAGGTTGTTGGACTAGATGATCTCTAACGTCCCTTCCAGCTTTAAATCTATGATCCCTTGAGATTAAATTTATAGCTTCTTGGCATAGCAAAGATAACTGGTAGATCAAGAGCTCAGAACAATGATTTGTATTTTGTTTGATTTAGGTTACCAGCTCTTCCCACTTTTGTTATCTTTTTGATGCTTCCTTACTCAGTTATTCCTTTGCCCATCCACACTCATTTGGATTGGTTAGAAAATGCCAGGAGAAAACCAACTGAAAGATTTAAAATCTGTTATTCTATGACTACAAATTTCCTTAGACATAAATCTAATCATGTTGTTCTTCTGCTCAAAAATTTTCAGGGGCTTCTTACTGTTTCCTAAGTAGAATTTAAATAATCTTTGCTGGACATTCAAGATCCTCCATGATATTACCATTGTACTTCACCAATCTTTTATCTATGAAACTCATCTCCAAAAAAACCAAAAAAAAGACAAGTTCAAATATCACCTTTTATGTGAACCCTGAATTGCCTCTAATGATCTCACATAGTATTGTGCTCTGTTTGTCTAATGCATTTATCATGCTGCCAAATAATAACTGGCAAGTACATAGCACTTTAAAGTTTACAAAGTGTTATGTGTATATGTATATACTTATATATATATATAAATATGTATATATTTGTATATATACATATATGCATATATATATAATTTATAATATATATTCTCAAATTAAGCCTCATAACAATCCTTGACTTAGATACTACAGGTGGTATTACTCTCCTTTTACAGGGGAGGAAACTGAGACCTAGGCAGGTAAAATTCTTGTCCATGATCACACAGTTGGTAAATATCAAAAAATGGAATTTGAATTGAGGTTTTCTCTAGTCTGAGTCTGGCATTCCATTCTTAACTCCATGATATGGCCTCTTAACTTTGGTGGGCCTCATTGTTCTAATCTGTAAAGAGAGGTGGACTAGCTTATCTCTAAGGTCCTTTCTATTCCTAAATCCATGAAACTGTATAATATTGCATATTATAGTTATATATCAAGGCCTCATCTTCCTATGAGATTGTAGACCCATTGAAGGTGTGGACTATGTCTGGTTAAAAAAAAGGCATCTCCCCTCATATCTAGAATAGTATTATGTATACATCTAATAACTGTTTTTTTGAATAAAAAAAAATCAATGAATGAATGAGGTTTTCTTCTTAATCAGTGAATGAGCCTAAAAGAATGCACCATATTCCTTGATTAACATTATCCAAAGGAAGAGGAAACAGACATTCTTTTTTTTCCTGATTATTTTTTCAAATTCCTTTCTTAATTCTGTTGACTCTAGTTGGATGTCAAGAAGATAAGCTTCTATTGAGGTACTTGTCCAAAGTGGACAGGTCATTAGGCTTCTTAGCCTTGGGATTTTTTTTTTCTCCTGCATAATTCAGAGGTAACATTAGAAACACACTCTTCTATTTCATAATTCCATATCTTACCTTTCAAGCAGGTGAATCAATCTTCCCAGAAGGACACCTATTCCGGGGCTCAGGCAAGCCTGGGGAGAATGACACTAATTAATGTTTTAGTAGCTATTAAAAAATTTCAAAACCCTTAACATGTTATTTCATTTTTACAAATATTATCTCATCCTATGAGCTTAACAACAACCCTGAGAGGTGAGTACTACAAGTATCACTATCCGTGTTTTGTGGTTAAGGAAACTGAAGCTCAGAAAAATGACAGGATTTAGACACAGAGCTATTAAGTGTAGGAGGTGGGATTTGATCATTCAGGTCTTCCTGACTCCAGGTTCAGCCCTCTGTACCCTCTGTACTATGCAGCTGCTAATAATACCAAGTGTCTGTCACTCTCACCAGCTCAGCAAAGTCAGATTGGTAAATAGCCAAACACCACAAACTATTATCACATTTTTCAGAAGGATTAACCACTGGTAGCTTAGTGGACCCCAGGGATCTGGAGAGGGGCATCTCGAACTGGATGTCTAGCAGACATTTTAAATTCAGTGTGGCAAAAACTGAACTCATTTTCTTTCCTCTCAAACCTTTCCCTTTTCCAAATTTCCCTATTACTATTGAAGGTACCAAAATCCTCCTCGTCTCCTAGGCTCAAAACCTCAATATCATCCTTGATTTCTTATTATCACTCACACTGCCATATCCAATTTATTGCCAATTCTTGTTGATTTTACCTTTTGCAACATCTCTTGAATATGCCCCCTTCTCTCCTCTAATGCTTCTGCCACCCTGGTACAGGCCTTCATCCACTTGTGCCTGGATGATTACAATGGCCTGCTGGCTGGAATGCCTACCACAAGTTTCTCCCTGCTCCAATACATGTTCCATTCATTTGCAAAAGTGATTTTCCTGAAGTGTAGGTCTGACCATGTCAACCCTCCCACCACCCACTCAACAAACTCCAGTAGTTCTCTATATCACTTCTAGGATCAAATACTAAACCCTCTATTTGATGTTTAAAGCCCTTCATAGCCTAACCCCCACCTATCTTTCTAATCTTCTTACACATTATACCCCCTCCCCATGTATTCTTTGATCCCCTGACACTGGCCTCCTTGTTGTACCATGAACAAGACACTCCATCTCTCAGCTCTAGACATTTTCTCTGGTTATCCCTTATGCCTGGAATGATCTTCTTCCTCATTCCTGCCTTTTGGCTTCAAGTCCTTCAAGTCCCAGTTAAAATCCCACCGTCTACAGGAAGCCTTTCCCAACCTCTCTTAGTTCTAGTGCCTTCTCTATGTTGATTGTTTCCAACTTATCCTATATGTAGCTTGTTTGCATATATTTGCTTGCATATTGTCTCTCCTATTAGACCATGAGCTTCTTGAGGACAGGGGATTCCTTTTTGCCTCTTTTTGTATAACCAGCATTTAGCACAGTATCTGATAGGTCCTGGGCACTTAATAAATGTGATTAACTGGTTGACTATACTACTTTGGTTCAGCTTCTCCCATAAATCTCCAGGTCCAAGGAGTTGGAATGTTTTGCATTTCCCCTCCCAAACTATTGACCCTATATGGAAGGAGGACATACATTCTTAGATTATCAGAGCTGGAAGATTTGAGATATCATGTACTCCAAACCTTTTATTTTATTTTATTATTTTACAGAAGAGGAAGCAGGCCTAGAGAAGGGACTTGACAAAGGTCATGCTAGAATTAGCACCCAATGTCTCCAGTGCTTTTGGGATTATCCTTCCTTGGGCATGAAATCCTTTATGACTCCACCAATTAAGGGTCTTTGCAAAGTGTTTGGGTGGCCCTGATGTTTAAAATGCCACAGTTGACTTAGAGCAGCTAAAGGATGTGTGTGTGTTTGTGTGTGTTTGTGTGTAGCACACAGTGGAGACTTGATTAAAAGTTTATGGGGCCAGCCTTAGGGAGGGATGCTGGCTTTGTGGACAGACTCCAATCTCTGCCACTTAGTGCCCAATTTCAGAAAACTGGTCCCAGAAACTTTCTCAGCCTAAAGGCATGAAATATGCTTGCCTAAGGTATTTGAGTTGGTGATGGAATGGCGTTAATCCTCTTGTGGATGCAGTCTAGGAATAAGAGAATGGGACTTCTAACAGGAGCTTAACTCCTTCCCAAGGACTGGAGTTAGGTTTCATTTCACTGAGTCATGGGTGTAGTTTATGAGGAGGTTACTTTTTATTTGTCATGATTACTGATTGTACCAGGTCAGGATGATGGTTGTAAGGTGGACTTTAGTGATGGATCTTCAAAGAACTATAAAGAGAGCTATACTTCTATCTCTACCTATTTATCTGTCTATCTGTCTGTCTGTCTATCTATCTATCATTTCTATCAATCTTTCTCTTTTCATCTATCTTTACCTATTATCCATCTTTATCATCTATCATTTCTATCTATCTATCAATCTATTCTCTACATATGTATTGTTAAGTTGTTTTCAGTCATGTCTGACTCTTTGTGATCCCATTTGGGTTTTTCTTGACAAAGATACTGAAGTGGTTTTCCATTCCCTTCTCCAGTTCATTTTGTAGATAAAGAAACTGAGGGAAATAGGGTTAAATGACTTGCCTAGGGTCACACAGCTAGTAAGTGTCTGAGGCCTGATTTGAACTCAGGAAGATGAGTTTTCCTGACTCCAGGCCCGGCACTCTAACCACTGCACCATCTAGCTGCCCCCACATATGTGTGTATATATATATATATATACATACATACATACATACATACATATATTATAGTTTAAAAGTTTTAATAGTTTAAAAATGCACTAAGACTTGTGGAATACTGTATATTTATATGTGAATGTATAAATACATACACACATGTATATACACATATGTGTACATATACATATATATTTCATAAGATCATAGGTTCATGTTGTTGTTTAGTCATTTTTTAGTTGTGTCCAACTCTTTGTGATTCCATTTGAGGTTTTCTTGGCAAAGATACTAGAATAGTTTGCCATTTCCTTCTTCATATCATTTTATAGGTAAGGAAACTGAAGCAAATGGGTATCAAATGACTTGCCCAGGGTCACACAGCTATTAAGTGTCTGAAACTGGATTTGAACTCAGATCTTCTCGACTCCAGGCTTGGCACTCTATCCACTATGCCACCTAGCTTTCTTAGGTTTATAGGTTTATAGGATCAAAGAGTTTGAGCTGGAAGGGAACTTAGACACTGTTTAATTCAACACTCTCATTTTACAAAGGAAGAACTGAGTCCCAGAGAGGATAAATGACTTACCTAGCAGCACACAGGTAGTAAGTATCTGAGGTAGGATTGATCTCCAGTCTTCCTGACCCCAGGTTCAGCACTCAGTTCTCTATGTGAGAATTACCATGGAGTAGTGGAAAGAGACCTGGAATCGGACTGAGAAGAGACTTGGATTAATAACCTGCTTCTAACATTTAGTAGCTCTATGAGCATGGGCAATAACCTGGGCATAACCTCTCTAAGCCTTAGTTTTATCATCAGCAAGACAGGAATAATAATAGCACTTATCTCTTAGAATTGTTGTGAGGATCAAATGTAAATCATATTGAAAGTAATTTTCAAACTTAACATTATATAAATGATAACTTATTATTATTATGAGGATGCTTGTGCTCATTCTTGGATTCAGGAAAGTCTAAGTTCTTTGCTGTTGTGATTTTTGAGCCAAGAATGGCCATTCATATCGGAATGCTGTTGCAACCCAATTTTCTATTACATAGCATTCAGTGTAAAGCAAGTCCAGGCTGAACTTAATCCACAGAGATTTAGTTAGTAGAATATGAAAGGGCATGGTTGTACTAGGGGATCTCTGAGGTTACTTCCAACACTAAAATGCAGGGGTTCTATGTTTCTGTGATCTTATTATTAGGTGGTCCTACATGGGGGAAAAAAGCACTGGATTTGGAGTCAGAGAATCTGGATTGGAATCTTAGCTTTGGCCAAGTCTCTTGATTTTTCTGGGCCTCATCTCATTCCTTAATAAGATAAAGAAATTTGACTAGATAACCCCTAAGATCTCTTTCAGCTCTAATTGTATGATCCTGTGGACCCCCAACAATGTCATTCCAATGAAGTTTTGTATATTTCTTCCTTCACTCTAAACCCTCCCTCCCCCCAAACAAAGCCCTGGTCAGCGGCTCTATTAGTTTCTCTTAAGGAGTGTCCTTTCTGACATTCCATCCATCCTTTTGAGCCCTTGAAAGGAGTATGAGAGGAAGAGGAAAGATGGAAGGAAGCTCAGAATGCAGATGTGATTAGGTTTTTTTAATCCTCCATCAACCCAGTGCTAATATTTCTTTTTCTGTTTGCCAGGTAGAGAAAGAAAGAGATTGAAAACTCCTATCATGGAGCTGGACCCTTTGGTGGTGCTGGTGGCATAGTGTGTTAGAAAGAGAATTTGGCTGAGGAGACCTGGGTTTTACTTTTAACTTCGTCTTTGACCTATTGTGTGACCTTCAAGAAGTCATAGGATTTGAGGATATAGAGCTGGAAGAGGCCTTACAGGCTATCTAATCCAACTCCCACTTTTTACAGAAGAGGAAACAGGTCCAGAGAAGTTACAGGCCTCAGTTTTCTGTCATTGTCAAATGGCCATATATTTGGGTATTTAATATAGTCAGCTTTATTGTTTAGTCTATGCTTTCATCATTATATGTATGTCAAAATCTGGTCTCCCCAAGAATAGTCCACATTTCTAAAATACTTTGGGGTTTATGAAGCATATTCCTCAGAATAGCCCTGCAAAGTACTAATACAAGTATAATGACCCCCATTTTGCAGATAAGGAAACTGAGTTCTTGGTGTGCCATATATATATCTTGCCTTCTTACATTGACAAGCATGGGGGCTCACACGTAGTTGGTGCTCAAAAAATCCTTATGAGATAAAATTGATTACTTGTTCTACCTTCCTCGTCGGGTCATTGTGAAGGTGAAATGAAATGAGATCATAGAGAAAAAAATACTTTAGAAAGCTAAAAGCAGTAGAGATATGTAATTATAAATGACTTGTGCAGATGAAGGTGACTCATTATGACCCAAGGGTGAGATGGCCTTCAGTGTACCTTTGAGAGAAGATACTCAGGTCCCCTCTCATCTCTGGGACTGAATATAAAACCAAAGACAGGAGTGACTCAGAGCTAATTTTCCAGCTGGTTCCTTCCCTACTGCCAAATATTGTTCTATGTTAGTTCTTATTTCCTTTGACATCGGTCCAGAGACATGTCTTTTCCCTATCAAAATGGCCATCTTAAATCATCTCTGTCTTCTATATCAACCAAATCCCACACTCACAGAATCTCAAAGGAATGTGAGACAGAATCTTGAGATGGCATCTTATACTCTTGGAAGGAATGCTCACTTATAATGTCCCTGCTATATAGTAAGCTCCTTGTTATGAAGAGTTTTCAAGCAAAGGCAGAACCCACCTGTGGAGTAAAGTGGATGATACAGAGCACAGTAGACTAGGCAGAAAATGGTGTGGCACATACTCCAAGTGATATGAGAGTTCTGGGCAAGGAAAGCTTTACTCTGGGGATGGAGTAGGCAGGGAGGAAGTGAGATAGGACAGAGCTAGACCTTTGAAGGAAGGTCTTGGATAGGTGATGAAGAGAGAAATGGGCTTTTCAGGTGCAGGGGATGGTGGGTGATGATTCAGTCAAAGTCACTCTTTGAGTTTGAGGAGGTTTGGAAGCTGAGGCTCCCTTTTGCCCAGGATGTTTAGCAATTGATACTAGTCACACAAATGCTACACCCCTCAAAGCTTGTGGACAAAGACAGTTCTAAGATATATAGTTTTTGATTCACAAAACTTTTGATTCACAAAAAAATTCTTTCCTTCAAAGAGGGTAAAGTGCATTCTTTTGTGTTCTTTCCCAGTGATGTTACTTTGTCCAAATTATAATGTCCATAATACTTCAAGAATCCTAATTTCAGTGGCATGGATACTTCCCTAAGTGATCACAGTGCAACCATGTCCTAGCAGGCAATTTTTAAAATTGCTATGGTCACACACACACACACACACACACACACGTGCACACTTTTCACTTCTAGCCAACCTTCTGTTTTGCAGTATAATTAGTACAAATTACCTTTATACATTGCATCTTACAGGTAACAAAGTAAATTACTCATAGTAATCCTATGAGGCATCCAGTATAAGTGTCATTCCCATTTTACAAATGAGCTAAAGAAACTGAGGCTCACAGGAAGAATGAATTACCCATTATCATACAATTCATCCTTGGTCAAGACTGGAGTTATACCCAGTTCTTCTGACTTTTTTTAAGTCCAGAGCTCTTTCTACAACTTCTTCCCACTGCAGGGCTGTCCCTTGGAGGAAGCCTAAAACATCAGGGTCATACGTCCTTGTGTTTCACTGTAGCTTGGAAAGAAACGTTACCAAAAAAAGGGGGGAGAAAGCTGTCATTGGCTATGGGCTGGTCACTCTCTGCCAAAATGTGCTTCTTTATTTAAAACAAATGCCTTTTATTTGAGAGTGAATAATCCTCCAGATATGTGGTCTGGGCCAGCTTTGGTTCAACTGTGGTTTCACTGAATATTTCTGGAAGGACATTTTAGATAGGGCTCTAGCTTTGTGAGAAGCAGGTTTTGACTGGGGGGACACGTTTGTCCTTGGGTTTGATGCTTCTTCTGTGCTCCCAATACATATTTGTGTGACTCCATCTTAGTAATGGGTGCTTTTGATTTTGATCAAGTGAGAAATTGACCTGAATGACTTGTAAGATGACCCATGGAAAACATTTTGCTGGATGACGTTTGCATTTTAACTTTCAGGCACCCTTGAAAGCACATTCTTGAATTTGTTCAATGTTAAAGGGGAGGGGTCAGTAGAGGGACTGGTTTTCATTAGGCTAATTATTTCAGTTCAGATTTGTTTTCTGTAGGAACATATGACGATCTGCCTATTTTTCAAAGGATGTTTTGGTGACAGTGGTGATTTTTAATACTTGCTAGAGCTGGTTGGGTACAGTAAAGGAAATGTAGAAAAGATCTCTCATGTTTTAAATCAACCGATTTAAAGTAGATTAAGAGAAGATTTAGATCTAGAAGGGAATTTAGAGGTTATAGCTAATGAAACTGAGGGCTAGATGAGTAAAGTGACTTGTTAAACTTAACAGAGGCAGTAAATAGTAGGGTCAGGATTTGAATCTAGGTCTTTGAGTCCTGAGACAGCATTGATTCCGTTTTTGTACCACAAAGTATTCAGAACCTCATGTGAATGTAAGCCACCCAGTTAAAGGCTAAATGCTGGCTTTTGTACATAGCAAAGGAAAAATAACTGCAAATTCAAGTCAACGAGCATTTGTTAAGCTCCTACTGTGTGCAAGGTCCAGTGCTAGGCACTGAAGATACAAGTACAAAAACAGACTCAGTCCTCCAGGAGCTTACAGTCTTCTACAAGCAAAATCTATACAGACAGTTAGGTGGCACAGTGGTTGGAGTATGGGACATGAGTCAGGAAGACCCGACTCAGACACTTACCAGCTGGTGTTAGTCACTTATCCTCCATTTGCCTCAGCTTATTCATGCGTAAAATGGGGATAATAATAGCATCTACCTCCTAAGGTTGTTATGAGGATCAAATGAGGTAATGATTGTAAAACACCTTAGCATAGTGCCTGGCATATAGTCACTATATAAATGTTAGCTATTATTATTATTATTATTATTAGTATCATTGTTGTTATTAAATATTAGTTCTTCTTAATATTGTTATACCAAACAATTTTGCATGGTTGAGAGAGCACTATAATTTATGAATTTCAGTTTTATTTGGCCTTTTGTGACTCAAGCTATTTAACTAAGACCTTCTGCCTTACTCAGTTAGAGCTGCTAGGATATCAACATATTTACTAAATCTAACTCTGAAGGTATGAAATTCCTGTTTGTGAAATCCCCAAAAATTTTAATTTAGCTAAGTGAGGCAGAATCCATTAAGCAGGAATTTAAGGCCAAATAGAATGAAAATTCACAAATTCTTCTACAGTGACATTTGTTGCCTCCGTTATATTGGGTAGATCCACTTCAAAAGATTTACAAAACAAATTGGACAAGAATTACTCAGGAGGAGGTGTGGATGGGGGTTGGTTTGTGCTGAGAGAGAACACCAACAAGGTGACAGATTCATTTAAGGAGGCACAGTCAAGGGGCATGGAAAAGGTGGTGAGGGTTAGAAAGGAGAAGCAGGAGGGCAGAGCAGAGGATAGTGGGGGCCATACTGCAGATGTGCGTGAAAAGAGGTAGACAGATAGGGGAGGGTTTAGGAAATGGGCCAAAATATTCCCAAAGTGAAGAACCAAATTGACTTGAGGTACTACTTAGTGTAAATGCAGTGAGGTTGAATTAATGCTCCATGAATATTTGCTGTGGGTTTAGCTTGAGTGGGAAGCAGGTGTTCTTAATTCTTATTATATCTTGGCCAGGCCCAGGCTATGTGGCCTTGAGCAAATCAGTAAAAACATCTATGCCTTAGTATCCAAGATGGAAATAATACTCATAATAACACCTCATCTTTATATTATGCCTTAAGATTTAAAAAGTGTTTTCCTTATACAAACCTAGCAAGCTAGATAGTGCTAAAAGCTGTACTTTACAGATGAAGAAATTGAGAATCCAGAGACTTTTTCTGTTTTGATTTTGTTTTTATTAGTCTCTTTTACTTTTAAATCACCTGCTATTTACCAGTATATCACTTTCTCTATTCCTCTGAGAGACCAGTCCCTTGTAACAAAGAAGAGAAGAGGAAAAAAGTTAGCTAAAGTATCCCCAACATATTAATCAAATGTGATATTTTATACAATGTTACATGTCCATAAGTCCTCCACTCCAGAGAGATTTTTCTTGAGACACATAGCTAATAAATGTCAGTGCCTAGATTTGAACTTCTGTCATATAAGGTGGGGGTATGGTTTCTTTTTTCCTAAAAGCATTATTAGTGTCCTTAAAAGAGCAAGGGAGAGAATGGTAATTGTTTCATTTCCTTTGGGTTTCCAATATTGACCATAAAACCAAATCTAATTCACTTTATCACTGAGATTTTCTTTATGTATACAACATGTACCATGCAGATCATGTGAGGTCCATCTATGTCAGGAACCATGAAAAAGACTAATTTTCATTTGAATGTATAAGACTATTGTTTCATAGACCATGGTTTTGGTTCTCTTACAGTGTTGATTGTACCCAACCAATCCTGATGATAGAACAAAGGAAGGCAGGTCTCCTTCAGATTTAAAGATAATGAAGGAGACCAACCATTAGTATGTGGGGTCTTACTCCTGTTGGGAAGAAGTAGCATCTGTGGCCTGATGGAACACGTCACACCTTTCCAGTCTCAATTCTCAGCTCCATCCACTTCTCTGAATTCTTAAGTTAGTGGCTGATTTGGCCACAGGTGTATTTCGATGACTAACCTGTGATTGAGAATTGATGTAAGCCTCTGAACTAGGACCTTTGGGGTTTGAAAGTGGAAGCTGCTGCCAGCCACTTATCCATGGAAATTGTTATCTATACCTCTCAATCCATCTTGTTCAACCACTAGCAGATTCCTATTCTTCAGACAGAATCAAAGAATTTTAGCACTGATGAATGAATGAATGATGGTACCTTATAGACTATGTAGTCCAACCTGTGTCTCAACAGAAATTCCCACAAAAATTCCTTACAAGGGGTTATCCAATTTCTACTTGAAAACCTCCAGGGAGGAAGAACTACCTCCCATTGCAGCCCATTATAATTTTGGTCAACTTACTTCCTTTTTGATCAAGAGTCATGATATGATCCTTTGCTCAAAGTTCTCTGGTGGCTCCATCTACATCATGACTACACTCCTGGCTTTCCAGACCCTTGCTATACTGTGGCCCACCTAACCAATGTTATTTTCCATTACCCTCCAACATTGAGCTGCCATTTTAACTATCCCAGGCCCTTCACTGTCCTATGAACATGGTTTGCTTATTTAGCTATGTAGCCATCCATGCCTAAGTTCATGTTACTTCTCCAGGATTTCCTTTTCCTTCCCCTCTACCTTGTCAAATCATACTCATCCTTCCAGGCCCAGCTCCATCCTTACCTCCCCCAAGAAGGCTTCTTCACTTGTTCCAGGCCATTCAGATTCCTTCTCTATACTCTTGTTTCACTTGGAGTCAGTGTCACACCATTTAGCATCTTATAGTTGGCTGCATGTATATTAGTTTTGTCTTTCTCCCCAACTAGACTGCAAACTCCTTGAGGACAGGGATCTTGATTCTTAGGTTCATGGGATTTCAACTTAGATGACAACATAAGAAATCATCTAGTCCAAGGGGCAGCTAGGTGGTACAATGGATTCAGGAGTACCTGAGTTCAAATCTGGCCACAGACACATGATACTCACTAACTGTGTGACCCTGGGCAAATCACTTAACCCTGATTGCTTTGCCAAAAAAAGAAAATCATCTAGTCCAACCTCGTAGTTATGGAAACTGAAGCCCATAAAAAAGCTGAGGTCACAAAAATAGTATGCAGCAAAACTTCAGGCGGAGGTTGGGAGACATGAGTTTGTTGGTTTCTTACAATGGACAAGTCACTTCATCTCTCTTGGCTTAGATTTCCTTATCTCTAAATTGAGTGTACCAATACTTACACTGCATTCCTTCTAGGGTTTGTTGTGGTGATAAAAATGCAATAGAAATATTAGAAAATTAAAGACAAAAGAGATGATGAGTGAATATTTGTGGGGGTTTTTTTTGTTTTGTTTTGTTTCTTTAGTTATGGGAATGACCTACTTTGAGTTATCCAATCTCCCATGAGACTGATGATGTTTCTTTTTTTGTGACAGCCAGAAACTTAACTGGGGTGGGGTGAGTGATACTTTGCCTTATGGTGCTGATTCATAGAGGACTGATAGCCCTTGTGGCCCATTAGGAGCATAGATACAACAGAGCTTAGCACCTGGTTGGCAAGAAGAATTAGTTTAAGCAGGAAGGGGCCAGATGATCTACTTCCTCTACCCGCCATGGGAGACTGGAGATTGTGTTCCATGTTAGTTGTAATTTGTGGCATCTCAGACACAAATATTGCTAGGTATAGCTCTAGTGATTGCTTGCCAAGGTTATGGATATAATTCATAGCTATAAAATGGAAAGAAGCTAAATTGACTTATACAAGGATCAAATCTATGACTTTGGTTACTTTAGTACTGCTCTCTAATCACAAAACTACATTTTCTTGGGCTTTCTTGGCATTTGATCTTCTCCCCTAGCCCGGTTTTCAGTGGGCAGCTAGGTGGTGCAGTGCCTAGAGTGCCAGGCCTGGAGTCGCGAAAACCTGAGTTCAAATCTGGCCTCGGACACTTACTATCTGTGTGACCCTTAGCAGGTCACTTAACCCTGTTTCCCTTAATTTCCTCATCTGTAAAATGAGTTGGAGAAGGAAATGGCAAACCACTCCAGCATCTTTGCCAAAAAAAAAAAAAACAACAAACCAAAAAAACCCACCAAACTCAAATGGGGTCACGGAGAGTTGGACATGACTGAAGAACAACCTGTTTTCAGTGCAGTTTTTTGGGGGGAGCAGGTCCTGCCGAGTCATTGTATAATTATGTGTTGTTTTGTGTCTATGCCGACCATTTTGAGTCATGGCTAATATAGTGTTCTGAATACTTGGATAACCATTGTAATTGAAAATGCCTTCTGGCCCTGTGGGAGGCCATGAATAATATTCCTTTAAAGGTCAGAGTGACCTCGTGTGGTGTTCTCTTGTTTGAGTCGCACAATTAAATAAAATTATTTCAGTGCCAGATAAAGAAAAGGCAACAAAAAAGGATGGTGGTGATGCCAGTCCCTGTGCTCCAAGGGTGGCTCGCTTGTCTTCTAGATCAGGAAGCTTGCAAATATGATTGCCTCTACAGGTGTCACGTGATCAGAATTGCTTTTAGCTACAAGAAGTACTTTAAAATTCTTTTTCAAATGGCTTACACTGTAAGATTTAGTAATAGTATTAAATACTGTTTAGTAAATAGTATTAAAATTAGTTTCATTTTCTAGCAACTTATTGAATTAGTTAAGTCATCTGAATTCTCATTCTCAGAGAGCTTTTTAATACCTCCTAGATAGAGATGTAGATAAGTTCCTTGAGGCAGGGATTGTATCTTATATAGATTTTCACCTCTCCCTAGCATAGTGCTATACTAATTGTGATCTTATTGTATATGTTAATTCAAATAATAGGTAATACTAATGTCAGATATTGGGGAAAAACTTTAGGACTGAAGGCCATTACTGTTGATTAGATTTGATTTGGTTCCCTGGTGTGAAATGCCCCAACATGGCAAATTCAGACATTTCTGAAAAAAATAAACATGACCTCATTTACTAGTAGCTGTGGGGAAAAACCAAACCAAACCAAACCAAGGGCCTATTGAATTTTCAAAATATCATTTCCCCAAGAATACAGTGGGGCAAAAATGGTTAGAGAGACATTGAAAAAGATTTGGTAGTCTTAGGGGACTGCAAGCTCAATGGGAGTCAGCAGGGTGACCTAAAGACATTGAGAAACATGGCTTTCAGGAGTAAGGAGGTAGTAAATTCCTCTGTATTCCACACCATACCTGGAGTGCTGTGTTCAGTTCTGGGCCCCGAAGTTTAAAAGCAGCATTGGTAAGTTGGAGAGAAACCAGGAGGGTGAAGGGCTTTCTTTTTATGCCACAGGAGGATCAGTTCAAGGAAGAGGGGATATTTATTCTGGAAAAGAGAAGAATAGGGAAGAGAAGGAAGATATGACAGTTGTGTTCAGGCATTTGAAGAGCTATCTTGTGGAAGAGGGATTTGACCTCTCCTCTGAAGTCTCAGGGGACAGAATCAGGAACAAGATGCAAAGAGAGAAAGTTAAGCGTGATGTCAGGAAAAATTCCTAACAATTAGAGCTATCCAGTGGAATAGATTGTCCCTGAAGGCAGTGGGGTGGTTCCTTCTCTGTGATGGCCTTCCAGTTGAGGCTGGATGTCCACACACCATGTACATTATAATAGGGCTGCCTTTTTGGTATAGGTTGGAGGAGATACCTTTTAACTCTGTGGTTCTATGAATTCCAGAAACATTTGTTTCCAGAGCACATAGCTATTAGGTAATGTAAAGTTATCTTGTTGGTTGGAAATGTTAATTGACAGTAATTCTCCAATTCAATAATTGTCTTTTCTTGTTAGTTACCCATCAAGAGACCATAAGAGCATAGATTTAGAGTTGGAAGGGATTTCACATGTCATCTAGACCAACCCTTCCTTTCATAGATGGGGAAACCAAGACCCAGGGAGATAAAATGACTTGTTTAGAGCTACATAGATTTAAAAATAGCATAGCAAGGATTTGACCTAAGGATTTCTGACTCTAGGTCCAACTCTGTTTTCCACTGGACCATGATTGGCTACAGGTTTAAAGATAGAAAAAAAGTTAAAACTGCCCTTTTGGATTAGCCCCATTCTTGAGTCCTGCCTCTGATTCTGGTTCTGATGAAGGGACAGGGCAGCTTTTGTGAAGCATGATTACTTTTCATATAGCATTGTTTCATTTTTGTATATAGAAGTCCCAGTACAGAGAAATACTAGCTCCTAGCTCTTAGATCATTAAAGCTGCAAGAACATCAGTGAGTATCTGATTTATTCCAACCATCTCATAGGACAAAACTGAGGCATTAGAGAAAAGTGATTTGCCCATGGCATGCAACTAGATTGCAGCAAAGTTGGGACAATGACCCTAATCTAACAACCATTATGCTGTTCATTGTGGACAACTGATGTATGAGACCCCTGGCTTCCATAACCCATGAAGAGGTAGAGAAATGGCCTACTTGTGTTTTGTCCTTTTAGGGAAATGGTTTTCAGACCTTTTGATCTCAGGACCCCTTTATAGTCTTAAAAATTATTGAGGACCTCCTAAATATCTCTTACTTATTTGGGCTACATATTTACTATATTAGAAAAGAAAATGTCAATATTATTATAAAAATAGTTTTGACCTTGCAGAATTCTTTTTAGGAGATCACACTTTGAGAACTCCTGCTTTAGAGAAGCAAAAGGCCACAGAGAACATCCTTCTCTAAGACCTGGGGATCTAGGGGTGGTGGGAAAGCTAAAAAAAAAAACTTGCTATTGCAACAACCCCAGGTAATTTGTATAAATTACCCAGTGGCATTTATACATTCATGCACAATTTAGTGAGTGCTTGTTGATGCTTATGTACAATATCTACTGATCCAGATACTCAATGGCAGCCTTGTTTGGCTGCTTTATGCATTAAACTATTTGAAGATTAGAGGGTGCATTTTGGGATGAAAAGTTCATCATAGCAGGAGAGTTGACCTGCATCTGTCATTCCTGTCTCCTCTCCTTCATTCCCTCCCCTTTTTTCTCCCTATCCAATAAATTCAATCCAATAAACATTTATTAAGTGTCTACTAAGAGCCAGGCACTGTGCTAAGGGGGATACAATTAATAAAAAGACAGTCCTTGCCCTTGAGGAGCTTACAATTTAAAGGGGGTAGGCAACATACAAAAGAAGGCAGGAAGGGGTGAGTAGAGTGATGAAGGGGGTATTGGGGAGGGAGATGAGATACCCAGCACATAGGCATCTTTATCTGTGGAGTTGAAATTAGGTGAAAAGTAGAATGAGTTGAGTTCAGTTTCTGCCCTCTATAAAGGAAAGCATTGGGAAGAGTTTGGTACTCTGATCTCCAGCCCTCCCATCAGAGAGGAGAAAGAAGGCTGAGGGAGGTGGTATTAATCAAGGCTTGAATTAGCAGTGTGATGATAAGTTTAGAAATGATGATCTAATACTGGGAAGGGTATCTTGTTCTACTAAGTTGAAACCAGGTAGGGTAGCAGATGCAAAATGCAGGAAGGGTAGGTAGACCACTTAAAAAGTATTGATATCTTTTGTTTTTACATCATCTATATTTCCCACTTTATCACTCACCCCTTCTGAGAGAACCAACCTTTATAATAAAGAATTTTAAAAGATGGAAGACAAAAAAAGGACAGAAAAACCAACTATATATAAAACAAAGTCTGATGTTACATGTAATCAGGGGTATTCCATGGTACCCCACCTTTACAAAAAATAGGGGAAGGCATTTTCTCATATCTCTTCTTTGGGATCAAGCTTGGAATTATAATTTCATAGTATTTGGTTTCTACAGTTTTGTTGCTGTTCTTTCCATTTACATTGTTGTAGTCATTATGTATATTGTTTTCCTATTTCTACTTATTTCATTTTTATCAGTTCATGTAAATCTTTCCATGAGTCTCCATTTTTATCATTTCTTACAAAATAATAATATTCTATTATATCTAAGTACCACAATTTATTTAGCCATCAACCAATACATGGGCATACATAATGTTTTTAGTTCTTTGCTATTCCAAAAAACACTGCTAACAACATTTTGGTGTACGTGAGTCTTTTCTTTTGTCATAGACCTCCTTGGGGTATATGCCTAGCAGTGGCATCTCTAGGTCAAAGGGTATAAGCATTTTAGTTAATCTTATTGCATAATTCTAAATTGCTTGCCAAAATGCCAATCTACAGCTCTACCAACAATGTATTAGTATGCACATCTTTCTAACAATTCTATTCCCATATCTGTTCATCTTTGCCAATTTGCTATGTGAGAGGTAAAACCTTGGGGTGGTTCTGATTTGCATTTTTCTTATTATTAGTGATCTGGAGCATTCTTTCTTGTAGCTGTTAATAGTTTGTATTTCTTTTGAGAACTGTTTGTTCATATTATTTGATACATTACCTATTGAGGAATGGCTTTTGATCTTATACATTTTTGTTAGTTATGTATATGTCTTGTATATCAGATTAATATCAAAGATATTTGGTATATATACACACATACATGTATGTGGGTATATATATGTATATGTATGTATATATGTATGTATATATGGTTATTGGTTGTTATCCTTTGTTATTGAAGAGGACCAAAATGATATCACTACAGTAGAGTCAAGTTTCAATGTGTCCAACTGTGGCTGATTTTTTCTTTTTTCTTACAGTCCCTTTTACTTCCCTTCTTATCCTAGTTATGTCATTTTTGCCCTCCTACTTATTCAGGTTGGCAACCATGGTGTCATCATTAACTCCTCTTTTGTACTCACTCTACATATCCAATTTATTGCCAAACCTTGTGCTTTTTAGCTTTAAGCAGGTCCTCTTTACCTAATACCTAGATTATTACAATAGCCATCTAGTTGTCCTCACTGCCTTAAATCTCTTCCCACTCCAATCCATCCTCCATTCAGCTACCATAGCAATTTTCCAAAAGCACAGGTCTGGCTCCTACTTAGTCATCCTCCTACTCAGTAAACTCCAGTGGTTCCCTGTTACCTTCAGGATAAAATAAATAAATCCTCTGACCCTTAAAGTCCTTTGTAACCTTGCCCCTTTTTATATTTCCAGTCTTCTTACACATTACTTCCCTCCCTGTACTATATTATCTAGTGACACTGACCTTCTTGCTGTATGTTCCTCACAACATTTCATCTCCTGACTTTGTGCCTTTTCTCTAGCTGTCTTGGAATGTTCTCCCTCCTTCTACCTCTTGACTTCCTTGAGTTCCTTCAAGCCTCAAACCAAATTCCACTTTCTTCAAGGGGCTTCTCCCAGACTCTGAACTTTAGCCACTCTTTCTATATATTGTGTGCATATAATAGTTTGCACATGCCTTCCCTTCCTCCATTTGAATATGAACTTTTTGTTGGCAGGGACCAAGTATTTGCCTTTTTTTTTTATCTCCAATGTTTAGCACAGTGCCTACAAATATTAAATGCTTAATAAATACTTGTTAATTGACTAAGTAGCCAAAGAGGAAGAGAGATCTCAGAAAATAGTTACAATTAAGCTGTTGGGGTTTTTTTTTCTTTTAAAGGATTGGGGAAGGAGACATGGACTTGTTTGTATGTAGCAGGAAAGGAGCCAGTAACTATGGAGATATTGAAAATAAGAGAGAGACTTTGGATGATAGTGGGAGCAATCCGCTAGAGAGAATTAAATAGGATAGTATCAGGGATAGACGTAGAAGGGGTTGCCTTAGCAAAGGGAAGGATCTCCTTTTCATGGTAGTAGTATTTGAAGGAGATAGTTGGGGAAAATGTATGAGTGAAGTAAAGTGAGGAGAGGAGGAGCTCTCAGAAAATGACCTCAATTTTTTTCTAGTGGAATATAAGGCAAGAGAGAGGGAGGGAGGGTGGGAAGGAGTGAAAGGGGGGGAGAGAGAGAGGAGAGAGAGAGAGAGAGAGAGAGAGAGAGAGAGAGAGAGAGAGAGAGAGAGAGAGAGAGAGAGAGAGGGAGAGAGACAGAGACAGAGACAGAGACAGAGGCAGAGAATGTAGTGATTCTCCCTGGCTCAACTATGATCCTCAACTGAAAGAATTGAGAAAGCAATACTGTGGAGATTTGAAGGGGATGAAAAGGTTGGGAATAGCCATTGTGGTGTTTGGGGGGCATATCCATTAGGGAGATATATAAGGATTTGCCTTGCTGCAGTGAAAGTCTGGTTGAGATTATTTAACAAATTTTCAGTGGTTGGAATCCGCATAGCTTTGTGACTTTCTCCTACTCTGAATCAGCAGCACATGAATAGGCCAAATGAGACAGATTATGGAAGTAATCCAGTTCGAGGTTTGATAAGGTGTGATCAATGTTGGGACAAGAAATCAAGAGATTTGAAAATCGGGGATAATGTAGAGCTGAACACTTGACCAAGGATCGAGCTAGAGAAGGGAGAAGAGTAGGTATTGCAAGGCTGATGACCTGGGAAAGAACTGAGGGGCAGAGCAGTTAGACATCAGAGTGAGGAGTAAGGACAGGATTAGTAGTAGTAAAGCGTAAGGAAAGATAAAATGATAAAAGATGGAATGAGAAAATATTATGATTGGATGAAGGAATTTCCAAGTTCATGAACATGAAAGGAGAACATTTGTGGATGATAGTGAGACCAGTGATCATTTCTGTATGTAACTGAGGTGGAGTGAAGGAATAGGTCACTGTAATTGAGTAGTACTGCGAAGTTACAATTTTTGAAGGCATATCAATATGTATGTTGAAGTCCCCTAATCTGAAGGCAGGAGTTGGAGTGCAAGAAAAACTAGAAAAACTAAGCACTGAATTAATTAAGGAGGGAAGGAGAATATCCTGGGAGTCAATAGGTATTGGCCACCAGGATTTGGATTGGGGGATGAATTTGTATATCTTGGATCTCAAATGAGAAGATGTTGCTGAATGAGATAAAGGGACAGTCTTGAAATGGTAATGGGGACAGGGACTACTGCCGCTTCTCTGACCAGTGTTATGAGTTAAAATGTATCAGAATCGGTGGTCAAAGATAACAGTGTTATCAGGAGGGAGCCAGATCTCAGTGAGTGCTAAAAGATACAACAATAATAGCTAACATTTATGTAGTGCTTTAAATTTGCAAATTGATTTACAAATATCATGTAACTTTATCCTCATGACAACCATAGGGAATAGAGTACTGTTGGTATCCCCACTTTACAGATGAGAGAACTGAGGCAGGCAAAGATTTAGTGAGTTGCCTTTAGTCACCCAGGCAATAAGTATCTAAGACCAGATGTGAACTCATGTCTTCCTGATTGCAGGTGCAGAATTCTCTCCACTGTGTCACTCAGCTACCTGTAAAGTGAGAACAGAAAGTTTAAAATACTAGAAATTTGTTATTTGTGGAGTAAACCTTAACTCATCCAAGGCACTTTATAGATGGCAATGATGTGCCAGCTTTGTCTGGTTTACTCAGCCAGTAAGAAAATCCCAAAAGCTCATAAAAGCACCTGTTCTTTGGAGGTTTCAAGTCCAAATCTGGGAAACTTCATATCAGGTGGTGATCTTCCACAGTCATGTACAATCTGACAGGGATTTATTAATGATTATATGCAAGACCCTGCACAAAAGGCTATGAGAAATGCAAGCAAAATATTTGCCCTGAAGGAGTTTATAATCCAGTAGCCTTACAGAACTTTCCTATCTACCCAGCTTGGTGAATCCAGTGGATGAATTTCAATCTTTAGTCTCCCTCCACTGTTCACATACTCAATCAACAAGAATTTATTCATCAGTGCCTATGTATTAGGCACTGTGCTAGACACTAGAGATACAAATACAAAAGTAAGACAACACAAGCTTTCAGGGAGTTTACATTCTACTTACCATGTAAATTAATCAATGGGGGTCTTATAAAACATCTAATCCAATCCCTTCATTTTGCACTTGAGGATAATGGGATGTAGAAGTATAGAAGAGACATACCTAAGGTCAAACACTTTTTATGTGACTGTGACCAAGTCACCAGTCTTCTTAGAGCCCATTTCTTCATCTATAAAATGGGAATCACAATACTTGTTGCACTTACCTCACATGAATAATTGAGAAGTTCAAATGAGATGATGTGCCTTAAGTAAGTACTTTGCAAACCTCGAAGTGCCATCTAAATGTCAGTGAAGGAAAGACAGAAAAATCCTGACTTGGAGAGAGGGGCCATTAATTAGCAGAGTAGTGGAGGGAAGGTAGAAAATGTAAACAATGTTTCTTCCCCAGTTACAAAAGTCTGGAAGGATGTGGCAGTTCTGTTCACACTTTTGATTTAAAAGTCTGAGAAAGAAATGGCTGGCTGGTGTGGAGGGCAGGGCTCGCCCTTGCCTTTCACACGTCCAGTCTGGAAACAACCTAGGTTTTCCTACAGGGTCTGGAATGCTGAGAAATTCCAAGTGACTGAGCTTAGTGTTAAGTTGTTTTCATAGGGAGAGGCTTCCTCAGGAGATGCTCTCCCATGTGAATATTTGGAGCTTCTATTTCTTTCTGACTTCCATATCAATGGCAATCTCAAGAAAATGAGATTTCTCCCCTTGATGCAAAGTGAATGTTAAAACTTCACTGAAGATACTGTTGTTAGGTCAGAAGACAGAATGATCCCATTTAATATGGGGTCTGGTTGTGCCTAAGTCTTTCTTACACTTGAGTAGGAGGTGGTATTGTATAAGATGTGTCTTCTGGTGGGTTGATGGCATGTAAAACAACCAAGATCTTGGCCAGAAAGAAAGCTTAGCAGCTTGTCAGACTGACGAGTTCTTAAGATAGGAACAGAATATTTAGAGATGGGACAGATCTTGAGAGACCATCTAGCCTGATCCTCTCATTTTATGGAGGAAACAGAGGCCTAACCAGATTGGTGAGGTGGTTTTCTCAGTCAGAAAGCTAATACATAGCAGAACTGGGATTCAAACCTAAGTCCTTTTCCTCCAAGTCTAGTATTCTTTCCATTTATAACTACAGAACAACAACAAAATATAGTTTTTTGAGGTTCAAAAATGCTTTACAAACACATCACAATCTTGTAAGATAGGTGTTATTATTATCCTTATTTTATACAGATTTGGAAACTGAGGCTGGGGGATGTTAAGTGATTTTCAAAGGGTCATACAACTAGTAAGTGTCAGATTTTTTGTTGTTATTTAGTCATTTTTCAGTAGTATCTGACTCTTTGTGACCCCATTTTGGGTTTTCTTGGCAAAGATACTGGAGTGGTTTGCCATTTACTTCTCCAGTTTATTTTACAGATGAGGAAATTGAGACCAACAGGGTTAAGTGACTTGTCCAGGATCACATAGCTAGTGTCTGAGGATGGATTTGAATTCAGATCTTCCTTGACTTCAGACCCAGTACTCTATCCACTGTGTTATCTACTGGTCTCATTGTACCACATTTTCCCTTGTTTGTATTCTAGAACCCGTCTTGTACGGAACTGGGTCATAGGCATATAGATTTAGTACTAGAAGCTACTTCAAAGGTCCTCTTTTCTTATTTTTCAAATGAAGAAGTCTGTGGAGGTTAAATGACTTATCCAAAGGTTACACAAGTAGTAAATAGCAGAATCAAGATTTGAACCCAGGTCCCTGATTCCAAATCTAGTGTTCTTTCCAATCTACACCATTGCCTCCTGGATCTGAAGGAAGCTCCCTATGAAAAGCAGCATTCCTTCTGAATTATCCATGATTTTTCCTTTTTGATGCTTTATTAGGGAAATGCCTCCTTTTGGTATCAGGAATACCTGTCCTATTGATATCTAGGCCTCCCTATTCATTCAATTTTCAGCAGTATTTGGTTAGGGGAGAGGTTACTCCAAATCTGTGTGAAATGAATCAGAGAAAACCTAACTTTCCCTCTCCTACCTGGGGAAAGAACTTGGATGCTAAAATGGAAATTTTACAAAATGCAAGAAATCGCCAATCTTATCTACTTAGATCCCTAAGTATAGGAAAGTATTATTCTTCCCTAAAGTTTGCCTGACTTTTTTTTACTTGTTCAAGACAAAGCTTAATCTGCTTCATGTGAAAATAATAAAAAAACAATTTCCTCCATGGCATTTTATTCAGTCTAATTGCAGATGTAATTCAATGCAATTTAATTCAACACATTTATTAAGCATCTACTACCTACAAGTCATTTTTACAAGTGTTGGGACAAAGCCAAACACAGTCTCTGCCCTCAAGGCGTTTAAATTCTACTGGGGATGGGGTGGGAAGAGGGGTGCTTCACCATATACAGAGTACATGTAAATAGATGAGGGTTTGAGAAGAGGGAGGTCCCTAACAACTAGAAAAGCCTTACCACAAGATGTGTCACTCAACTTGGGCCCTGAAGGAAACTAAGGATTCTAAGTGGTAGAGGTGAGGAGTCAGTGCATTCCAAGCATGGGAGGACAGACTGTGCAAAGACATGTAGGTGGGATATGAAAATTCATGTATGAAAACAGTTGGCTAGAATATAGAGTGAGTAAAAGGAAATAACATGGAAGATCTAGAAAGGTAGTCTAGAACCAAAAGCTAAAAAACTTTGTGTGTCAAGTTGAGGATTTTGCCCATTTTCTCAGCCATGGTAGGGACCTCTGAAAGTTCTTGAGTTAGGAAAGAGACTTGGTTAGACCTGTGTGTTAGGAATAAGATTTTGGCATCAATGGAGGATGGATTGGACCAGGGAGAGACAAGAAGCGGTAGGGGGCTGCACATTCCCTTGTCCACTGATCTTATTTGGCTTTTGAACTCATCCAAACATCATGCTGAGCAAACACCACAAAGCTGTCTGTATTTGTGACTTAGGCCAAGCTTCATCTTTCACTTCGCTTTCCATTGCCTTTCTGATTCCTATTTGGTTCACAGGCTACCTCTAACATTTATCCCTGCTCCTGTTCCTGATACTAGCAGAGACAAACACTCTTTATCGTGTATTGTTCCTGAGCTAATAACTGGGGCTGTAATGATTGGATGCAACTTCACTCCTGGCACAAAGGAAATTACAACCCCCAACTTGGGAGAAATTGGTGTTTTCTGAGAAGAGAAAGTGTGCCAGGCTCCTGGTAAATTAGCTGGTGCAAAGGACAATTATGATTCCTTCCCTCCTGAAATGACTGCTCATTTCCAAGACAGAGGTTTTATTGATTGTAAGAGGAGATTCTAAGGCTTGAGGTAAACCAGAAGACAGTGGTACTGATAGGAGTGAATTTCCCATCTGTCTGGATGGTGGAGTCACTGGCTCTGGGTGTTTCTGCTTAATTAGTGGGCTTGTGGAAAAGTTTTATGGTTTGGAGATTAAGGTCTTCAGAGGTAAAATACTCTATCCTGACTGGTAAATTCAGCCTTTAAAATGCTATTGTCAAAGAGACAAGCATTTGGTGTATTCTCTTTGTTGGTTTTTAGGCCTCTTCTATTCCCATAACAAAAGAAGTGACTGGCCTCACACCCTTCTGTTCTTCATTAGTTATTCAAGGTAGTGGGTTTCCATAGTTTTCCAGGGTAGACAAGAGCTAGAAGCTTTGATAACTAATCAAAATAGAGGTCTACAGACCACACCCAAATGTCTGTGCTATTGTTTGTCTTTCTTCTTGAAGAGGACCATGACATCAGAGGGGTGATGCCACTAAATGCAAGTGAATTGGATTTAAGTAAGAAAGGGCTATGCAAAGTCACCAACCTCACTTTCTCCTCCAAGCCATCTGAGTCCAAGATGTGGATCATGATGACTGGAGATGGCTCTTCATGCAGTGGGAGACCTTGGCCTTTTTAAGCTAAGGTCTTTAACTGGTCTCAGTTTGACTGAGGCAATGCCATTCAATGATTAAGGCTAGGTAAGAAATGAGGCAGAGAAAGAGAGGCCTCTTTTACCTAGTCAAAAAAAAAAAAACCCTCCCCCCCCCCCCCCCCCCAAAAAAAACCCAATAACAACCAAGAAGGGAAGATTTCTGGCCCAAACAGAAATGATAGCTATTTAGTTTCACTCTGAGCCAACTGGGGCCCAAACATTGACCAAGTGGGGCTTGGCCTGGGACCTATTGTTGGCCAATCAATGAGAGCCAGAGACTCCCTCCATGTCCTTGTTAGTAGCTGCGAATAAAAGGGGACTGAATTCATTAGAATACAACTTTACTGAGTACCTACTATTTCAAATATTGCAATTCAACAGATATTTATTGAATGCCTACTACATACAACTCATTGGACAAGGGTTTGTGGGGAATGCAGAGAAGAATAAGACATGGTCCCTACTCTCAAAGAGTTTATAGTCTAGTAGGAAATAAAATGTGCACTAATTATAACACTAAGTAAAATTTGAGTGCCTGTGAAAGGTACAAACAAAATACTATGAGGCTTCATAAGACTTCATTAGGAAGCCCCAATTAGTAAGTGCACTCAGTCTAGAGAGAAACCCTTGAAAGTATACAGAAGAAATATCACCTATAGGGGTAGCTAGATGGCTGCAGTAGATAGAGTTCTGGTCTTGGAGTCAGGAGGACCTGAGTTCCAATCTGGCCCCAGACACTTGACCCTTACTGGCTATGTGACTCTAGGCAAGTCACTTAACCCTGATTGCCTCACCAAAAAGCAGCAACAACAATATACATCTATATCTATATCTATCTATCTATCTGTCTGTCTATCTATCTATCTATCTATCTATCTATCTATCTATCTATCTATCTATCTACTATAGCCCCTGAATTCATAGAACTTGTCACCTTAATGGAGAGAGAGGACAAAAAGTCAAACAACATGTGACAGGACAATATAGAAGTGTAGTATGGGCTGTAAGTAGTTCCAGGAGTTCAGAGGAGATGGTGAGAACTCGAGTAGCCTGGGAAGGCTTTGAAGAGAAAGTAAGACATGAATGGGGTAGGGTTAGGAGAGGAAGAAGGCAGAAGAAAGGGCCTTCCATGGGAGCACCTCTAACATTTATTCCTGCCCCTCATCCTAATACCAACAGACACAAATGCTCTCTATGGTATTTGTCCCTGAACTGACTGTGGTTGTAAGGGGAAGGTAAGTCTGTGGGATGTATTAGCCCAGCTAGAATAGAGAGTGTGAGTTAGGAACAGATGGGTTGGTGCTAAGCCATCAACTCTAACAGGACCTCTAATAGGGCTGACTGAGAAGCTTAGTTGTAGACCACTTCTCTCTCCAATCCATTTGCTCCACAGCTGCCAAATTAATATTCCCAAAATATAGACCCAACTGTCTCTCTTCCCTACTTGAAAGTCTTCAATGACTCCCCTTTTCTCCTAAGATGAAATTTCTCAGTTTGCCATCTAAAGCTATTCATAATCTGTTTCACTCCTACTTTTACAATTTTATTTTGTGTTACTGTCCTTTAAGCCCTCTCTGCTGCATCAAGCTGGCCTGTTGGCTTTTCCCCAGACATGCCAACTCATCTCCCACCATCATGCCTTTGCACCAGTGATCTCCCAAGTCAGGAATGTGATCTAGTCTCATCTCTGCTTTATAGAATCCTTTGATTCTTTCCAATTTGGGTCCCACTTTTATAGGAGGCCTTTCTTAATACTCCCAGTTGTTCTGCTTATTTGTGTACCCCCTAAGAATAATGTAAGCTTCATGAGGTTCAGAGACTATGTATTTTTTGTCTTTGTTATCTCCCAAATGCTTTACATACATTAGGAATTTAAGAAATGCTTATTGAGCTGAATAGAGAGGGCAATAGGGATCTAGTGAAAATTCTGTGTAGAGGAATAACAGGATGAAATGTGTCTTTGTAGCCTCAGTACTTAACACAGAGCTTACTACATAGTAGACTGGGCCAAGTTCAATGCTTGTTGCATTGAATTCAATTGAAAGGTGGTGTTTTAAGTGAGATCGTCTGGCAGGGGCATGCCAGACCTTCAGTAATTTTTCTAAGGTGAATGTGAACCAGGAAACGGTGTCACAGGCTAATGATGTGTGACAAAATCCCACAGTGATACAAGATCTCTGAGGACCTAGAGTTCTAACTTCCATGAATGAGCTAGTGTTTTAGCTTGCCAGTGAAGTTTGTGGACTTAATCAGAGATGCAGCCACAGAGGAAATCTCTCTGTAAACAATAAGAAAGTCCTTTTCCCTGATAATTTGGTCTTTTAAAAAATTGCCTCTTCCTCCTTCTCCTGCTTTCCCCAAAGTTTCAAAATTCTCAGCACATTCTCTACCTCCTGCCTTTCTCTCTTGTTTTTATGGCTTGGTCATTTAGAAAGAATTTCAGATCAGACCCTCCAAAGGTTGGCTTGTTTATTTTTTAACCTGGCAGTGTGACCTTAGCTGACCCCACTCCCTACTTCAAAGACAGTGTTGGTTTGGGAGACTGAAGCCCCTGGGATAATTTTTCCCTCTGGCTATGGCTCTCAGGCTTGAGATCTTATTGCCTGGGCCTAGTTGGCTTGGAATTCTTTGCCTCTTGGAAGCATGAGAGGGGTGGAGAAGGCTAAAGCTTCAGAACGCTTGTCCTTGTTTTGCCCAGAACTTATGTCATGCTCATGAGAAGTGAATTGAAATGAAGACAACATGATCAAGTGGAAAAGACACTGGTCTGGGAGTCAGAAGACCTGGGTTCTAATCCTGAATCTGTCACAGATGACTTATGGCCATTCATTTTCCCCTTTCTAACCCATAGTTTTACGATCTGTCAAATGGAGGGATTGGGCTGAACTCTAGGCCCTCTGAGCTCTAACATTCTGTGAGTTCATATTTGGAATATACTGGAACCCCATGTAGTTGTTTCAGTATCTCTTAAAAAGTTTTATTTTTGAAGGGGAAAAAAAAGGCTTTGACCTGATTTCGGAGCCTGCAGACTGCTCCCTTTCTGAGTAATTGGGTCCATCCCTTAAAATCCACATCTAAGCCAGCATTAGCAGATTTTGTCCATTTGGCAGAATTTTGCCTTGGAAATCTTTTCCTTCCAAGGCTTGGTATCCTGTATTTTTAAGTTGTGAACTTTAGGAGAGTAAGGGAGTACTGTTCCCTGGAGAATGGCAGACATGCTCCCTTCTATCAGGTGGGGCTCTTGGAAATCTCAAAGGGAACTTATTTTAGGAAGCAAAAGGCAGCTCTTCACTAGGATCCCAGATAGTCTTATTAAAAATAGAAGAGGTAGACTCTGAGATCTTAAGAAAAAAAAACAAACCCCAAGGCATTCTGAGAAGTATAAATGAGTCATGATTTCTCTTTTGGAAGGGAGGTGAGACCAGAGACAATGTTCACGAATGTGTACCAGGGAATTAAACTTCCCTTCCCATTACATTATCTCTTTGGTAAACCTTCCTAGCTTTAAATCACCTTGGTTAAATCACCATAACTTTGCTCTTATGATCCCTCGATACAGAGGCATTGTAAAAGCATAGTTATGGAGTTAGAAAGTACCTCAGAAGTCATCAAGTCTGAAGCTTTATTTAATAGATGAAGATGCTGAGGTTAGGTGACTTCTCCATAGTAAATATTAGAACTGAGAGAAAGGCAGCAAGCATTAGAGGCAAAAATAGAAGTCAGGGGGCCTTGGTGTTTGTGTTCCAGCTCTACTGCCAACTTAGAGGGTGTCTTTGACCAAATCACAGCTACTCTGGGCTTCAGTTTTTCTATTATCAAAACAGGAGTAATACATCACAGTTGTAATTTTAAAATTATTTTGTGCTTTCCCATCAATCATCTCACTGGATCCTGAAAGTAGCCACATAAAGCAAACAGGGCAGCTACATTAGTCCCAGATGAAGAAACTGAGGGTTATAGAAGGGAAATGTTTTGTTCAAGGTCACAGACAGAGCTGTAATGGTTTCTGGCTCCTGGATCAAATGCAGTTGTAACAGGGAGTGGTACAGAGGATATTGTGCCTTAGTCAAGTTCAATAATACCAGGAGTGGGGGCATCTTATCCCAAAAGAAGTCCAGTCCTGGCCCCCATGACTAGCAACTTCCCAACTCCCAGTAGAAGGTAGGTTTGGAGGTGGCTTCAGGAGGAGGGGCATAGTGGGAGATAAGAAAGAGTCAGGATATAGAGTGAGACCTTCATGGTGGCATAGCATGTCATAAAGCTGAAAGACTTCTCCAGGAAAGATGTACAAGCCTTAGAGGGTCTTACCAAGCTGAAAAGGTTTCCAGTATGTAGGTAGGAATGACTTATGCTATGTATCTGTTTTTTAATGGTCAACCTAGCAATCTTTTGGATACTGAGTGATTAATTGAGGGATGCCAGTCCACACAGGTAAGGTGGAATTGCAAACTCTGACAATTGTGGAACTTGTCACACCAACAAAGTAATAGATCCTTGAATTATTAAAATAAAAACAGGTAGAAATAGGTGGTAACACAAAAGAGGCCAGTTAGAACAGCCAGCCACTTAATCCAGGAGTGTCTGCATAATAGAGCTTGGGTCTGGTTTAAAGTAGAATTACATACCTGGGAAAGGAAGAAAACAAGGTTTATTTATTAGAGATTGGCCCTATTGTTTTCCAAGAAAAAAAGGAAATATTCATAATATCTATTATAGATTTCTGCTGATGAAATCCACCAACTTCAAGTATTTCTGAAAGCAGGCCCTGGCTAAAAACCCGGATTCAATTGTTCACAGCAAAAGGAGGTAGTGCTTTCAACATTCTTTGGTCTACTCTAATTTCCTATAAGTTATTTTGAAAACCACCAGATAAGGTCTTGTCAGAGCTTAAAGATACCAGATTCATCCAAAGTCAGCTGGAGAGATGCCTAGGCTTTTGGCCAAACAACTCCTCTTCAGTAGTACCCTGGAAAGAATACTAGAGATGTGGTCTCGACTCTGATTCTAGCTCTGTCCAGTAACCAGAAACCCAGCCAGGCAACTATAACCTAATAACGTAACTTGGTTCAGTGTTTTAGTTATTTTTAAAAATTATCTATTTTTATTATGAATTTAACTATTGCCAAGTAGAATTGGGTAAAAAGAGACTTGAAACTGAATAAGACATATACTTTTGAATATGGCCAATGTGGGGATTTGTTTTGCTTGATTGTGCATATTTGTTACATGGGCTTTGTTTTTCTTTTCTTGTTTTTTAGAGGGGAGGGTAGTACAAGGAATAGAGGAACAGTAAAAGAAAGAAAAAGAAAGAGATAGGGTCATCGAAGAATTTTTTTTTAATCAAGAGAATAGAAGGAAGGTCAAAAGAATAACAGACAAGAATAGTTGGAAAGTTTTATTTTTATTTAACAAAAAAGAAAAGCAAACTGTACATGATAAAGACCCTCAGTTTCAAGCTTCTTTTTTTGTATAAATGCCTATTCTACTTGGCAATAGTTAAATTCATAATGAAACAGATAATTAAAAAATAACTAAAACATTGAACCATGCTGCCTCATTAGGTTGTAGGTGTTTAGTGTCCTATCAAAGATACTTTGGAATCTCCCAGAGAACAAAGAATAACATCTGGGATTTGGGGAAGGAGTTTTGTAGTATAGATCACATATTCTATTACCCCCTAATAAGTGGTTTGCCATTTCCTTCTCCAGTTCATTTTGTAGATGAGGAACTCAGACAAACAGGGTTAAGTGACTTGCTCAGGGTCACGCAGCTAGTCAATGTCTAAGGCCAGATTTGAACTCAGTAAGATGGATCTTCCTGACTGCCCCTATAAATAAATTATAGAACATAAATTAATGAAATATTATTTATCTGTAAGAAATGATGAAAGGGGGGCAGCTAGGTTGTGCAGTGGATAGAATAGTGGCCCTGAAGTCAGGAGGACCTGAGTTCAAATCTGGCCTCAGACCAAACACTTGACACTTACTAGCTATGTGATCCTGGGCAAGTCACTTAACCCTCAATTGCTTAAAGAAGAAAAAAAAAAGATAAAAAAAAAAGAAATGATGAAAGGGAAAGTTTCAGAGCAACCTGGAAAGACATATGGATTGATGCAAAGTGAGTAGAACCATGAAAAAAATTTATTCAGTAACATTAAAAAGGGAAAAACAAACAATTTTGGGAGATTTAAGAACTCTGAGCAGTGCAGTGACTAACCAGAATTTCAGAAGACTGAGCATGAAGCATGCCACCCAACTATTGACTGAGATTGTGTAATACATTTGACCCCCAGATTGGAACAGCCTCTTGTGAATGGCCTGGTTAAATCTGGCCTCATGTCCTGTGTTCAGCTGCCTATAGATCCCAGCTGTGGATGTGGGTACAGGAAAGAACAGGCTCTTATGATTAATGAATGTCTAGCATGAAAATCTTGCAGGGAAAAAACAATAACACCACCCCAAGTCTGGCATGAATAAAATAATCTGAACTTCAAAGGGAAATCTTTACTGATTAGCGAATGTTTACAAAAATATGCAACCCATTTAATTTCAAACAGCCCTGGTTTCTTTCCTTTCCAGCAAGCAAGACTGGCACTTCATTTAGCAACTATCAAAACTTCATTACATTCTTCTAGGTTCTGAAGGTCATGTTTGTACTTGCAGTGTTGTGTGAATGGCCCAGGGAGTTTACTTTTATGGAGTCATCCCAGGGGAAACTGGGGGTGCGCATTTTTATTCTGGTCAACAGGAAAGTTCTCCTTAAGTCTTTGATTAGGAAGCTTGTCTTCTTTTGGGATGGCTATCCCTTTGCTATATCCACTCATTAAAAAAAAGAAAGGAGAGAAATTAGGATGCCCCTCAGATAGAGGATTGGTCAATAGACTGTCATTCAAAAGACAAGGACAGAGAACCAATTGGGTAACTGGACACGAGTTGCCCTTTTAGAAGGGTGGGGGAGGATCATGCCCAGTAGTCTGGGATCCTAATAATTTCATAAACCCTTAGAACCTTAGTGTTGGAAGGGATCCTTTGCTCAGACTGCTTTGGAGAGCTCATTCCAAGATGCTTAAGGACTCTAATGCATTTGATAGATAAGACAAAACCAGTGACCTAGACCTACTATTAAACAGATTCCTCTCTTACCCTTTTCTGTGTTGTTATCCTTCATTAGAATATAAAGTCCTGGAGAGCAGGACCAGTCTTTGTGTTTGTATTCCCAGAACTTACCCCAGAGCCTGACATGTAATAAGGGCATGATAAATGCCTGCTGTTTTGCTTTGCCTTACTTAGGGCTAGTCCAGAAGCCTCACTTGCCCTTAATTATTGCTTGATGAGAATGGACTGCTCAGTTCCCTAGAAGACCCTAGGATCATAGGAAGTGACCTGAGAGGTCATCCTATCCTATCTCCATCTGCCTTATTTTACACATGAGAAAACTGAGGCCTGGAGAGATTAAGTCACAGACCCAAGGTTATGCTGGTAGGTACAGAGCTGGGCATTCTGTCTCCAAATCCAACATGCTTTCAAGTATCCCATAAAACACTAAGAGGAATTAGAGTGGGATTATTTCATGATTGTATCAGTTGAAGCAATCCTTTCTAATGTAACTTGTAGGTAGAAGTCAGGCCTGTATAAGCTTTATATTCAAAAGATTATGTGTCTGCTAATCCTCTTTAGAAAGCAGGATATGGGTGAAGATTAATGAGGAAATCAGCAAACATTTATTGTATGCTTACTTAAGAAATATATTGCTATTTACTTACCGTGTGACATTGTGGGGACACAGAGCCTCTCTGGACTTCAGCTCTCTCACCCACAAAATGGGAGGGATAGATTAGATGATAGCCAAGACCCCTTTCAGCTGAAAGTTCTATAATTCTACCAGACACATGTTTCTTACCTGAGGGAGATATTGAAAGATGTTGAAGGAGACAAAACGAATTATAAGACATCAGTTCTTCATTGAAGGAGTGGAAGAGACAGGGAAGGCACAAAAAGACAAATAACAATGGAAGGAATTCAATCATTGACAAACATTTATTTAGTACCTACTATGTGCCAGACATTTTGCTATGTGCTGGGTATGCAAATAAAAAGAGCAAAACAGTCCCTGTTCTCAAGGTACAGAGAATAAGACCAGGATGCTTAATAGAAGGTGCTTAATAAATGCTTGCTGGTGGATTGATGATTCAGCCTTCCAGGAGTTCAGATGAAGGAGAGAATGGTGCAAGTCTGGACTCTGTTTGTTAGGGAAGATTTCAAGGAAGAGTGGGTTTTGAACAAAGCTTCGAAGAGTAGAATTCAGAGAGATGGACAGGGGAAGGTGCTGAAACAAATCGTGAAAGTAACGTGAGTGAAGATGCAGTCAGTAATGACCATGGCACATGTTGGAGACTTGTGTGGTGTCCAGTCAGGTTAGAACAGAGGGTCCTTGGAAGAAAGTGTTGATAGATCAGTTTAAAAAGGTAGGTTATGGTCAGATTTTAGAGGTTCTCAAATGCTAAAGAGGGCATTTGGCCCCAATTCTGTGGCCTTTGAATGTTTTTGAGCAGAAGAGTATTGTGATCAAGAAATGCTTTAAGAAAATAAATCTGGTGGGTCTATGCAAGGTTGATTTCAGACAAAGACAAGACTATTTTAACCCCTGAAGATACTGTAGCTGGCTAAAGAATTGTTGTGCTTATCATGGTCAATTGTACCTTGAAGGGGGTTTGATTTGGCATAATATCCATACAAGGAAATAATTCAATGATAGCACCACTTTACATATCAAAAATTCTGAGTTTCACATTTTACCACATTGATCACAGCTGTTAATTTTAACGATCCAATGCTAGGAGAGTTTTGGTGCAGGTCTCTTTAGGCCATGGCATATCCCTCAGTGACTCTCTCGTTGTGTGTAGCTTTTGTTTCTGTCCTGGGATCTCCCATACCCTTTGCTTCTAAGGCTGTAGCAGCCCTGAGCTAATGTCAGCAGCTTGTAATTTGGCCATTTATATACAGTTTCCATGCCTTTGGAAGCAAACAGGAATGAAATAATGGTGGCATTGAGCATGAAAGGAGCCAAGCAAATTTTGAAGTTTTGGAATCTTTCCTGAAGACCACTCTTTTTGTACCCTAATATTGTGACTTTGGGCCTTCATCTCCTTTCATTTTTGTTTCACCTCAGGAAGATTAGGGTTCTGTGAATCTCTCTCTCTCTCTCTCTGTCTCTGTCTCTGTCTCTGTCTGTCTGTCTGTCTGTCTGTCTGTCTGTCTGTCTCTCTCTCTCTCTCTCTCTGTGTTTATTTTTGTATATGTGTGTTTAATCAGAGTTTGTATCCAGGACAAAGCAACTCTGTCTCTTGAGAATTTTGATCTCCAAAGAGGAAGAGGATTCTTTCCGTGTAATTTCTTTCCTCTAGCAAGTGGTTAGCCACTTAGGATTGCTCAGGGCAGTGGAATGGTCTAATGCCATCTTTCTTTGCACTTCATAATCACAGAAGAGGTATCCAGGGTGGCAGCTAGCTGTCAGGAACCAATTTCCATTCCAGTAAAAGCATCAGGCCAGCTAATTCTGGCTGTTCCTGAAGGCCCCAAGAGCCCATCCAGAAAGCACAGCCATTCTTCTGCTGCTCTGAAGAGACGGCTACAGCATATTGTGTTGGCAAGGCTAAATGAACCTGTCAAGTTGCATTTGTTCTGGGCAGCACCAGGGGGTCATTGCTTTCCATAGTTTATCTTTTTGACAGAATTTTGCTTAAAGCATCAGGTCACAATCCAGTAACACATCCTCCTAATGTTTAACCCATCAGAAGTGGTTAATCCAACTCATTTCATTAACACCATCTTTATTGATGCTAAAAAGGTCAGATTAGCAAGTTGATGGTGCAGCTCATAGGTGTCATGAGAATGTTTTGTGATGAAGTCATTTGGACACTTGAACCTCTGGTATCTGAGCAGCTTTGGGAGGACTGATGGAGAAATAGGATTCAATAAGCAGCAGATCTCACCCAGCATGCACCAAGAGGAAATGGATTCTAGTAAATAATGATAGAAGTAAAATTGTTGGAGATCCCATTCTTTAGTGCTGACCATTCATAAGGTCATTGACTTTAGAAGGGAAGGAACACTAGAGCTTGGATTAGACTATTTCATTTTCCAGATGAGGAAACTGAGGTAACCTGACATAGCCAATATCCTAGGTAGTAAGAAAAAGCCAGAATCTGAATGAACGTTCTCTGATTCTATTCTCTGTTCTCTTGCTATCATGTTAAATCTGCCTCTTAGAAACCTGGCAACTGCCTGTTGATAGACCTCAGTTGTTTATATATCAAGTTGTGAAGGGAGTGAAGTTTGGTGCCCTCCCTTCCCTTTTACTACTGATAGTAAGCAAAGAATAATGATAATTCAGATCTGTACAATGCTTTAAGGGTGCCTTTGGCTTGCAATAACCCTGCTGAGGTAGTAGTACAGGCAATATTAATTCTGTTTTATAGATGAGGAAAGTGAGGGCTGAAGAGATAAAGTGGTTTGCTCATAGTCAAGCTTGCCAATGTTGGAAGGAAGGAAAGAGGAAGGAAACAAACATTTACTAAGTACCTACTGTATACCAGGCAGTGTGCTAAGCACTTTACAAATATCATCCCATTTGACCCTCACAATAACCTGGGAGGTAGGTGTTATTATTATCCCCATTTTAGAACTGAGGAAGCTGAGCAAACAGAGGTTTAATGACTTTCCCAGGATTGCACAGTGAATAAGTGTCTGAGGTTGGATTTGAGCTCAAATCTTTCTGAATTCAGGGCCAGAGCTCTATCTACTACTCTACTTACTGCCTCTAGGTGCTTTATAAATGCTTGTTGATTGTTTGATATGAATACATGTTTTCTAGTTTCAAATAGAATGTTCTTTCTGCTACTTCATGTTGCCTATGAAGTAACCTATGCCTGTGAATGTTGCCTTTTGAACCATTGTATCATTTTTTCATCCTTTCTCCAACCCCACCCCTTCCTCTAAGGGTTCCAATTCAAGAGTTTCCCAGGCTGCTCAATCCTTTCCTCTAATACAGTAGCTCATGTTTCTACTCCTCTCCAAATTTTCTTCTGAAAATCAACTTTCCTCTCTTTAGTCCTACTTTTTTGGGAAACTTGACTTCTGCTGATGTCATAGTGGCTGTGAGTGGCTTAATATTGTCAGGGGCATGCTGGTGAATGTTAACGGCTTTCTGAAAAAAAAAATCTATGCATGAGACACACTTTTAAGTTTAATATTCATTACTAACATTTTACCCATCACTTTTTTAAGTCTAGACAATCAACAAAAGAATAAACCCAGTCCTGATTTGTAACATTTGTTGATTTCCAAGGTGTAAATGCTCACAATGAAAGTTTAACAAGTATCTTAGTTGGGGCAACTAGGTGGTATAGTGGATAGAGTGCTGGGGCCATTAGTAAGGAAGACTTCTCTTCCTGAGTTCAAATCCACCCTCAGACACTTATCAGATGTGTGATCCTGGGCAAGTCACTTAGCCCTGTTTACCTCAATTTCCTAATCTGAAAAATGAGCTGGAGAATGAAAAGATAAATCCTTCCAGTGCCTTTGCCAAGAAAACCCCAAAAGAAGTCAAGAAGAGTCAGACATGACTGAAAAATGACTAAACAACAATAAGAGCCAAGTTAGTTAGCATGCCCTTGGTTCTACTCCTCCTCCAGGGAATTTGCTTCATAAAAGCATCCTTCACTCATAGTAATTTCAGTGATGATAAAAGTCGAAAGCAGGTAGGTTTTGTGTTAATATAAGGAAGAACTTTTTAATAGTGTTGGACCATGGAACTGGTCAGTAGTGTGTTTTCTATTAAATGAAGTACTTAACCACAGGCTGCATGATTATATATTATATATATATATATATTATATATTAAGGATTCCTTCATTAGATTGGAGGTCATTATTATTATTATTAATTATAATTCTGCTATGAAGTTCATTATTAGGCTCTTGCCAAATCCTTCTTTTTATGGAATGGGTTAGGAAAAGGGTTTTTGGATAAAAACAGAAATGAAAAATATTATAATGATGATGATGATAATGTAAACTGTGGCCCAGAACCCCATACTCTAGTCCTGTATTGCCTGGGTTCAATTCTGAGGACTATGCAAAAAAGAATGTTACTTTTTCTTTGACTTCTTACACATCAAAATTTACTTGGGAAAATCTCAGTATATAGCTGATATGTGAGTCTTGATATATGTGAGTAAAGGGTTACTCAGATCCCTTATGAGCACTCAACTTGGCAGGTATAGGATAGCCTTTGTCTCAGCCACCTCCACCACAAAATGCAGAATACACAAAAAGAGTCACAGAAGACCATGAACAACTTAGAAAACACAAAAAAAGACTCACAGTAGCACCAGAATAATAGATTCAGTTGTCCTTCATTTTTACTGAATCCCACTTTTTATAGACTCAAAACACTACCCTGTGGTTTGCACTTCCTTCAGAACAGATAAAAATTTGGAGTTTTTAAATAGGGCAATTCTCTGATATCCCATGAAGTCCTTTTTTATCCCAAAGATGCAGATAGGCATCCAGCCTGCACATTCTGAATACATC
Organism: Vombatus ursinus; assembly: GCF_900497805.2. Lineage (NCBI taxonomy): Eukaryota > Metazoa > Chordata > Mammalia > Diprotodontia > Vombatidae > Vombatus > Vombatus ursinus. Next base: position 3,588,589 of record NW_020954571.1, on the reverse strand, counting down.
ATGGATCAGCAGAGTGCAAAGTCCGGGTACCTTAACCCTTTTATCCTAGCTTAAATCCCTTGGGTGTTCTTCTAGCTTTGGGAGTGATGTACAGCATCTTTTTCTCCCTAAGAGGCAGATGCTGCTCTGAAATTCCCTTTCTCTGATAAAACATTGCATTATGGCACTCTTCAACTTATAACTTCTGAAAAAGCAGCCTCTGAGGATGGCCCTATGCATGGAGTCCACTGGTTCTTCCTAAAAGGCTATATTCTGGGATTATTATGTCCAGAAAATGCCCATTACCCCTTTCCAGAAGACTTGATTTCATTGATTAGCCATTTTAGACCACATGGTTTGCCTCTCTCTCCACAGAGGACATGGTGTTGAGAGGTTACACCATTGCCTCACCAAGGCTGGGGCCAGAAACGTAGGGTCCAAGAACTTTCTTCATGTAGGTGAAGGAAAATGCAATTTCCATTTGTTTGTGCTCCAAAAGCAGCTATTAATGGCTGCAGGCAAAGGATCATGCAGCACTGCTCCTCCCCCCTCCCCCAACCTCCTCTCTTATATCCCCCTCCCCCTGCCCCCCTCTTCCCTTTGCACTCTTCATTCCCCCCAGGATTAAGGTCTACACACTGGCTCACAGATTTAAAGCTAGAAAGGAACTTCAAGGTCATCTAGTTTGATTCCACCTCTGCCTCACACACATTGAGGTCAATGAGATCCAGAGAGGTGAAATGATTTGCTCAGTGTCATATAAATAAGTAGGTGGCACAGTTGGCATTTGAATTAAGTTCCTTTGACTCTTCCCCAGACTCTTTCCATTGTACCACACTACACATAGATCTGCTGCTTTTTTAGGAAGGCAAAAGTATGCAAAGGGCTTGTTGAAGTCTTTTTATGGGCAAGCCAAGTGGGTTGACCCTTCCCACACAATCCATCACACACCACAGCAGTTAAGCCATTCATCTAAGGGAAGAGCTCACTGATACCTGTTATGGATGACCCTTACTTCTAAGCTGTCAATTTGATCAAGGAATCCTTTTTTAACATCTCTCCCTTACAATGAAAAGAGCAAAATGAATTTTAAGGATCGCGACATTAGGTGGCTTCTATATTCCCTCCCAGCTCTGAGATTCTCATGTTCTATGATTGATTCCTGTACTGTATAGTACAAGTATTATTACCCCCAATTTCCAGGTAAACTGGGCACAGTTCCCTCCAGGGAACTGAGGCACAGAAAGAAGTGACATGCTCAGGGTGACAAAAGCCCCGCCATTTTAACACAGGTCTTTTCCACTTCCCATGCTTAGTGCTCTTTCCACCACACAGTGCAGCCTCTTCTGGTAAGTTGGAGACACTTGATTCTCCTGTGAATTTATTGTTTAAGCAGATGGCTTTAACAGTATGTAGCTCAGAGTTGACTAGTTCCAGAAATCTCTCTGCCTGCCAATTGCCTCCTCCACCCTTCCCACACTGGTTCAGCTACATGGCCTGGGGATTCCCTTAAACTGTGCTGAGAAGGTGGCAGAGGTCCTAGGAAAGATCTGGTGGCATCTTCAACTTGTTACAGCAGAGTTCTATAAAAGTACCCACAAAACTGCTGGAAATTAGCATCTTAGCCACTCCCTTTTCTCTGCTGTTTCCCGCCCCCCTTTTTCATTCCACGAGAGATTGGGAAACAGGTTATTGAGCTCAAATATTCTAAGTTAGGAAAGGAATCTGAGAATAGTGGAGCAGGCTTAGGTTTGAAGGCTCACAGTGATGAAAAAACCACCTCCCCTAACTGGCTACTGTAACAGAACAGAATCTTGGAACAGAATTGCAGAGAGATGAGCCAGAGTTCTGGGCTGTGTCATTAGCATTGTGGGTGAACTGGCTCTTGGCACTGTGGCATCTGTTCAATCTGGCATATTTTCGGACTGGAATGTTTCCCTACAGCCAAATCCATCACCTTGTGATCTGCATTGCCTCTGAGAATCAAATTCAATTCAAGAGGCATTCATCGAGTGCCAACTTTCTGCAGAGTCCTATCCCAGGTGCAATAGTGGTGATGGGAATGGAGTGCTGAAGGAAACTATGTCTCACAACTGTATCATCTATTTTGGTTTATCTAGCATTTTCACATGAATTATCTCATTTAACCTTAATTTTCTACCACAAACAGCTCTATGGAATCAGTAGATCAGGTCTAATTATCCCCATTATGTTGATGAAAGAATTGAGGCACCAAGAGATGAAGTGTATTTCTCTTGTTTACATGCCTCTTAAGTGGTAGAAGGATTGAAACTTAGGGTCCTTCTGAGGCAGCTAGGCAGTGCAGTGATAGAGCACTGGGACAGGACCAGAAAGACCTGGGTTTAAATCCTGCCTCAGATGCTTATTAGCTGGTTGACCCTGGGCAAGTCACTTATCTGCTGTCTGTCTCAGTTTCCTCATTTGTAAAATGGGAATAATAGCAGCACCTACCTCCCAGTGTTGCTAGGCAGATCAAATGAGATAATATTTGTAAAATATTAGCACCATGCCTAGAACGTAGTAGGCACTTAGTAAATTCTTTCTTTTTGATGAATTGATGGAACTGAAATACAAACTGTTAATCAGTGTAAATATGTAATGGATCATTATCCAGTGGATATCCATTAGGGTAGAGACTATGTCTTGACTAATTCTATCTCCTCCAATTCAGTTGTTGTTCAGTCATTCATTTGTGACCCTGTAGACCACGTATGCCAGGCCCTTCTATCCTCCACTATCTCTTAAAGTTTGTTCCAGTCCATGTTCATTGTTTCCATGACACTACCTATCCATCTCATCCTCTGTCATCTCCTTTTCCTCTTGTCTTCAATCTTTTCCACTATCCGAGTCTTTTCCAATGAGTCTTATGTTCTTATTATGTGGCCAAAGTATTTAAGATACAGCTTCAATATTTGACCTTCCAGTGAATAGTCTGAATTAATTCCTTTAAGTATTGACTGTTTTGATCACCTTGCTGTCCAAGAGACTTTCAAAAGTCTTCTCTAGCACTATAATTCAAAAACATCAGTTCTTCAGTGTTCAGCTTCCCTTATAGTCCAACTCTCACAGTCATACATTGCTACTGGAAAAAAAAATAAAACATAACTTTGTACGAAAACCTTTTTTGGCAAGGCACTGTCCCTACATTTTAGTATGCTGTCCAGATTTGATCTCCTGCAATACCTAGTACTGCATTCTACATAGAATAATAATAATAATGATAATTCCCATTTATATAGAGTTTTAAAGTTTGTGAAATACCTTCCTCCTAATAACTCTTGGCAATGTGTGTGTTTTCATTTCCATTTTGTAGATAAGGAAACTGAGACTGGTAGAATTTAAATGACTTACCCATGGTCATACTACATGTTAGAACCAGGGTTTCAGTCAAGGTCAGCCTCAGCTCAAGTACAGTGATCTTTCCCCTGCAACACACTGCTTTTATTAGCAGATGCTTAATAGATTTTATTGAATAAAATTGAGTTGAAATAGTGCCATTGGAAGGCTATGTACAAAGAATCATAGATTTATGGTTATAAGGGACTTTAGAGGTCATCTTATAGATGAAGGATTTGAGGTCTAAGAGGTCACACAGATAGTGGCTGACCCAGATTTTTCCAACTCCCAGTATACTACTCCTTCTCCTCTCCCATACTGCTAATAGATGTAGGTTGGCTGAGCCCATGGACATAAATACCTGTCCATTTTGTGAATATGGACATAATTATAGGTTTGGAGAAGAATTGTTATTTAACAATTTGGGATGCATCTAAAGAAGTTATTAGAGGAAATCCTTCTAGAAACAAATGGAGAGATCAGAGAGCTAATTTTGTGGATTTAAAAAAAAATAGTATTCTTTTTTGCCTTTCTATGGAGAACTACAAATTCTCCCGCAATATTCCACATTGCTTGCCTCTTTATTGACAGAATGATGGACACCTTTCTCCTGTGGTGGCAGAAACACATCCATCGGTAGGAGCCATAAATAAATGGAAGCTGTAGAAATATCTGACCCTGGGTAGAACCTCTAGTGTGAAGTCTGCTTTGAGGCTCACAAGTACCAGAGGCCATCTAGTCTCATTGCCTCATTTTACAAATGGAGATTCTGGGGCCCAGGTTATGAAGTGGTGTTCTAACCCCACCCTAGCTTTTTTTGTATTAGACATTATGTAAGTCATTTGGTTAGCCATAGAAGAGACAAATGCAGAGATTTTGTGGAGGGACAAATGCATTGATTTATTCATTATCTCAGTGAATCATTTGTTACCCTATGGTTCTCATTGGTGACCTTTTTGGCCAGAGAAAAGTTTAGCTCCTCTAGTCTCATGCAGATGTTGCAATAAATCATTATCTCTGCTTTCTATCATGGCTTCCTCTGTCTGCATTCAGGAGATCCTTGTCCTGTCTGATGTTGTTATTCACTCGTTTCAATCATGTCCAACTCTTTGTGAACCCATTTGGGGTTTTCTGGGTAGAGATACTGAAGTAGTTTGCCATTTCCTTCTCCAGCTCATTTTATAGATGAAGAAACAGAGGCAAACAGGGTTAAGTGACTTGTCCAGAGTCACACAGCTAGAAAGTGTCTGAGGCCAGATTTGAGATCAGGAAACTGAGTCTTCCTGACTCCAGGCCCAGCACTCTATCCACTGTGCCACCTAGCTACCTCTAACATATACACACAATATAATATAATAAATATATGATATGATAAGATATGATACAATACAATATAATATAACATAACATAGCATAACATAATATGTATCTCAGGGCAGTGACTAATTCTATTGAGAGCAAGAGTGGGAAACTTTGAAAAATGATGTGTCAAAGTTAAAACCATAAATCCTAGAGAATTCTAGTGCTTGCAGGGTCTGAGAGAGGAGACAGAAAGAACACATCCATTTTACACAAGGACTAAACTTGGTGTTTTGCAAGTAATAAACACTTAACAAATGGGTGTTGTACAAAAAGTGAATGGATGAATTTAGTACAAACCCCTCACTTTATATATGAAGAAACTGAGGCCCAGAGAGGGGCTTGTGTAAGACAATATACCTAGTTAAAACCAAGCTGAAATTGGATCCAAGGTCTCCTGTCTCTTTAGACTATGTTAAATTGTCTCCTTCTCATTTTAGATTAAAAGCCACAGCCTTGGACTCCCAATCTAGTGTCTGGGGCTTATTCCCTGTTTGGATAAGTGTTTTTGACTTCTCCGGGTCTTGGTAAAATGAAGGGCTTGGACTACATGCTTTCCAGTATATCTTACAGCTTTATATTCTGTGATTCAAGGATCATTTTCTTTTAGCATGTTAGGGCAGGGAGTGGCTGTTGATTTTATACCAACCCTGGGCACTTGTGAGTCAGTAACAGTGGCTTTTGCAAATAATTAGGAAGGGAGAATAGTAGTGTCAATCATACCTGCCATCAAGCCTTTTCCTACTTGCCACCTTTGGCACATGTGCTAGAAATTACATGCTGTTCTAGAGCTCTCTAGCATGGAATTTGGTTGGAACTTGGGCTTTTGAACAGAGGATTTTATTATGTAAGCTCCTCGGGAGTGGGGATTGCTCATTCTTTGTATTTGTATTCCTGACAAATAGCAGGCACTTAATAAATACTTGTTGATTGAATGATTGTTGACTGATGATGAGAAAGTAGCCTATCCCAGTAGAAGGACCTGGCTTCAAATAATGGTGTCATCCCTTATAAGTTGCAGGACTTTAGGAAAGTCTTAATCTCTTTGGGATTTGTTTTTCTTATATGTAAAGTAATGGGACTGGTCTAGTCAGATGTTAAGGTCCCTTCCAGCCCTAAACCTATGGTTTGCTTTGAAAGACTTAGAACATTTTTTAATCTAGAATCTGGTTTTATTGGCTCTAGTGCCAGTGGTATCACAAAGTTATAGACTATTCCTAGAGGATGTTTCCCAAATGTATTTTTTCCACAAAGGGCTCAGAACACTAAGACTTCCTCCAAGGCACCATTATTACCCCCTCTCCACCTTTTTTTTTTTTAGAGCAAAGGGGAAGTCAAGTCACAGGGAAGAGTGGGGAGACTAACTCGATGGCGTCCAGCAAGCTAGATGAGTTCACACAGGTTCACATAGGGAGCTATGTCCTTTATTCCATTGTGCTACTTACTATTAGCTTATTGTAAAATCCTGATTCTTTCCTGGAATGGACTGGGATTGAGGTCTTTCCATTAAAATGGAAATTGGTCATATCCCCTAAAAAGTTATTGGAAAAAAAAGGATCTTAATTGAATGACAATGAGAGAGAAAATGTGCTAAGCTGCACCCTTTTCCATTTAGTAGTGAATTATGATACACAAATAGCCAATACATTACCTAAAAAGCCCATAAGCATCATTCAGGCTGTCAGTCACTTTGACTTCTGTAAATTCAGCTGTTCTTTTAAACTGATGTTATACACTGAAGGGATTTGGCATTGTTTAAATGATGCTTTTCCAGTTCTTTTTCTTATTTGACTAATGATAACTGATATCTGGGGCGGGGCGTGGGGAGTTACAGCATACTTTCCAATACATACTCCTGAGTAGTAAATCAACTCTTTGGAGGAAAGGGTCTATAGACATGCAAAATAGTACCAAGGGTGATAAAAAAGAAAGAAGAAGAAAAAACTTCTTGTTTTTGGGTTCACACTTCCTGTGGAAGCCCAACACCACATATCTGTTGTAGGGCCTTAAAAACCTGAGCAAAGCCCAAGTGTGATGACCCTGTCTCCATTCGTGTTTTGGTGCATGACTTAGACTATTCTTCAAGGTTAATGGTGTAGTCACTGTAGGAAAGGTACAGGTTGAACTCGAAGGCTTCTGAGGTGTTGTCCAACTCTCAAAATTCTTTGAAAACAGACTATTGATAGGGAGGGAAACCCCTGGAGTATATCGCCTCTGAGGCAGAGTCTGACCTTTTTATTGTTTTGGATAAGTTGTGGCCTCAGCCCTTCCTAGCACCTGAGTATGTAGGCAGAAATGAGATAAGTAGTGTGTTATAATGGTTTCCCCTTCATTATTTTCATGTTCTCTCCCCCATTAGAATGTAAACTCCTTGAAGACAGGAACTTTTTTTGCAACATTCCCCCTTTTTGTATCCCCAGGGCTTAGTACTGGGCATTGTTTAATAAATGCCTGTTGATTGATTGGCTCTTTGGCAAGTACATTGTACCAGGCAGCTTCTGAAGCTCCAACCCAGAGATCCTGTGGTCCTCAGGTGCCTCCCCCATTGTTATCGTTTAGTCATTTTTCAGTTGTGGCCAGCTCTTCATGACCCCATTTGGGGTTTTCTTGGCAAAGATACTGGAGTGGTTTGCCATTTCCTTCTCCAGCTCATTTTACATATGAGGAAACAGAGGCAAACAGGGTTAAGTGACTTGCCCAGAGTCACACAGCTAGTGAGTGCCTAAGGCTGGATTTGATCTCATGAAGATGAGTCTTTTTGATTTCAAGCTCAGTATTCTATCCACTGTGCTACCTAGCTGCAGAATAGTTGCAGATCTTCATTGGTAGAAGGAGTTTCCTTATTGGAAATTCTAATGAAATCATAGATCCAGTTTAAACACCCCCCTACACACATACACACACACCAAACACCTTCCCAATTCCTCAATCCATAGGAATTCACACTGAATCCAGGATTCATTAATCTCTGCCCTGTGAAGATCACTTTTTAGTTTTCTTTCATCCACCCTTGGAAGGGTAAGATAAGGAACTCAAGTTTGGGGAAATAGATTAAAAATCTTAGGCTTCTGCTATCCATCCAACCACCCATCCACCCATCCATCTGTGCATTTATCCTCTCAAAAAATGGTAACTGAGGGTCTACTGCTTGCAAGGATATATACTTAACATGAAGTAGGGCATATAAAGATGAATTAGGCATGACCCCTGCCCTCAAAAAGTTCATACCCTTTTGGGGGAGATCAGGAATATGCATATATAACTATAGTAGAGAATAGTTAAAAATAGGGAAAATATCAGTGAACCATCTAATGATTTATTTCCCAAGGAGACCCAGAAGGTGAGGCCTCTAAAATCAAAAGATAAGTGTTAGAACATCACTGAAGGATGATTTCATAAGACTAGGAGGTTAGTCAGTGATCTAACAACATTCAGGTGCTATTTTCATTCATAGGAATAGTATTTTAGGAAAATTTTATCCCTTTGGCTGAGACACACTTCCTCACTTCTTTCCCTTTCATTCTCTTCTTAACTGTTTAGTCTGACTTCCAGCCTTATCATTCAATGTGTCCTTATCTCTTCAAAGTGTCCAATGACCTCTTAGCTCACAAATCTAATGGTCTTTCTTCAGTTCTCATCCTTCTTGACCTCTCTGTAGCCACTGACCCTTGCTCACCTTCTTCTTGCTACTCTCTCTTCTCTAAGATTCTGACACTACTCTATCTGACCACACCTTCTCAGTCAAAAGACACTGGGAATTCTTTTTTGCCTCTATATCTAGCTCACGCCTACTAACTGTGGATATCCTACAGAGCTTTGTCCTGAGCTCTCTTCTTCTATGCTATGTCACTTGATGATTTCATCAGCTCCCATGGCTTTAATTATCATTTGTATGCTGATGATTCTCAAATCTATTTATTCAACCCTAACCTACCTGCTGACCTCCAACTGCCTATTAAATATCTTGAATTAGATATCCTCTAGACATCCTGAATTCAACATGTCTGAAACAGAACTCATTATCTTTCCTCCAAAAAATCCTTCCCCCTTCCTGACTTCCTTATTACTATTAAGGGCACCATCATCTTTCCAGTCACCCAGACTTGCAACTGAGGTATCATCCTCGATTTCTCACTCTCTCTCATCCTCCCTGTCCAATCTGTTGTCAAGGCCTGTCAATTTTACTTTAGAAACATCGCTCCATTCTCTTTTCTGATATTTCTACTATCTTACTGTAACTCATCATCACATGACCAGAATCTTGAAATAGTCTGCTGGTTGGTATGTCTGCCACAAATCTCTCCCCATTCCAATCTATCCTCCACTTACATGTCAAAGAGATCTTCCTAAAGCTCAGGTCTGACTATATCATTCCCCCTACTCAATTAATTCCAGTGGTTCTCTATCACCTCTAGGATTGAATATAAAATATTTTGTATGGCATTCAAAGCCCTTCATTACCTCTCCCCCCCGCCCCAATCCTCTTCCAGTCTTTTTATGTCTTATAGTCCACCATGTACTCTGTAATCTAGTAGTACAAGCCTTCTTGCTGCTCCTAAAAAAAAAAAAAAACCAAAAACAACAAAACAAAAACAAACCCACTCAGAGTCTAGGTAGTTATCCCTTCCAAATCATGGGGGCTAGGGGCACAGCACCCCTCTGATCTAGAAAATCTCCATAAAATTTTTGGACTTCCCTTCATACCAAAGAAGTCTGAATTTTTTTATTTTTCTTTTATGAGGTGTTCATAGTACCTTATCGTAAAATTTGGGTTAAGTATTTGGTCATAGGCTCTGTTTCGTCTGCTTGGCTTCCACAAAACTCTCCCCAAATTCCCATTTAATTTCTTATGCTGACCTGTGATATAGTGAAACCACGGTGGGGGAAGTCATGATGTGGAAGGCATAACTGCATCTGTAACTACTTTTATAACTTGTAGACCTAACTCAGGGATGTATTCTGGAGTAAGGAAAGCTTTGAGTTTTGTTTTTTTCAGGGTTGTCCCTTCTGTGTAGCTTATTAATGAGAGAATGAGCGTGTCTTGACGTTGATGATTGTGGACCACTGCAATATCATTTCCCATTTGGTGGCTAATTCCTGTCTCTTATTTCTCTGTTTCAGCGCAACCAGCAGATCTCTTAAAGGTATTAGATTTCCACAATTTGCCTGATGGGATAACAAAAACAACAGGTTTCTGTGCAAGCAGAAAATCTTCCAAAGGACCAGATGTTGCTTACCGAGTTACAAAAGATGCTCAACTCAGTGCACCCACCAAGCAGCTGTATCCTGGTAAGAAGTCTATGTTTTTATTCTAGGGATATGGAAGTTACAACCCTCTGGTTTTCAATCATGGAACTATACTGGAAAGCTTATATGGGGAAGCATATATTATTTTTCTAGGTAGTCCTTTTGATGGGGACCATTTAATCCAACTATAGTAAAACAAAACTAAGCAGCCCTCACCATGTAATAACAAAGGTATGAACCTCTCTGAGTGGGAGCAGAAACCTTAGCTATATCTGTTTATGTCTCTCCTTTCCAAATGGGTGTAATTTACAGGTGAATAAAGCTGGACCCTAGATGTGAATGGGATATGAGAATTTCTTGGGTGGGTCAGTTAAAAGAGACTTCAGAGTCATCATAAAGGAAATATATTCAGAGAGAACCTTAATTAAGGACAATGACATTAAGAAACACATGAATCAAATATTATGAATATCAGGAGGAGAGAGATTTTTTTAAAATAAGAATCAGTTACCAAGGACCAAACTTTTGATATAAGGAGCTTAAAGAAACTTCAGCAACCAAAACACTGTGCCTGAACCCACACTGTTCTAGAACCATCACAGGTCTGTACATGGCATCAGTAAAGGTGGATGGCTTTATCTTGATAAGTGTGAATAGGTCAGTGATTCATTTTCCCTTTGGGAAATAGGAGAACATACAACGGGGAGTTCACCTTCCTAACTCAAGCAGGGTCTGCCATAAGTGAGAGGGAGGCCTGAGACCCTCAGCACACAGTCTCCTAACAGATTAATCTTACATAAACAGTACTGAGCTATTTGTAAAAGAGAAAATACACATTCACTTATTCACTTTCCTCTTTTTTTTGGCACTGGGTGTCTTATTTGAGGGTGTTCTTTCAGTTCATCGTAACACATTTATACAGCCCTTTAAGGTTTGCAAAGCACTTTGCACAGCTTATCTTGTTTGATTCTAGCAATACCTCTGTGAAGTAGGTGCTAATGATTACCCTATTTTACAGATGAGGAAAATGAAGCTGATAGAGTTTAAGTGACTCTCTTAGGATCATGCAGCTAGTAAATGTCTGAGGTGGGATTCTACCGCAAGTCTTTCTGATTCCAAAATGAGAATTTTATCCATTGGACAAACTCTTCAGAGGCAATGGAGTATAATGGAGAAGGTGCTTGACTTGGACTTAGGAAGACCTGCCTTTAAATTCCATCTCTGACACATAGCTGCTGTACAATCCAGGTTCAGTTACTTAATCTCTATGTGCCTTAGTTAACTACAACTCCTTAGACCTTATCTAAGTCACAAATGGATTGCTTTCTTCTTAGGTGGAAAGAATTCCTGTATTAGGGAATTCCCTTCACTGATGAATCTTATTTATATATAAAACTGCTTATTAATTCATTGATCCACTGGCTTATTCAAGACAAGACTTTGTTAGCTTTAAGATAGCTTCCTCTGATCTCTTCTACTCCACCAATTATCTCAATTTGACTTTCAAGAATTCTCCTCTAGAAGGAGATTTGGTCGGTTTTTAATGAGACAAGGCCCATACATTTCACCACTGCCTTTTTCCCTCTGCTGAGATAAGGCAAGGCTATCAGTAACCATTTAATAATGAAAAATGTCTTTAAGAACTTACCTTTGTAGTCCACAATTCCCTATACATGTTGTTGATATAAACTAGGGTACTTTAGTATATATCTGGTTAACATACACCAAAGAAAGTCAAAGATAGATCATTTTATTTTTTAAACATTTATTTTTAATTCTTTTTAAAAAATTGTTGTTTTGGGGGGCAGCTAGGTGGCTCAGGAGATACAGCATTGGCCCTGAAGTCAGGAGGACCTGAGTTCAAATGTGGCCTCAGACCAAACACTTGACACGTACTAGCTATGTGACCTTGGGCAAGTCACTTCACCCCAATTGCCTCACAAAAAAAAACCCAAACAAAAAAAAATTGTTGTTTTCAAATTATATTTTTTCCTTCCTGCGCCTCCCCTACCCACTGAGGAGGCATACCATATGATATCAATTATACATGTGAAATCATTCAAAACATATGTCCATATTAGCTATATCACACAAAAAAATAAGAAAAGAAGTAAAAAGTGAGAAAGCTATACTTCAGTTTGCACTGAGTTCGTCAGTCTTTTCTCTGTAGGTGGATAGCATTTTTCATCATGAGTCCTTTGAAATTTTCTTAGATCATTGTATTGATCAGAGTAGCTAAGTCTTTCACAGTTGATTGTCATTACAATATTGCTGTTGCTGTCCACAATGATATCCTGGTTCTGCTCACATCACTCCAATCAGTTTATGTAGGTCTTCCCATGTTTTCCTGAAACCACCCCCTTTCTCATTTCATATAGCACAATAGTATTCCATCAAAACCATATGCCACAACTTGTTCAGTTATTCCACAATTGATGGGTAACCCCTCAATTTCAATTCTTCACCACCACAAAAAGAGATGTTATATTTTTTATCTTGTTGGAGTATGGACCTAGTAGCTAGATCAGCTTCTCCAGAACGGTTGGACCAGTTGACAATGTACCTATTTTTCCCTCATGTCCTCTAGCATTTGCCATTTCTGATAGGTATGAGGTGGTACCTCAGAGTTGTTTTAATTTATCTTTTGCTAATCAATTGTGCTTGAGAGCATTTTTTTGCATTTGACTATAGTTAGCTTTGATTTCTTTTTCTGAAAACTGCCTGTTCATATCCTTTGACCATTTACCAATTGGGGAATGGCCCTTTGTCAATATAACTCAATGGTCATAGCAAACTTTTTTTTCAACAGCCCTGAAGGTGACTCTACACGTGGAAATTACCAGATGGTTAATATAGAAATCAGATTGATTATATACTTTGGAGCCAAAGGTGGAGAAGTTCTACACAGTTAGTTAAAACAAGACCTGGGGCTGATTGTGGTTCAGGTCATTAGGTTCTTATTGTAAAATTGAGACTCAGATTAAAGAAAGTAGAGAAAACCATCAGACTGTATGGGTATGGCTTAAATAACATCCCTTATAAATATGAAAGTGAAAACTAGATTTAATGTATTGTATCTGGTAGATAGAGTACCTGAAGAGTTGTGGACTGAAATTTGCAATATTGTTCAGGAGACAGCAACAGCAGCAGCAACAACAACAAAACATCCCAAAGGAAAAGAAGAACAAGAAAGCAAAATGGCCGTCTGATGAGGCTTTGTAAATAACTGAGGAAAGAAGTAAAGTGAAAGGTAAAAGATAAAGGGATAGATATATACAACTAAGTATAGAACTCTCTGGAGGAGAGAAAAAAAGGAGATAAAATGTTTTCTTAAATTAGCAGTGCAGCAGGGCAGCTAGGTAGCACAGTGGATAGCACACCAGCCCTGAAGTCAGGAGGACCTGAGTTCAAATCTGGCCATAGACCAAACACTTGACACTTACTAGCTGTGTGACCCTGAGCAAATCATTTAACCCTAATCACCTAAAAAAATGAGCAATACAAAGAAATAGAAGAAAACAACAGAATAGGAAAGGCAAGAGATCTCTTCAAGAAAATTAGAGATATCAAGGGAATGTTTCATGCAAAAATGGGCAGAAAAAAACAAAAATGGTAGGGAGTTAACAGAAGCAGAAAAGATTAAGAAGAAATGGAAAAAATACACAAAAAAGAACTACACAAGAAAGATACTTTTAAATCTTAAAACTTTTGGTAAATAGTGTTTTATTTTTTTCAATTACATGTAAAGATAGTTTTCAGCATTATTTTTAATAAGATTTTGAGTTTCAAATTTTTTATCCCTCCCTCTCTTCCCTCCCCCTCCCCAAGATGGCAAGCAATCTGATATAGGTTATATATGTACAATCATGTAAACATATTTCCACAGTAGTCATGTTGTGAAAGAAGAAACAGAACAAAAGATAAAAGCCACAAAAAAAAACAAAAAAAAGCAAAAAAAATTAAAAAGGAAAATATATGCTTTGATTTGCTTTGATTCCATAGTTCTTTCTCTGGATGTGGATAGCATTTTTCATCACAAATTGCAAGAAAGATCTTAATATCACCAATAGCCACAATGATGTGTTTACTGATCTAAAGCCAGACATCCTGCAGAATGAGTCAAGTGGACCTTAGGAAGCATTGCTAACAATAAGGCTAGTGAAGTTAACAGGATTCTAGCTGAGCTATTTAAAATCCTGAAAGCTAATGCTGTTAAAGTGCCATACTTCAATATGCCAGCAAATTTGGAAAATTCAATAGTGGCTACTGGATTGGAAAAGATCAGTTTATATCCCAATCTTAAAAAAGGCAAGACCAAGGAATGTTCAAATTATAAAACAGTTGTGCACATTTCACACACCAGCACTGTTATGATTAAGATTCTTCAAGTTAGGCTTCAGCAATATGTGAACCAAGAATTATCAGAAGAACAGATTGGTTTTTGAAGAGACAAAAGAACTAGAGATCAAATTACTAACATTTGCTGGATTTTGGAGAAAGCAAGGGAGTTCCAGAAAAATATCTCCTTCTGCTTGATTGACTACACTAAAGCCTTTGACTGTGTCAATCACAATAAAATTGGCAAGACTTTAAAGAGATGGGAGTATTAGATCATCTAACTTGTCTCCTGAGGAACCTGTATCAGGACCAAGAAACCACAGTTGGAACTGAACATGAAACAACTGATTGGTTTAAGATTGGAAAAGGAGTAAAACAAGGCTGTATAGTGTCACCTTATTTATTTAACTTACATGATGAGTTCATCACGCAAAATGCTAGACTGGATGAATTAAAAGCCATTAATTAACAGAGTGTACTCTGCCATCTTTGAGAAATCATTTTAAAGATTCTTAAATAAACTAAGATACACCTAGAATGAATAACAGGCACCCCATTTCACATCAAGGGATTCTTATCCCATTTTATGTGGAGAGATATACAATAACCAATATTTAAATATTTTGAAAGAATTGGTGGATGAAGATTTTGGCCACATATATTTTTCAGTTAATGTCCTACAGAAGATGGATCATCCAGTTGTTAGAAACACCATTTTCTAATAGCAATAAAGTCAACAACTTATGAAAAACAAGAATACTGTCACCTCACTACCTGCAAAGTTACTCAGAAGTCTTGGTCTTCCATTGTGACCTACACTGTCACAGACCATCCAAACGGTTTGAAATCTGTGTCGTGTTGCCTTCTTTTTGTAATGTTGCTCACCATTAAAAGGAGCAAAGCGTCAAGAATCCAGATGAGTTCCATGGGATTTGGTGAAAAGCCTAAATTATGGACTATGAAAAATGCTCATCTATTCATTTTAAGAAGAACATCCTGTGATACAAAATAGATCATCAAAGTATTATCCAGGAGGAGTCCTTAGGGGACCTACTTTATTAGTAGAATAGAATGGTTATATATGTATATATATATATAATATATATACATGATGAATTACTAATTATAAATCATTCTTGGTTTCTTGGAAACAGCTTGACTAACATATAGTATTTATTATTTTCCCTATAGGATCTCAGGGAAGGTATTTTTATGGAGAATTATTATAATGAAATATGGTATTATTTTGTCATTCCAAATATGGAGAGAAACAATTAAAAAGCAAACATAAATTCTTGTATTCTTTCTTTCCCTTTTATAAACTGTTATGTAAATAGCTCATATTTTGCTTTGATTCTCCACAAGACTCAAATTTATCTTAGAGGCACTTGAAGTAGATAAGATTTTACCATCCTGAAAAGAAGGGTCATAATTTAACTTGAGTTTCCAAACTGACTAGTTTTATTAGAATGAATAGGATGAAATCAATCCATTTTTCTAGGGGTTATGGATTTGTAGCTGGATTAAAAAATAATAGATTCAAAGAAAGTCATGGAAATATCAGGTTAGCAAAAGGAAGGTCAGTGAAATTGCAGAGTGAGAATAGAACAAGGTTTCTTCATGTAAAATGATCTGTATCTTACTGAGGGGAAAGAGAGAGAGAGAGAGAGAGAGAGAGAGAGAGAGAGAGAGAGAGAGAGAGAGAGAAAGAGACAGAGACAGACAGAGAGAGAGACAGAGACAGAGAGACAGAGAGACAGACAGAGAGAGAGAACCACTTGTGCTAAGGTGGTTCATCTCCTAGCATTAAAATCATACTAGGCTTCCTTTCTCTCTTGGAGATCCCGGGGCCAATTAATTATAGGACTGTCACTGAACCTTGACCAATTTACAATTTGCATTGTATCATTCAGCTTAAGAAACTGATTTGTGATCCATTACTCAGTAACAGCTACCCTACCCCCTAAACCAGGTTAGGACCAATTCTGATTCCATTCCCAACTCACTGATTGTGTAAGCAGACTCCCAGCTATTTCTTTGTCTGTAGTCATAGACACACTAATGCAGGGGCCAAGTCTTCATTTCATACTGCCCCTGGATAGTTTTGGCTTGTTCAATGGAATCTTTCCCCTGCGGACTACTGTCCTCAGGGGAATGAATGATCAGTCCAGTTTTTCTCCTGCATCTAGCAGTGTCATTACCCAGAATCAAGTTCAACTTCTTACAACTTGGTTCTTCCATTATGTTTTCTAATCATGTGATAATTAAACCCCCATAATTCAAAATCTGGCCTTGTTTCAGCTGAAGGTCATACTTGCTTTGAGAACCTATTCTACTTAGATACTTTAGTGTATCTGTGATTTCCTTAGTGGGGACATTCCCTCTGCTTCTGCCGATTGCAATTCCCTCCTTGTGATTCTTATCCATGGTTTTCAACAATTCCTCCAATGAACATCTACTCAATATGCCCTTGGCTTTTCTCTGGTTTCTTTAAAATCTAAGGGACACCAACATTTTACTCTGTGTGTTCTTAGTACACAGCTGACTCATCTCATTATTAAGGATATATATGACCAGAAAAGGTCTTTAAAATGGTATAAGATAGGACTAGTTCATTGTGTGAGCAATTTTGCTGGAGGAATGTCTAAATTATTTAAAGACAACCAACATCAACAATGAATGAAGTAAATGATCAAACCATACTACTCCCTTCCCTTTCTCTGACTTTTTGAAGACTCATGGGGTTTGGCAATCTGCAAAGCATCACATTCCTATCTCCCAATGAGAAAGACTCCTACTAGCTGGGGGGCGGGGAAGAATAAATGATTGATCTACAGCTTTTTGAAAACTCAGTGAAATTTAGAGTTGTCCCCTGACAGGGAAATCAGAGTTTTCCAAGGATGCTGAAATATAGAGGGCAATAAATCAGTGAGCATTTCTTAAATGCCTATTACATCAGGTTCTCTGTGAGGCACCGGAGATATGGAGACAAAAATTAAACAGTCCTTGCTATCCAGGAACTTACATTCAGTTAGTATCAATGACTCTGATAGTCCTTCAGCAGCAGAGAAAAGAACTAGGCTTAGGATCTAGTTGGCAAGATAGTTAAAATAGGAAACCACCAAATGTCTCATCTCCTGCTGCACCTTCAGCGAATTCCTCCCTGCCTGGCCCCATCTTGCTCCAATCCACAATCTCCCAAGCAGTGCCTCCTGAAGACCTGATGGAAGCCATTGCCCCACTCCAACAAAATCAAGGTCACATTTCATGCTGCTTATTCTGGGTAAATTAATTTGCCAGTCATTACCCTGATGAAATTTTCCTTGGATTAAAAAAATATGGCAAGAATTTGCATTCAGAATTCCCAGTAGAAGGCAAGAGCACTTTCATTAGGAAGAAGATATCCTTTTAAAAGCAGCTGAATGGTATAGGGGATTGAGTTCTAGCCCTGGAGTCAGAAAGACTTGACTTCAGATATGGCTTCAGACACTTACTAGCTGTGTGACCTAAGGCAAATCTATTAAACTTTGTCAGCCATGGCTCCTTCTGTAAAATAGGAATAATAATAGCACCTACCCCCCTGGGATGTGGTGAGGGTTAAATGAGATAAAAGTTGTAAAGCATTTTGCAAACCTTAAATGCTAGCCATCACTATTCTTAAAATGCCTTTCTAGATGCCCCTTTTCTCTAGCTCACCTGGGATTCAGGTACACCCCTCTCACTCCTACCCTGTATTGTTTGCCTTGTCTGGATAGTGGCATCCTATGCTCCAGAATCCTACTCTCTTGCTCCCCACCATTAGCATTCCATCTCCTTTGTGTCCTGTTTTTACTGAATCATTCATCATCATGAAGGAAATCCAGCTGGTAAACTAATTTGGTCTGAATTTGTTACCCCTTCCATTTGCATTTTAAAAGAGGCTGCTTAAAAGGGATGTGTCAACCTGTAAGAATGAATTGATAATGATGGAATTTCAGACACTACGTAGATGGAAGGAGAAAATATTTGGGAATAAGGGGAATATTTCTTGGTACCTTTCAAATGATGGCTGCCTATTCCACCCCACCCCTGCAACATATTCAAGGCTAACTCTGCCTAGACTCTTCACTTTCTACCTTGTCTGTGTTCAGATAAGGACTAACACCGCCTACCCTTGGTCATCCTTGATTAAATCTGCTTCAAGGTCCAACCCATTCCTTGGCAGAGACATCAGAAGGCTCTTCTCTCCCCTAAACAGCCCTCAAATGAGGAAAGTTGCTTCTGCAGCATTCCTAGCCTCTAGGAGATGTTTCAACACCACTTTTTTTTACAATTCACTTTGAGACAGTGACTAATACTGTCTAGGGGATTAGTTAAGCCTTCAGCATCCCTGGCAAGGCTTGTGGAAACTTGGCCTCAGGTCAAATTCCCAGCTTTTAAGAACTCTGCCAGATGGCATCTTTCTCCTCCACTGAGACCCTCAATGCCTTCCAAAGAGACCTCACACTTCCCTCACCCCCAAAACCTGTCATGGATTTTTGGAAAGGATGAAGGCAGTGTGTGAACTGGTGGCTCTGGCTGGGTCCAGGTGCTTCAAGCTTAGACTGTTCCCTTGTTCCCTCAAGCTACATGATGAATCAATGCATCCAATAACTTTTCTCACTAATGTAGAATTATTTCATTCAGCATGTACTTATTGGCCACCTACTGTGTGCCTGGAATGCTAAGCAGGTGTTGCAGTCCTATCATTTGATGAAACTGAGATACTACAGAGGGCTTCCTGAGTGATTTAACTGAATCCCCAGATGAGAGTTATCCCAAAGTGTTACATTTCCCCAGCAAAATAAAGTAGGAAGCATATATTTTTCAAAGTACAATCATATTTCCCAGCTGTATAGATGCCATAGATTATAAAACGTACCAGTTAAAATCCCATGCACATGTCAGTGCATAGAATGGACCATTTTTAACAGTGACACTAAATCCATTGTTATTTTGGCAAGAGACAGATTAATGTTAAACATAATTTATCCTTTCAGTTTATTTGAAATGAGCAAATTCGTTACCATGGAGATTTAAAAAAGAGAGAGTGAAAGAAACAGCATTTTAATGAACTGGCAACATATCTAGGCTAGTGGAACTGAGCTGTATATCATACTTGAGAATGTGGGCTCCATAATTTTCCAGCGCCTTTCCTTATCCCAAACAGAAACGTGTCTGGAATTAACAGGATGTAGGAGTGGAATATAAAGTGAGAGGCAGATGAACCCAGTAAAACAAGGAAATGGGAAAAGCAATGACTGTAGAGCATAATTGGCTGGGCCTTTGTGAAACATGGGCATTTACTTCAGAAATGTTTGTGGTCTGTCAAACTGTATCCATTTATTGTTTAACTCATTTCTTCCCAAAGTCAAAGTAACTTGTAGAGACTAAATGATGCCGTGTAAAGCCGAGATTCAGAATAACCACTCAGAGAGGGCTTTGAAAAAGTGACTAGTTTACTGTGTCTAGACAGGTGGCAGAAGATAGATTCCCCCACCACATGTGGTACCCATCAAAACTGTAAGGTCCTAGTCCTCCAGCTATTTCTCTTCCCAATAGCAGCATGCTTGGGACTGCTGGCATGATAAATGTGTTCCTGAGTGGCAGTTCACCACCATTATTAGGAGGAATGATGGCATCCTAAGTTGAATCTTCAATAAAATCAGGTTTTCCTTCATAACTTCCCTTACTATGTGAGCTTCTCATATATTTGCCATGTTGATTAAGGCAGGGTTACTAGAGGTCAGGGATTAGTCTATGTCATGCTACACTGCAAAGTTAACTCTTTACCTCATTAGCATGGGAACCTGGCCAACAAACCATGGACAACTTCTCCATGAGGTCACCCAGCTGATGGTTTATGGCACCATCGTATGGAAGGGCTGAGTGAGTCAACAACAGGAAAATTTGGTCTCTGTTGGATAAGACTACAGAGTTGATTTCTTTTTAAACCTTGACTTTAGGTACTGATCTGAAGAAATTATGTTTGTGTTTACAGTCATGTTTTTGGGAGACTGACTATGGTCACTTAGGTGTGAAATTTTATGTGATTTTTCCTTTTCCTTCCTTGGAATCCTAAGAAGTCAATCACCCTGCATTAAGTACAATAATGACCTAATTGGTGCTTTCCATGGAACTTGTAATCTATTCCTCTTTCCTTTTAAATCTTAACAGATTTTCAAATTCTCTTGAATTCCCCTTCCCCCTTCCCAGCTATGCACCCTTGCCCAATGTGCAAAACTAGATAAGGTACCCTGTCAAAACTGCTATGATACTTAATCAGCAGAGGGCACTAACACATCAGCTGCAGTGATGTGCATTACCCGGTTGCTCCTAACTTTCCTACTCTGCAGAGTATGATGAAGTTTTGGGGTCCATTAGGTTCCTCAAGGTGAAGTTTTCCTGTGGTTGGAAAACTGAACCACAGTAATTAAGAATATCTGTAGTATTGTGGAATACTAAAATACTCAAGCCAAATGCACCTGTTCCTTTCTTTCAGTAATAGGTTCCTTAATTAACACCTTGTTATAGAGCCCTGAGTACCCCTGACCAACTGATAAGCAGAGAGGACAAGGTTAATATTTCTGGTTGAGTACCCCTAGGTTTTGATAACTCTTCCCTGGCTTCCCTTTGAACCTAAAGCCTTTTAAGAAGGACAATTTATGTGGCAAATGATGGCAATCACCTTCAACATTAACACCAGGAACCCTAAGGTTTCCAATTGAATTAACTGATGGTATAAAGGATGTTGAGAATTCTAGAAGCATACATAGCATCGTCTGAGAAGGATGTCAGGGTAAACTTAAGATGTCCTGGGGTAATATTTCAGTGCTTCCAGAATCTTTGATCTCACTCGCATGAGCCCTCCCTCCATCAATGTAGATTACAATCTCCCACCCCCTAAACAGATGATTCTTCTCTCAGTATGCCTTTGTACAGGCTGTCCCCCATACTTGAATGCTTTCCTTCTTCACTCCTATCTATTCGTTTCTGTGGCTCTCTCAGCTTAAATCCCACTTTCTGCAGAAACCCTTTCCTGATCATCTCTGCTACTGGTATCTTCCCTTCTGAGATTGATTACCTTTCATTGATTCTTTCTGTAACTAACTCTTTACATGCTATCTCCTTCATTAGAATGTGAGTTCTTTGGGGGCAAGGACTATTTTTGCTTTCCTTGTATCCTTAGCACTTAACACAGAGCCTGGTACATAATGAGTGCTTAATAGAAGCTTTTATGATTGATCAGTGATGGATTGAATCTTTATAAATTGCTGTGACTGGTAGCAACCCTTTGAGAGATGTGCCTCTCTGAAGATACGAGAGCTTGTCCTCAGATGAGAGACACATAGTTCATTACTGGGTCCGTACTCTGAAGCCTTTTTAATTTGGACCTGCTAAAGCTTGGCCATTGGTGAGATAGCCTTCAAGAACCCAGAATCTTATCCTTGATACAGTAAGATTATGTGGAAGGACTTTTTTTTTGGAAGACCTGGGCGATATATAATTCAATTCAACAAACATCTAGCTGTTAAGCACATGTTGTGTATAGTGCTTTGTGTTGGGTACTGAGGGAGTTGCAAGACACAGTTCTTGCCCTGAAGAAGTTTATAGTATAATCCAGTGGGGGCAGGGGGGGAAGAAGGGAGTAAGCTAAATACAAAGAAACCAAATAATGTTATTGCAAATCAGAGTTGAATTAGCATCATATTGAATTTTTTGGCTTTGACCATATGGCAAAGACCGTAGGTTAATTGACTCAGGGCTGATGAATTCACGATAGGCCACCTTTGCAGCTGCTGTGAACCAGACCCTATCTTGAAGATGCTGTTACAATAACAGTATTCTGGCTTATCTTTAGGTTAGTTCTATGCACAAGAAGTGTACAAGAGAGGTTATCTTCCATGGTTTGGGCTATGTTATAGTGCATCAAAAGGCATGGGCTTCCTAGAAACCAAGGGCATGGGCTATCTTTCTTGTTTCGTTGAATGAAGTGACTGTTGTGACGTTGCGATCTTGCTTGTTCGCTCTTTGTTCCAGCTTCATCATTTCCTGAGGACTTCTCCATTCTAACCACTGTAAAAGCCAAAAAAGGCAACCAGGCCTTCCTGGTCTCCATTTATAATGAGCAGGGGATCCAACAGATTGGCCTGGAGATGGGCAGGTCTCCCGTCTTCCTCTATGAGGACCACATGGGGAAACCTGGACCAGAGGACTATCCACTCTTCAGGGGCATTAATTTATCAGATGGCAAGTAAGTAGAATTTAGGATAATCTTCTGGTTGCTTTTTTTTAAAGCTATAATCACTGGATCAGCTGATTCTACTCAGTAGCTGTCAGGGCATATTTAAAACACATATGTGATAATAGCTCACATTTATATAGCAATTTATATTTACAAAGCACTTTCCTCAGAACAATAATGTGAAGTAGGTGGGTGGTACAATTATTATTGCAACCATTTTTATAGCTGAGATCCATAGTGGTTAAATGACTTGCCTGAAATCACAGAACTATTACATGTCAGAGCCTAGATCTGAGCTCAAGTTTCCAAATTCTAAGTCCAACAGTAATTCCACCTTGCCATGCTATCACAACAAAATGATCTATGCTCTTAAACTTAGCATATTTGATAATATTGAATTTTCTATAGATGTGACAGAGTAGTTCAGTGGAAATAGCATTGGGCTAGGAGGCAGGAGACCTGAATTAAAGTCCTAGTTCCATTATTAGATGGCCATGTACAAAATGAGATGTGGGATTTGATATCTTTTAGTTCTCTTCCAGAATTCTAACATTTTATGATTCTCTGAATACATATCCCTGGGATGTGGCAGTTCAGTTTTCATAAGTTATATAGATCAAATCAGTCATAGTATTCTTTTAGGTTCCATAAAGAGATAAAACTAGGATACCATCTGGCCCAACCCATACCTTACCAGGAATCTCTTCTATACACATGGTGCCCATTTCTTACCTGAACCATTCAGTCTAGTGTTCGGAGTAATAATGATAAAAATGAAATGGGTCATCTTGCTACTAGGAAGATGAAACTAATTAACCTCCCACCAAAAGGGCTTGTGACTTGATTTGTTTTTCTAGAAATGGGGATGGGGTACTCTGAGCTATTCACAATGTCACTTGGTCCCCTTTATTAACATTGCAAGTATTTGTGGGAAAGTAACTTCAGTTAGATTGTAGGATTATAGGATTATAGATTTTGAGCTTGAAGAAATCTTAAAGGTCGTCTTATTCAACCTCAAAAGAAATTAAATGACCTTCCCAGGATTCCATAGGTAGTAAAATAGCAGAGATTTAAACTGAGGTCATCTGATCCCTTATCAACTGTACCATGCTCCAAGCTGTACCTAGGGAAGAGAGTGGCCAGAATTTGGGTACAAGGCAGAAAGTTTTTGGTTTCTTTTTGCTTTTTTTTTTTTTTTTGGTGAGGCAATTGGGGTTAAGTGACTTGCCCAGGGTCACACAACTAGTAAGTGTCAAGTGTTTGGTCTGAGGCCGGATTTGAACTCAGGTCCTCCTGACTTCAGGGCCAGTGTTCTATCCACTGCGCCACCTAGCTGCCCTCAGAAA
This sequence comes from Vombatus ursinus, assembly GCF_900497805.2. NCBI lineage: Eukaryota > Metazoa > Chordata > Mammalia > Diprotodontia > Vombatidae > Vombatus > Vombatus ursinus. The sequence continues at coordinate 3,564,700 of NW_020954571.1, read as the reverse complement.
ATCTTATGTAGACACTTATGACGGTTAGAGATATATGTGCCCATTACAAAACACCTATATTAATACTTAGTATAGTTCTTTATTCAGGGGTCCTTTAGGCATTGATCAGTATTCCCCCTCCTTTCATAATATATGGGGAATGCCAACTTAAGTTTAATAAATCCATGGATATTATTTTTTTGCAGGTGGCACAGAATAGCTATTAGTGTTCAAAAGAAAAATGTGACTTTGGTATTGGACTGTAAAAAGAAGACAACCAAGTTCTTGGACCGGAGTGACCACCCCATCATTGATGTCAATGGGATCATTGTATTTGGCACCAGGATCCTGGATGAGGAAGTGTTTGAGGTAAGAGGCAAAGCTAAAGAAGAATTAAGTCAGTCACACCAGTGGCCTCTTCTGGTCCAGTCAGTATTGGCTTGTGGAGACCTGTCTTGAGGTTTGTGCCTTTGAAGAATGCCCTATCTCAGGAGATTGGATTATGGTTTTGTATTATATATCTGCATAGTTACTCAAATTGTTGTAGTTTAGTTTTTCATGGGCAATAAATAAGATGTAGTGGGTTAGGTTATTTTAACATCAGGCATGGTGTTAATACCATAAGAAGAGAACATCCAGATTCCATATCAATTAGAGATGTTAAGTAGATCCTTTATGCTCAGTGTGACTATTAGCAGCCTTTCAGTTTTGCTAAGAGTCACCTTGAACAATATTCCTCATCCATTCCTAGTGTAAAGATCTCTTTGTTGCATGGACTTCCACATGAAATGTTAGTTATATTATTAGTATCCATTGACTGAGAAGGTAAACAGTGACATAATGCTATTATGAATTCATTAACATTTTAAAATGACTTTGTATTTTATTAATCAGAACAATATTGACACATATATGAAAACTGCAGTACATATGTGCTCAAGAAATATCATTCATCTAGTTTATAGGAAAACAATTTTTAAAAAATGACAATGCTTGGTATGCCTGTAGTTCCACAGAACTCTCTTAAGAATTCTATGGCCACTTGGCCCTCAGGTTGTGAACCACTGGCCAGTTTGTACTTTGCAGAACTTGTGTGTGTGTGCACACGTGTGCATATGTGCAAGTGTATGTGTGTGTTTTATATGTGTTTGTATGTTGGGAGGAGGTCTGGACTTATGATTTCAATGGGGAAGAGGGTCTCCTAGTGTGAAGACTCCCTTCATTGATACTATTTGGCAACTTTTGTGTTAATTAGAGTTTTAGAAAGTTGCTTGGTGACTTGTCCATGGACACACAGTTAATATATGTTACCTAGAGATAGCATTTGCATCCAGGTCTCTTGGCTTCAATGCTGGACCCCTTTTCCACTATGCCATGATGTCTCTGCACAGAGCATCAATCTAAAGCATTAATGCTGTAAAATGTACTACCTTTTCATTATCATTGTGGGTCTGTAGTTTCCTATCAGAAGGGTATCACTTTGGCAAGATAGTCTGGAATCCCAATAGAGTCAACAGTGGATTTGCTTATTTTTTGAAGAAGTTGGGTGCATTCTAGGATCAAAAGAGCTCCACTGTGTAGAAATCTGAAAGATCACCAGTTATCAGCAGGGATTGTTATTATAGTAAAAAAAAAAAAAAGCACTGTTGGGTTACAGACTTTATCCCTATCCCATCCTGTATATCAAGGATGAAAGGGAGATGGATCCAATAAGCAGGCGTGCTCCAGTTGTATCTTTGACACAAAGGATGCAGACTAGTTTTTCTTTTGACATCCTGGATTGCCAGACTGAGATCACACTGGAAACCCTCTCTTAATAAGCACTGGATGGAACAGCTGCCAGGCCAGGCAGACTGCTAATCATTTAACCACTGCTCCTGGATGATCGAGTGTCTGAGATGGGGTTACCAGCAATCCAAGCATCCTCAGCAGTGAGTCATATCCCATTCGGCTGGAACTGGGTTTGCTGCGGTTTTGTTGTTTCTTTGTGAATGGGTACTGGTGATCTGATCTGCAAAGGCTACACTTAGCGGCCCACTGTGCAGGAGGAATAATACGTGTGCGCATTCTGTTTCTATTTAATTGGTAACAATATCCATCCCCTTGTGGAGAATGTAGCTGAATCAGCCAGAGGACATTATGTATGCAAGTAGAACTCAATTTCAGGTATTCTCATTCTCAGCTAAAGCAATTTCTTTTTGTTTTCCGTGTCCTTAAAATAGCTAACCTAGCAGTCTTCCAGGCAGGTTTCAGTTGTTTCTGCCCTTACAACTCAAATGTGGGCAGATTTGCAACGTATTTGAAACAACTGTGGCCAGCAAGACAAATCTCTTCAAGTGGAAATATTTGTGTGTGAAGCATTAGGTGGAGGTGGTTTGGGAAGCAGCGTACCATGGGGGATGGTGGGTGAGCTGGTTGAATCAGAGGAATGTCTATGGTTTTGGCCCCTGCTTGTCGTACCTCATCTGCTAGGGGAGGTATTCTCAGAAAACATTCTGCCATGGGGGGTGGGGCAGGTGTTCTCAGATCCTGCAGGCGCAACACAGTTGTGCATGTTGCTGGGGCACACCCATTGCACATGCTTCTGAAAATATTGGCCCCACTACCATAGTGACAGTTGTTAGCCAGTGTGGGCATGCTCTTGTCAAATGCAGGTTGGGTAGGTTACAGAATCCCAGCCTAAGTCTTGGAATGCAAAACTACCTGGGATTTGGACTAGATAAATGTGAAGGAGCTTTGGCATGACCCTGCTTATTCATAGTACCTATGTTGGTGATTACAGCAAAAAGTCATATCTTAAGGTAGGAGAAATACTTGGGAAAGTCAGGTAATTTATTATTATGAAATCAAACTTGAAAAGCTAGATTACTTTTCTGATTTCCTAATGGTTATGGAAAAACCATTTTTGAGCATGTACAACTGACAAATTAGGATGACTACACCACTAAGTTGAATTCAATGAAGGCTTTAAAAAGCAATGATCCATTCATCTTGTCAGTCATCTTCCTTCTCTCATTTCCCACCAAGGCAAAGTTTCTTGTGAATGTCATTTTAAAATTAGGAGAAATTTTAAAAAGCAGCTTTTTTTATTTCTGGTGTTGGGGAGAAAAAGGCCAGGAGTCTGTTTAACGTGAGGTATTCACAGTAAACTGTTATTTCTAGGTGCAGACTCCAGGGTGACTAAGAACAGAGTAGCAGTTCATTGCTACAGTTGAACCTGGAAAGAGCAATTTTTGTAAACCACAAGTTCTTAATGGCATATTTGAAGTGTTTTCTCTAGCGATGAAGTTTCCTGGCTGTTAGAATTCAGAATTGGAAAATTGGAACCTTCTTCTTAATGAAGAGAGGTGGAATGTGATGAAGCCGTTAACTGCCTTGTATGATCTTCTCAGAAAAAAAAATGCTGAAGATGAGTGAATTGGTTTCCTAGATCTTTCCCCAGTCCTGGGCTTCCTCAAAAAAAGATTGGATTTTGTTTTTTATGTTTAAAGGAATCAACTGTCTAGCCACCAGTGGGTTCAAACTTCTCTTCCATTAGATTAGATGTTGACTAGTCAGGGATACAGTGTTGCACAGTGGATAGTGCAATAGATTTGAAATCGTGAAGACCTGGGTTCAAATGCTGCCTCATACGCTAGCTTGACTTTGACTTTGGCCAGGTCATTTAACCTTTCTAGGCCTTAGTTTTCTTATGTATAAAGTGAGAAGATTGGATTTGATAGCCTCTGAGGGTCCTTTCAGCTTTAAATCTATGACTTTGTGATTTTAGAGGGGCACTGGATTAAATGACCTCTGAGCTTCTTCCCATATCTGTACTTCAAAACTAGATCTTTAAGGGAAGATTCTACAAGGGAAAGGTTGGCAAAATCTCTGAGTATTTCTTTGGCCACTACATATTTCTCATAGAAGGATGGCTTCTTCTCATTAAAATTCAATTAACTCCTAGGTTATGTGGAACTTTCAGTGAGGGCTAGGAGACTCTAGGCACATTTGACAGTAGGCCAAGTCTTTGGTCTGTCACATACAGGCTGTGTTGTGCAACAATGTTGTCTTCTAATGGGGATTGCAAAATGCTGGAAAGTTTGGGAAAGTGTGTCTTGACCCTTGGTATATATGGCCCCACAGAAGCACAAGTAGGGGGAAAACCTCTCCAGGATAAAGATAAATATTTTTTCCCTGTATTACCTGAATCTCCCAGGCAACTTGACTCTATGACTTCAGCGATAACAGACTTTGTGCCTCCACATATAGATACAAAGAGTGGGTAGGTATAAGGCAGACTTCAATCAGTCAATCCATCAAAAATTTATTAAATGCTGACAATGTGCCAGTCATTGTGCTAAGCACGGTGATACAAAAAGAGACAAAAGACAGTCCCTGCCCTCAAGCAGCTTACAATCTAATGGAGGAGACAACATGCAAACAGATATATACAAAACAAGCTATATACAGGATGAATAGGAAATAATTAACTGAGGGAAGGTCCTAGGATTCAGAGGGGGTTGGGGAAGATTTCTTTTTTCAAGTTTTTAAATTTTTTTAAAATTTTTAGGCAATTGGGGTTAAGTGACTTGCCCAGGGTCACACAGCTAGTAAGTGTCAAGTGTTTAGTCTGAGGCCGGATTTGAACTCAGGTCCTCCTGACTCCAAGGCCGGTGCTCTATCCACAGGAAGACTTCTTGGAGAAGGTGAGAATTTAGTTGAGACTTAAAGGAAGCTAAGGAGGTCAGTACTCAGAATGGAGGAAAGAGAGCATTCCAAGCATGGGAGAGCTATCAGAGAAAATGCCCAGAACCAAGAGATGGAGTGTCTTGTTCGTGGAACAGGCAGGAGGCGAATGTCACTGGATAGAAAAGTACACCTCAGGGAGTAAGGTGTAAGAATACTGGAAAGGTAGGAAGGGTTAGGTTATGAAGGGCTCTGAATGTCAAACAGAGAATTTTGTATTTGTTCCTGGAAGAAATAGGAAGCAAATGGAATTTACTGAGTATGTGGGGGTGGGGGATGGGAAGGGGAAATTAGGGATGATATGACCAGACCAGACTTTAGGAAAATCACTTTAGTGGCTGAATGGAAAGTGGGCTGAAATGAACAAGGCAGCCTTTGATACAACCAGCCTCATCTGTCATTGTCCTCCCCTTTATTAGCATCTTGTTTGTCCTCTGCTCCAAGGGCCTCAGGGGTGGAGAACTTACAGCCTTGAAGCCACATATGATCTTCTAGGTCCTTTGGGCAAGGCTTTTTGACTGAGTCCAAGTTTCACAGAACAAATCTTTTTATTAAGTGGGTTTGTTCTATGGAGTTTGGATTCAGTCCAAGGGCCACACTTGAGGACCTAGAGGGCCACATGTGGCCTCGAGGCCACAGGTTCCCCACTCCTGACTAGTTCATGTCGCCTTCCCACAGGGTTTTGTTGTCTGTTCCGTGTTTCAGTTGAAGAAGATTTAATTTTAAAAATCCTCATTAAGGTGTTAGTTCATAAGACTTAACAAGTTAACCATTTCAGAAATATTCACATTTTGACAGGGGAATTAGAAAAGTTAAAAAATAATAAGAAAGAAAGAAAGAAAGAAAGAAAGAAAGAAAGAAAGAAAGAAAGAAAGAAAGAAAGAAAG